>NC_091987.1:157092381-157422693 GCF_044704955.1 Pristiophorus japonicus
ACGAGTTCTCAATCCACATCAGTATACCACCCCCAATCCCATGTGCTTTAACTTTGCACATTAATCTCTTGTGTGGAACTTTGTCGATAGCCTTCTGAAAGTCCAAATACACCACATCAACCGGTTCTCCCTTATCCACTCTACTGGAAACAGCCTCAAAAAATTCCAGAAGATTTGTCAAGCATGATTTCCCTTTCACAAATCCATGCTGACTAAGACCTATCATGTCACCTCTTTCGAAATGCGATGCTATGACATGCTTAATAATTGATTCCATCATTTTACCCGCTACCGATGTCAGGCTGACCGGTCTATAATTCTCTGTTTTCTCTCTTCCTCCTTTTTTAAAAAGTGGGGTTACATTGGCTACCCTCAACTCCATAGGAACTGTCCCAGAGTCTGTGGAATGTTGGAAAATGACTGTCAATTCATCCGCTATTTCCAAAGCTACCTCCTTAAGTACTCTGGGATGCAGACTATCAGGCCCTGGGGGTTTATCGGCCTTCAATCCTATCAATTTACCCAACACAATTTCCTGACTAATAAGAATTTCCCTCAGTTCCTCCTTCTCACTAGACCCTCTGACCCCTTTTATATCTGGAATGTTGTTTGTTTCCACCTTAGTGAATACCGAACCTAAGTATTTGTTCCATTGGTCTGCCATTTCTTTGTTCCCTGTTGTGACTTCCCCTGGTTCTGACTGCAGGGGACCTACATTTATCTTTACTAACCTGTTTCTTTTTACATATCTATAGAAGCTTTTGCAGTCCGTTTTAACGTTCCCCGCAAGCTTCCTCTCGTACTCTATTTTCCCTGCCCGAATCAAACCCTTTGGCCTTCTTTGCTGAGTTCTAAATTTCTCCCAGTCCCCGGTCGCTGCTGTTTCTGGCCAATTTGTATGCCACTTCTTTGGCTTTAATATTATCCCTGATTTCCCTTGACGGTGAGTCGGTATCTGAATGGAAGCAAATCGATGCTATTCTGTTGTTTTCCACCTGTGAGTGCGAAATGAATAGGTTACAATTTGATCAAGGCAATATAAAGCGATTAAACCATAATGGAATTTACACTAAACATTACTCCATTTACAATCAATTGGAAGTAAAATCAATTTGAATGATTTTTGGCCAATTGCAGATCTGTATCATTCAGTTTACCCAGTAGATATAAAAACAGTATCCTAAAGAAAGGAATATCTGTCTGATTTGATGTGATATGGTTTTCACTGTCTAACATTTAACACCCCCTGTCTGGTGCACACAATGAAAATCGGGGCGGGGAACACACTGCTCAGCAATAATAGAACCCGTCCAATTCACCTTCTTTAAATTCAATGCAAGGACTCTGGCTGGTTATGTAAATCATTCTCCACTCACATTTGATTCCACTGGCCTCATCGGTTATTGTTTAACGTCAAGATGATAACGATTCAAATCTGCTTCCAGAGCTCACAATAGACAGCAGACTATAAACTATGAATTATTTAAATCTCCCAGTGAAAATTTCGAGGCAACAATATACTTTCATTCACATAACAAGAGGAATACACTGAATATAATTAATTGTTGGATATGGAGACTTGTGTAATGAACACAATGTTTACAGTTAAATATCATTTACACCCAAGAGGGAGGGAGGGAGAAGGGGGTAGAGGGAGGGGGAGAGGGAGAGGGGGAGGAGGAGGGGAAGGGAGAGGGAGAGAGAGGGGAGGGAGAGAGGGGGGGGCATCGGGTCGGGGAACAGGAGCGCGGGTCGGGTCAGTCGGGGGGGGGGAGCGGGTCTCGGGGCGGGGCGGGGGGGAGCAGGGGGGCGGGTCTCGGGTCGGGGCGGGGCGGGGAGCGGGTGTCGGGTCGGGGCGGGGGTGGTGGGGGGAGCGGATCTCGGGTCTCGAGTCGGGGCGGGGGGGGTGCGGGTCTCAGGTCGGGGGGGGATCAGGTGTCGGGTCGAGGGGAGCGGGTGTGTGGTCGGGGGGTTGGGGGGGAGCGGGTGTCGGGTCTCGGGTCGGTACGGGGGGGCGGGAGCGGGTGTCGAGTCTCGGGTCGGGGGGGCGGGGGGAGCGGTTGTCGGGTCGGAGCTGGTGTCGGGTCGGGTCGGGTCGGCGGGAGGTGGGAGCGAGTGTCGGGTCTGGTCGGGCGGGGAGCAGGAGCTGGCCGTGGGAGGAGCCTCATTCACGCGAGGTCATTGGGTCAGGGCTAGGGGCTGCGTGCTTCGGGCCCCTCCCACACAGTTCGGCGCCTGGAGCTACTGCACTTGCGTGCCGACTGTAGCGCACATGTGCAGAGGTCCCGGCACTGTTTTCAGTGCCGGGACCTGGCTCCACCCCCCCACAGCTCGTGCTGGCTATGCCGAGGGCCAGAGGACCTGTATGTCGGTGGAGAATACCGAGGACTTTTTTAGGTGCCGTTTTAGGCGCGAAAAACGGGCGCCCAGCTCGGAGGGGCGCCCGTTTTTTTTCTTGTGGAAACTTGGGCCCGTTATTTCAGAAAACTTCTCTCCAATTCTCAGTGTGTACTTTAAGTTCAGCCAGTGAACGAAATATTGTGGGTGAACCCTCATTTATATATTTATCTCGTGTCCACAGCCCTGAAAATGCTGACACCCTCCTCGAGACCACAACGAAAGTGTAGTCATGACGATGAATCATTCCCAGAAATGCACAACCATTGACCCTATACAATTTCAGATATGACCATGTACCTGCTCTAAATATTGAAACATCCCTGAGGTTCCGCACCAATGTTGATACACATCCAGGAGCCTGTCTGGCAAGTGTCTAAGCGCCCCATCCCTGTAATTGGTGATGCAATCATTGTTAACTGAATAAAGATTTACAATTTCAATAGACATAATGGATTTATGGCACAATTCCTGAGAACCCATCTGCAAATACAACCGTTCCACAGAACCACTGCAAAGAACTCACTCCCAGGAGTTTGTTGCAGTTATGTTCCTACTACCAGGGACAGAGTAAAAAAAAAACACAAATTACTGGAGATTCACATCAGACCTAAACCATGAATTGTTACCATGCACGTCAGTTATGTGGAGAGATTAGAGGAACTGGGAATGTTTTCCTTCGGCAGAGAAGTTTAAGCGGTGATTTAACAAAGACGGTCACTATCATGAAGTGTGATTCGATCGGGAGAAACTGCTTCGACTGGAAGGAGAGTCGGTAGCAAGATAGTGCAGCAGATAACATTTCCCCAATAAATCCAGTAAGGACATGAGGAGGATTGCTTTAATGCATTGACTTGTTCTCATCTGGAACAAAATACCTGAAAAGGTTAGGTAGCAGATTCAAACAGTAACTTTCAAAAGGATATTGGATATATACTTGAAAACATGATCTGTTTTCCTCTATAGTCTATTCGTCTATTCATAAACCCAAGTAACCGATATCCATTTTCACCAACTTGTCAACTTTCTCTTCCACCTTTAAGGATTTGTGGATATGGACACCAAGTTCTCTCTGCTCATCTAGAATTTTCTAATTCGTGCCATTTATGCAACACTGACATTCCATATTAGTGCTCCCAAGGGGTATCACTTCATACTTCTCCACGTTGAACTCCATCTGCCATGCTTCTGCCCATTTCAGCATCCTGTCTCAATCAGCCGAAAGCCGATAACTAGCCAGTACCTACTACAATGCCAAGTTTTGTATTATCTGTAAAGTTTTTAATTCCGCTCTTTACACCTGATTCCAGATCATATATAAAAATTGCGTCGATTAATGGAGCCAAAATTGACACATGCGGTTCAGCACGGCAAACCTCCTCACAATCTGAAAAACATTCACCCACCACCATGCTTTGATGGTGTTACTGAGCTAATTTTGCATGCACACCCCACTTTCCATTTAATTCCCTGCAATTCCATCTTTGTAATGACCTCTTGTGTGTCACTTTGTCGAATACGTTCACAGTGTACCTAGATACAAAATCAACTCCATAACGTCAAATAATGGCAAGAAAACGTTCTGCTGATTAGCAATTACCGCCGTCCCTCAGCTAACAATCAGCTCTTCTTCATGTTGAACACCACTTGGAAGAACCAGAGCACAGAACGTAATCTGGGTATGGGACATCAATGACATTCACCAAGAGTGGCTCAGTCGCACCACCATTGACCGTGCTGGCCGAGACCTACATGGTCAAAGCTGCCAGACTGGCCTTTCGCATCACATAAGTGGCAGGCAATGTCAACCTCCATCAATCGAGATTCTAACCACCTTCCCTTGATATTCAACAGAATTACCATCGCCGAATCCCCGACTAACAAATCCTAGGGTCACCATTGACCAGAAACTTAACTTGGCCAGCTACATAAATAACGTGGCAACAAGAGCAGGTCGGAGTCTGGGAAATCTTGGCAAGTGTCTCAACTCCACACTCAGATTTGCAACCATCTACAAGACACACGGCAGGATTATGATGGAATACTCTCCACTTGCCTGGCTGAGTGCACCTTCAACAACACTCAAAAAGCTCGGTACCATCCAGGACAAAGCAGCCCGCTTGATTAACAAAGCATCCACCAGCTTAAAGATTCACTGCCTGCAACATGAGTGCACCGTGGCTGCAGTGTGTACCATATACAAGATGCACTGCAGCAACTCGCCAAGGCTTCTTCAGCAGCACCAGCAAAACCATGCAACCTCTACCAGCTAGAAGGACAAGCGCAGCAGGCGCATGGGAACATCATCACTTGGAAGTCCCACTCGAGGCTACACAGCAACCTGACATGGTAATATTTTGCCGATCCTTTATCGTCGCTGAATAAAAATTCTGGAACTCCCTCCCTAATAGTACTTTTACCACGGATTGCTGCAATTCATAAAGGCATTTCACTACCACCTTCTCAAGGGAAATTAGGCAATGAACAATAAATTCTGGCTTTGCCAGTGATAACCACATCCTGGAATGAATAAAAAAATCTAGGGGATCCCCACTTATATCCGCTGATATGTATTACACGTCGGAGCACCCGAAATTCTCGACACAGAGGTCGCTCGATACTTGTAGCCAGTGGTGAACAATTTGCTTTGCCACCAACGTTAAATTCCAGGGGAATACTTGGCATATAATTAGTGTGAAAGATATAGAGGGCGCGTTATTCATAAAATATATTGAGCTCAGCATTTTGAGCCAGTACTTAGCCGACAAACAAGAGAGGGAGAAAACCTGATCTTTGTTTTAATGAATTAAGTTGTATAGGCGGGTGAGAATATATTGGTGGCATTGATCATAATTCAGTAAAATTTACAATATTCATGTTAACGGAGACTGATAGACTCGGAGTTACAAGTTTCCATTGGGGAAAGGCCAATTTTAATGTGGTGAGATGCGATTACTCGAATGTGGACTGGAAGCAACTACTGTAGGTAAATCAGTGTCGGGATAGTGTGAGGCATTCGAGGAAGAGATAAAGAGGTTTCAGAGCAAATATATTTCTTTCAAGAAAAAGTGTGGACCTCAACATCTAGAGCCTTCCGTATGTCAAATAATAAGATAAGACAAAAAAGGGAAGCTTAAGTCAGATACAGAAATCTAAATACTACAGAAAGCCAATCGGTGGGTAGAATATGGAATTAAAAACAGAATTATGAAACTATGACAAAATATTGGCAAGTGAAATCAAAGAAAACACAAAGATGTTTTATAAATACATGAAGGACAAAAGCCTAGCTACAGAAAGTGTATGGCCTATTAGAGACCAAAAAAGTAACATGTGTATGGATTTGGAAGACGTCGGAATGTTCCTCCAACAAAAAATGTATTCCTGTCTTCACAAGAGATACGATGCAGACATTTTAGTTAAGGGGTTGGTGTATGATAAATGTAGTGAGAGTGGAAATGTTAAGTTTTTTAGCATTTTTGAAAGAAGAGACTTCACTAGGCTCGGAAGAAATGTAACCCAGGCTATTAAGATAATCAATGGAGGAAATAGCGGAGGCTCTGGCCATCAATTTCCAATCTGCTATCGAATAAAGGTTGGTGCCAGAGGACTGGCGGTTTGCTAACACTGTACCATTGTTTAAAATGAAGAAAGTTGTTCACCGAGTAATTCAAGCTGTGTGAACCTGAACTCGACCTTGGGCAAATAATTGGAAAAAGCCTGATCGACAGTATTAATCATCATGTGTAACGGCATGGATTAATCAAGGACAGTCAGCATGGATTTGTTAAGGGAAACTCACATCTAACTAACTTGATTGAATTTTCTGAGGCGGTAACACGGAGGTTCGATGAAGGCAGTTTGATTGATGTAGTCTGCATTGATTTGAACCATTGCTTGCAGCAAACTCCCACATGGAAAATAAATAAAAATCATCGGATCCAAGGGAAAGATTCAAGTTGAACCCATAATTGTCCCAGTGGCAGGAAGCAAAGGCTAATGGTTGACGTGCTTTTGTGACTGGAAGATTGTTTCCAGTGGGGTTCGGTAGGGCTCAGTACTAGGTCCCTTGCTGTTTGTTTAATATAGCAATGCGAGACATTCCATTAGTTTCTCCCCGCTATCGATCACTTACCACCCATTTAAACACTGAGATGTTATAACACCCGGTTATCTCCCATTTACCAAGAAATGGAAACTACCATCCATTTATCGCCTATTATTACCCATTTATCGCCAGCATTAGTTTTGGAATCAAGTTAACGCCGACAATTAATTACCCACTCGTCCATATTTTTATGACATCCAGAATACAGATTTTAAAGGAAACTAACGACCATAAACCGCCCAACATAACGTTCGCACAAAAAAAATGCTGAAAAAAAGCTGCATTCACCTGATATTAACCCAGCGGCATAGAATCCATTTTGTAAATCGAAGGACTTTTCATGGAAAAGGCTGCTGCAATTTCTGGAGAGCATTGATTTAATCTGTGAGTTATTTTAAGGTGAATGTCAAAATTTAAGAAACATCTTATAATATTGTGGACGAATTTACAATATTTTATGGAATTTCAGATGAAAATGCATTATTTCTGAAGAATAGATCCAATAGTAATTGTAATGGGGCCTGCAATTTTTCAGCCTGTATTGATGACTACTCATATGCTGCAGACTAGAGGTGGGAGAAGGGATATTGAAGAGCATTATCTGCCCGATTAAGGACGTAGCAGGAGGAGGAGGAGAACGTACACGCGACGCAGGGAGAAACGATCTAACCTGAACGTGTCAGTGAACACGTGCGTTAGGAGAGTGTGATTCCAAAAGGAGCTCATCGCTGAGATTTGCCAGCTCATCAAGGAGATCTGCAGCCTAACAGCACCATAATGACCGTACTGCCCTTTGAGGTCAAGGTTACTGCGGCACTTTCCTTCTATGCATCTAACTCCTTTCAGGCATCAGCATGTGAAATTTGCGATATCTCTCAGTATGCCACGCATTGCTGCTTTCGATAGGTGACTGAAGCCCTTTACGCTCGAACTATGGACCTTACAAGCTTCCCTTTGACCAGGGAGGCACAGACTGAGGGAGCTTTGGGTTTTGACATAATAACAAACTTCCTCAAGTTACAGGGAGGAATACACAGCACGCATAACGCCCTGCGAGCACCCTTTCAGGTTGCAGAGATGTTTCTGAACCCAAAGGGAGTCCACTCCCTGAATGTGCAGCTCGTTGTTGACCACAAGCAAATAATCATGGCAGTCAATGCAACATTTCCAGGCAGCATCCTTGATGCACTCATCTTGCGTGAGAGTACTTTGCCTGACCTGATTATGATTCAGCCACAAGTCACGGTTGGATGCTGGTGATAAAGGATATGGCCTTCCCAGCTGACTGATGGACTCCCCTGTGTAAGCCGCAGACAGAAGCAGAGAAGTGATAAAATGAAAGCCACATCATCACACAAAATGTCATCGAAAAGACAATTGGATTGCTTAAGCCACACTTCAGATGCCTGGACCATATAGGAGATTGCAATAACACCCTGAGTAATTTGCTCAAGTTATTATGGTATTTAGCTATCAGGTAGGGATTCGAATTGCCAGATGGGACTGCCGATCCACCTCAGGAGAGAGGAGAAGACGAAGAAGCTGAGGTGGACGATGACCTCGGGGAAGACACTCGGGCTAATATTGAAACCATGCCCTCGCTCCCTTCTAGACCGCAGGAAAGGGCCCGCTGTGACTACACAGCTACAAGTCTTGTGTCTGCAGCTCATAAAGGAAAGGTTTGGATTAGGTTGGTGACAAGTACCGTTACGTTTGATGTTAACCATTCATGGTATGGACTCGCCGGTGTTTAACGCAACAAGTAGCTGAATACAATGCACAACAATGTTAAGTTAAGTTTTTATAAATACGTTTAACGATAATTTTTTTCAAAATAAAACATAACACAATACAACACAACACAATAGTACCCCCGCCCTTACCTGAACCCACACTTTGAATATTTTAACATTTTAGCAACACAATAACAACAGATTTTAACAAAAAAGCCCACTCTCTCCCAAACCATCCCAACAATGAAACATTTAAAAACATGAACAATTTAATCAACTAACAGTAAACCTAAACACACACCGACCCCACAGACAACAATATTTACGCATAACAAAACACATTTCCTCCATCCCTACGGCCACGCCCCTCCTTCACCTTCCGCCGGGCCTGAGCAGCACCTCTTCCCATTCACCTACCAACACCAAGGTGATGATGGTGGAGAGGACATTTCTGTGGAAATATCCTCCGAGCCAGATGAAACAGCTTCCTCCTGGCTCGCATGAGTCTCGGGCAATGGGGAGCAGTGCCGGATTCTGGGACCAATGATAGCACTCTGGCACCAGTGTCCCTGGCTATTATCTCCAGGGCCACCACTATCTGCTCATTTTCTCGTTCATGTTAATGGGTAGGGTGGCCATCTGCTGAGATATTCCACCCATTGCCTGGAGGAGCTCTTGAAAAAACTCAACGCTTCTCCAGGACAAGTTAACCATGTACACGCTAAGATCTCCTGGTCGTGGAGCAGTCCTACTGCGCCAAACCAACCTCCATGGGGTCGTCGCCGGCAATGAATCATTGGAGGCACATTGCGGTAAAGCACTTGGCGCGCTACCTCCTCATTCGAGGAGGACGTGGCCGCAGGAACACTGAAATCTAGGGCTGCTGCAGGCTCCTGCTTCACCTCCTCACTGTCCTCAGTGGAAAGGAGGACCCGCAGCAGATCAGGGAAGTTTCAGGACTCCACGAACCCAGAAATAAGTTTGAACGGCTCCATTGGTTGAAGTGGTGGTTCGATTTCCAAGGCCTATGCTCTTGGTTGAGCGAGAAGACAAAAACGAGCTAATTAGAGGAGAAGGGGGTGCTAGGGTCACATGGGAATCCAAACGCTACACAGGCAAGTGCATGAGAACAGCTCTTATGTTGTAAGAATGATGACAGATTTCACCTTTGTTGAACAACATGGTATAAAATTAGCATTACAATAATTTTCATGATTCCATCATTAATTACATAACAATACATTACATATCCTAATATTACATAACATTGCATCAATAAATCATCAATGATATATTTTATGGATATATGTGGCATCAATTGACTTTACCTCACCCAATGGTTTATAGTTTACTCACGTGGCCTGAGGACTGGTTACAACGCAGCACGGGTGGGCAATCGATTGTGGAACCCCAGAAGTGCCAGCACCCGCTCCTCGAGATCCATGAGGGTTCATAGATCTGCTGGGGCATCACCCGTGCTCCGAACGTTTTCTCTGCAAAAGGTGACGACATGTCAGGGCTTAAGATCATTGCCACGTATTGTTACATATACAGATACATAGATTACTGACAGATAATTTATTATCATTATTATTATTAATATTTTTATTATTGCGCAACAAAACACAACACACATGATTGTGCACCGTAAATGTGATACATATTGCATGCATGCTTACATCTGCTGGCTGCAAAAAAATTGCTTAAGATCGACATTTGTAGTAAATGCTGAATGAGAGGTGATCTTATCGAAACGTATAGAATTATGATTGGGATTGACAAGGTTGATGCAGAGAGGATGTTTCCACTGATAGGGGACACTAGAACAAGGGGGCATAATCTTAGAATACGGGGCCACCCATTAGGGCTGAGGTGAGGAGGAATTTCTTCTTGCAAAGGTTGTAAATTTGTGGAATTCGCTGCCTCAGAGAGCTGTGGAAGCTGGGTCATTGAATAAATGTAAGACAGAAATAGACAGTTTCTTAAACGATAAGTGAATAACGGGTTATGGGCAGCGGGCAGGGACGTGGTGCTGAGTTCATGATCGGAACAGCCATGATCTTATTAAATGGCGGCGCAGGCTCCAGGGGCCGTGTGGCCTACTCCTGTTCCAATTTCTTATGTTCTTAATTATAATTAAACACTCACTGTGTTCCCCTAAATTTCCCAGTCCTCTATTTCTAATTAAACTCTCACTGTGTTCCTCTAAATTCCCCAGTTTTCTATTTCTAATTAGACATTTCCTGTCGTGTCCTCAACGAGCTCATTCTGACCGCGTGATCCACCTCGTGTTACATAGAAACATAGAAACATAGGAAATAGGTGCAGGAGTAGGCCATTCGGCCCTTCGAGCTGCACCGCCATTCAATAAGATCATGGTTGATCAATCCTTCAGTACCCCTTTCCGGCTTTCTCTCCATACCCCTTGATCCCCTTAACCATATCTAAATCCCTCTTGAATATATCCAGTGAATTGGCATCAACAATTCTCTGCGTCAGAGAATTCCACAGGTTAACAACTCTCTGAGTGAAGAAGGTTCTCCTCTTCTCAGTCCTAAATGGCCAATCTTTTATCCGAAGACTATATTCCCTGGTTCTGGACTTCCCCAACATTGGGAACTTCCCGCATCTAACCTGTCCAGTCCCGTCAGAATCTTATATGTTTCTATGAGATCTCCTCTCATCCTTCTAAACTTTTGTGAATTAAGGCCCAGTTGATCCAGTCTCTCCTCATATGACAGTCCAGCCATCCCTGGAATCAGTGTGGTGAACCTACGCTGCACTCCCTCAAGAGGAAGACCATCCTTCCTCAGACAAGGAGACCTAAACTGAACACAATATTCAAGGTGAGGCCTCACCAAGGCTCTGTACAACTGCAGTTAGACCTCCCAGCTTCTATATTCAAATCCCCTAGCAATGAATGCCAACATACCATTTGCCTTCTTTACCGCCTGCTGTACCTGCATGCCCATTTTCAGTGACTGATGAACCATAATACCCAGGTCTCGTTGCACCTTTCCTTTTCCTAGTCTGCCGCCATTCAGATAATATTCTGCCTTCGTGTTTTTGCCCCCAAAATGGATAACCTCACATTTATCCACATTATACTGCATCTGCCATGCATTTGCCCACTCACCTTACCTATCCAAGTCACCCTGCAGTGTCTTAGCCTCCTCCACACAGCTCACACCGCAACCCAGTTTAGTAAATCTGCAAACTTGGAGATATTACACTCTATTCCTTCATCCAAATCGTTAATGTATGTTGTAAAGAGCTGGGGACACAGCACTGAGCCCTGCGGCACTCCACTCGTCACTGCCTGCCATTCTGAAAAGGACCCGTTTAACCCGACACTCTGCTTCCTGTCTGCTAACCAGTTCCCTATCCACTTCAGTATATTACCCCCAATACCATGTGCTTTGATTTTGCACAACAATCTCTTGTGCGGGACCTTGTCAAAAGCTTTCTGCAAGTCCAAATACATCACATCCGCTGGTTCTCCGTTGTCCACTCTGCTAGTTATATCCTCAAGAAATTCCAGAAGATTCGTCAAGCATGATTTCCCTTTCATGAATCAATGCTGACTTAGTCCGATCCTGTCACCGCTTTCCAAATGCGCTGCTATTTCATCCTTCATGATCGATTCCAACATTTTCCCCACTACTGATGTCAAGCTAACTGGTCTATAATTACAGTTTTCTCTCTCCCTCCTTTTTTAAAAAGTGGTGTTAAATTATCTACCCTCCAGTCCATAGGAGCTGATCCAGAGTCGATAGACTGTTGGAAAATGATCACCAATGCATCCACTATTTCTAGGGATACTTCCTTGAGCACTCTGGGATGCAGACGATCAGGCCCAGGGCATTCCCATCAATTTCCCGAACACAATTTCCCGCCCAATAAGGATATCCTTCAGTTCCTCCTTCTCACTCGACTAACTATCCCCTAGTACCTTCAGAAGGTTATTTATTTCTTCCTTCGGTATGACAGAACCGAAGTATTTGTTCAATTGGTCTGCCATTTCTTTGTTTCCCATTATAAATTCACCTGAATCCGACTGCAAGGGTCCTACGCTTGTCTTTACTAATCTTTTTCTCTTCACATATTTATGGAAGCTTTTGCAGTCAGTTTTTATATTCCCTGCAAGCTTCCTCTCGAACTCTATTTTCCCCCTCTTAATTAAACCCTTAGTCTTCCTTGTTGAATTCTAAGTTTCTCCCAGTCCTCAGATTTGTTGCTTTTTCTCGCCAATTTACATGCCTTTTTCTTGGCTTGAACACGATCCTTAATTTCCTTTGTTAGCAATGGTTGAGCCACTTTCCCAGTTTTATTTTTACTCAAGACAGTACATTTGTTGAAGTTCATTCATGTGATCTTTAAATGTTTGCCATTGCTTATCCACCGTAACCCTATGAGTATCGTTTGCCAGTCTATTCGAACCATTTTACGCCTCAAGTTACCTTTCCTTAATTTCAGGACCCTAGTTTACGAATTAAATTTGTCACTCTCCATCTTAATAAGGAATTCTACCATGTTATGGTCACTTTTCCCCAAGGGGCCTCGCACAACAAGATTGCTAATTAGTCCCTTCTCATTACACATCACCCAGTCTAGGATGGCCAGCTCCCTGGCTGGTTCCTCGACATATTGGTCTCGAAAACGATCCCCAATACACTCCAGGAAATGCTCCTCCACCAGTTAGGTTAGCCCAATCCATATGTAGATTAAAGTCGCCGTGATTAGTGCTGTACCTTTATTGCACACATCCCTTATTTCTTATTTGATGCTGTCCCCAACTTCACTACTACCATTTGGTGGTCTGTACACTGCTCCCACGAGCGTTTTCTGCCCTTTGGAATTCCGCAGCTCG
Source organism: Pristiophorus japonicus (assembly GCF_044704955.1). Lineage (NCBI taxonomy): Eukaryota > Metazoa > Chordata > Chondrichthyes > Pristiophoridae > Pristiophorus > Pristiophorus japonicus. Next base: position 157,105,490 of record NC_091987.1, read on the forward strand.
ACCCATGCCGATTGCACATCATCCAGGCTAATGTCCATCCTTACAATTGCATTGATTTCATCTTTCACCAGCAACGCCACCCCGCTTCCCTTTCCTTTCTGTCTACCCTTCCTAAAAGCTGAATACTTTTGGATGTTGAGTTCCCAGCCTTGGTCCCCCGGCGCCATGTCTCCGTGATGCCAATCACATCTTTTCCGTTAACTGCTATCTGCGCAGGTAACTCATAGACCTTATTCCGAGTACTCCTCGCATTGATGCTCAGAGCCTTCAGGTTTGATTTTTAACACACTTTTCCCCTTTAGAATTTTGCTGTAATGCATCGCTTCTTGTTTTTTGCCTTGGGTTTCTCAGACGTCCTCGTTTACTAATCTACTTTCTATATTTTGCTTCTGACTTCATTTTATTTCCCTCTGTCTCCCTGCATAGGTTCCCATCCCCCTGCCATATTAGTTTAACTCATCCCCAACAGCACGAGCAAACACTCCCCCTCGGATATTGGTTCCGGTCCTGCCCAGGTGCAGACTGTCCGGTTTGTGCTGGTCCCACATCCCCCAGAATAGGTTTCAATGTCCCAGTAATTTGAATCCCTCCCTTCTGCACCACTCCTCAAGCCACGTATTCATCTGAGCTATCATGCGATTCCTATTCTGACTAGCACGTGGCACTGCTTGCAATCCTGAGATTACTACTTTTGAGATCCTACTTTTTAATTTAGCTCCTAACTCCCTAAATTCGCCTCGTAGGACCTCATCCCGTTTTTTACCGATGTCATTGGTTCCTAATGCGCAATACAACTGGCTGCTCACCCTCCCTTTTCATAGTGGCCTGCACCCACTCCAAGACATCCATGACCCTTGCACCAGGTAGGCAATATACCATCCTGAAGTCTCGGTTGCGGCTCGAGAAACGCCTATCTATTCCCCTTAAAATTTAATCCACTTTCACTATCGCCCTCCATTCCTTTTCCTCCCCTCCTATGCAGCACAGCCAGCCACGTTGCCATGAACTTGGCTGCTGCTGCTCCCCCTGATGAGTCATCCCCCTCAACAGTACTCAAAGCCGTGTATGTGTTCTGCAGAGGTTTGACCGCAGGGGATCCCTGCACTACCTTCCTTGCACTGTGCTTCCTGTTGGTCTTCCATTCCATATCTGGTTGTGTAGCCTTTACCTGCGGTAAGACCAACTCACTAAACGTGCTATTCACATCATTCTCAGCATCGTGCATGCACCAGATTGAATCCACCCGCAGCTGCAGTCTCAACCGTATTCTCACTCAGTCCAACAAAATGTCTGACATCTCCAATTCTGAACCTAGCCCACCATGCCAGTTGTTAGTCTGAATGAATTCCCTCTGTTCTCTTACTGAAACCCTTCCTTTCAAATCTGCCATCACAATTAACTCCTAAAAAATCCAAATGATCCATCTTTTTGAAAACTTTCGCCCCAATCTCCAACTTGCCATTCCTCTCCAAGGTCCTTGAACTTATTGTGTCCGTGTTGCCCATGATTCCATGTTTGAAACTGCCAATCAAATGCCTGCCCTTGAAAGAGCACTTCTTCATCTAGGAGCAACCCAAATCAAATGTCAATATATAAGTCGGACATCCGAGACAATGCTTGCGGTGTACCAGCGCAGATATCTGGTAGGTTGCCTCCGAATTCCCTCTGAGGGCAGTGCATAATGATGTGCTCCATGTCTGGTCAGGAGCTGCACAGTCGCTTGAATCTTCCACCGTTGTTGAAAGTGGCAGCATTTACCATGACCTGAGTTGGATGATGGCTGTCCACTGGTACGAGGAAGGTAAGATCCCTCAGGTTGTATTATTAGGGTCCTCGGTGAGGTACTCATTCCATCTTAGATTTATTATGGTGTGTGGGAAAGTGGGCCTTTAGTACACCCAGGGCATGAAGGGAGGGAGTGTGGGCCTAGGTGACCCAGGGGAAGGAGGGTGGGAGGGAGTGTAGGCCTCAGTATGCCCAGATGCGCGAGTGTAGGCCTCAGTACCCGCAGGGAGGGAGTGTGGGCCTCAGTGACCCGGGGGGGAGGGAGGGAGTGTGGGCACAGTAGCCCCAGGGGAGGGAGTGTGGGCCTTAGTAACGTCAGGGCAGGGAGGGTGAGAGTGTGTGCCTCAGGACCCCCAGGGAAGGAAGTGGGAGCCTCAGTATCTCCTGGGAATAGATGGAGGGAGTCTGGGCCCCAGTACCCACAGAGGAAGGATGGAGGGAGTGTGGGCCGCAGTAACCCAATGGCAGAATGGGAGGTATTGTGGGTCTCCGTACCCCCAGGGGAGGGAATGTGGGCCGCTGTACCACCAGGGCAGGGAGGGAAGGAGGGAGGGAGTGTGAGCCTCAGTATCCTTGGGGGAGGGAGGGAGTGTGGGACTCAGTACACCCAGAGCAGGGACGGAGGGAGTTGTGTGCCTCTGTATCCCTAGGGGAGGGAGTGAAGGAACGAGGGAGTGTGTGCCTCATGACCCCCCAGGGAAGGGAGGTATCGACGGAGGGAGGGAAGGAGGCCAGGAGTGTGGGCCTCAGGACACCCAGGGGAGGGAGGGAAGGAGGGAGAGAGTGGGTGCCTTAGTACCCACAAGGCAGTGTGGGTCTCTGTACCCATAGGGCAGGGAGGGAGGGATTGTGCGCCTCTGTTACCCGAGGGCAGAAAGGGAGACATTGTGGTCTTCAGTAACCCAAGAGCAGGGAGAGGCGTGGTGTGGGCCTCAGTACCCCCAGAGGGGGAGGGTGGGAGGGTGCTAGTGTGGGCCTCAGCACACCCAGGGCAAGGAGGAAGGGCGTATTGACCTGAGTATGCCCAGGGCAGGGACGAAGGGTGTGTGGGCCTGAGTAGCATCAAGGCAGGGAGGAAGTGAGTGTAGGCCTCAGTAGCCCCATGGCATGGAGGGAGGGAGGGAGGGAGTGTGGGCCTCAGTACCCCCAGGGCAGTGAGCGAGGGAGGGTCTGTTGGGCTCAGTACGCCAAGGGCAGTGACTTAGGGAGTGTGGGCCTCAGCATCCTCAGGGCAGTGAGGGAGGGAGGGTGTGTGGGTCTCAGCACCCCAGGGTATGGAGGGCCTCAGCACCCCCAGGGCAAGGAGGGATGAAGAGTGGGCCACAGATCTCACTGGGGTGGGAGAGAGGGAGTGTGGGACTCAGATACCCCAGGGAGAGAGGGATTGTCAATCTCAATTACCCCAGGGCAGGGAGTGAGGGAGTGTGGGCTTGTGTACACCAGGGCATGGAGGGAGGGTGTTTGTGCCTCAGTACCCGCGAGCAGGGATCGAGGGAGTGAGTAATGGGATCAGTACCCCCAGATCACGGTGGGAGGGAGTGTGGACCTCAGTATCCCCAGGGCCTTGAGGGAGCACGTGTGTGCCAAAGTACACCCAGGGCAGGGAGGGAATGCGGGCCTCAGTAATCCCAGAGCAGGGATGGAATGAGTGTTGGCCTCACTACCCCCAGGGAAGCGAGGGAAAGAGGGAGGGAGTGAAGGAAGGAGGGAGTATGGCCTCAGTACCTCCAGGGGAAGGAGGGAAGGAGGGAGGGTGTGTGGACCTTAGTACGCACAAGGCAAGGAGGGAAGTAGTGTGGGCCTCAGTACACATAGGGCAGAGAGGGAGACATTGTGGTCTTCAGTAACCAAATAGCAGGGAGACGTGTAGTTTGGGCCTCAGTACCCCCAGAGAGGGTGGGATGGAGTGTGGGCCTCAGCACCCCCAGGGCAAGGAGGGAGGAAGAGTGGGCCACAGTTCTCACTGGGCAGGGAGGGAGGGATTGTCAGTCTCAATTACCCCAGGGCAGGGAGTGAGGGAGTGTGGGCCTGTGTACGCCAGGGCACGAAGGGAGGGTGTTTGTGCCTTAGTACCCCCAGGGCAGGGAGGTAGGGAGAGTGGGACTCAGTACCACCAGGGCAGGGAGGGAGGGCATGTTGGCCTGTTTGTGCCTTAGTACATGGAGGAAGGGAGGGTTTGTGGACCTCAGTACCCACAGGGCCTGGAGGTAGCCAGTTTGGATCTCAGTACTTCCAGTGCAGGGAGGGAGGATGTGTGGCCTGTGTACGCCCAGGCCAGGGAGGAAGGGAGTGTGGGACTGTGTACGCCTTGGCACAGAAGGAGGGTGTTTGGGCCTCAGTACCCCCAGGGCAGGGAGGGAGGAAGTGTCGGGCTCAGCAACCCCAGGGCAGGGTGGGAGTGTGAGAGTGTGGACCTTAGCACCCCCAGGGCAGGGAGTGAGGGAGGAATTGTGGGCCTCAGAACCCGCCGGGCAGGGAGGAGAGAGGGAGTGTCGGTAGCTGTACCCCCAGGGCAGGGAGGGCGGGATTGTGGGCCTCAGTACCCCGAGAGAAGGAAGGGAGGGAGTGTGGGCCTTAGCACACCAGAGCATGGAGGAAGGGAGGGGCTGTGTGCCTCAGTACCCAAAAGGCAGTGAGGGAGGGTTGGAGTGTGGGCCTCAGTATCCCCACGGCTGGGAGGTAGGCAGTGTGGGTCTCAGTACCCCCAGGGTAGGGAGGGAGGATGTGTGGGCCTGTGTTCGCCCATTGCAGGGAGGGAGAGAGATTGAGCCTGTGTACCCCAGAGCAGGGAGGGAGGGTGTTTGGGCCAAAATGCCCCCAGAGCAGTGAGGGAGGGAGGAGTGTGGGCCTCAATGCCCCCAGGGCAGGGAGGGAGGGAGTGTGGACTTCAGCAGCCCCAGGGCAGGGAGGAAGGCAGGGAGTGTGGGTCTCAGTACGCACAGTGCATGCAAGGAGGGAGCGAGTTTGGGCCTCAGCACACCTTGGTCAGGGAGGGAGGGAGTATGCAGCTCAGTACTGCCAATGCAGGGAGGATGGGAGTGTGCGCCTCATGAACCGGAGGGATGATAGTTTGGTAGATAGGCTTCAGTACACAAAGGGCAGGGAGGTAGGGACTGTGAGGCTCAGTACCCACAGGGCATGAAGGGAGGGAGGTCGGAAGTAGGGGCTCAGCAACCCCATGCACGCAGTGAAGGAGTGTTGGCCTCAGCACCCAGGGCAGGAAGAGAAGAAATGTGGGCTTCAGCAGCCGCGGGGTATGGAGGGAAGGAGTGTGGCCTCAGCAACGCCAGGGCTAGCTGGAGATGGGGTTGGACAGAGAAACATAGAAAATAAATGCAGGAGTAGGTCATCGGTCCTTTGAGCCTGCAACACCATTCAATATGACCATGGCTGATCATGCAATTCAGTTCCCCATTCTTGCTTTCTCTCCATACCCCTTCATCGCTTTAACAGTAAGGGCCACATCTAACTCCCTTTTGAATATATGCAACGAACTGGCCTCAACAACTTTCTTGGTAGATTATTCCACAGGTTCACAATTCTCTGAATGAAAAAGTTTCTCCTCATCCCGATCCTATTAGCTTAACACTTATCCTTGGAAGGTGAAACCTGGTTCTGGACTTCTCCAACATCAGGAACATTCTTCCTGCATCTAAACAGTCCAATCAAGTTCGAATTTGATATGTTTCCATGAGATGCCTTCTCATTCTTCTAAATTCAAGTGACAATAAGTCTAGTTGATCCAGTCTTTCTTCACTTGTCAGTCCTGCCATCCCGAGAATCAGTCTGGTGAACCTTCGCTGCACTCCCTCAGTAGCAAGAATGTCCTTCCATGGATTACGATACCAAAACTCGACACAATATTCAAGTTGTGGCCTCACCATGGCCCTTTACAAATGCATTAAGGCCTTCCTGCTCCTACACTTGAATCCTCTCGCTATGAAGGCCAACATAATATTTGCCTTCTTCACCGCCTGCTGTACCGACATGCCAACTTTCAATGACTGACGTACCATGACACCCAGGTTTCGTTACACCTCCACTTTTCCTAATCTTTCGACATTCAGATACTATTCCGCCTTCCAGTTTTTGCCACCAAAGTGGATAACCTCACATTTATCAACATTATGCAGCATCTGCCATTATTTGACAAATCATCGAACCTATCCAAGTCAGACTGCGGCCTCTTGATTTGTTGAAGTCTGCCCTTGTTGGCAGTAGTCTCAGGAGGTATGGAAAATGGTCCACGTTGTCCAAAGCCTCGTGATGGATCTTGATAATGGCGGGGGGCAGTGCTGTGTGATGGGGGTAGGTTGGTATTGGATCTTTCGCATACAGATGTTTAGTGTAAGGCCCATGCTCTCGTATGTCTCGGTGATGGTGTTGATGATGGCTTCGTGTTCGGCTAACGAATGTGTGCAGACACAGGCACCGTTGTCATACTGTGGCCCCATGAAGGATGGAGGGATGAACTTCCCTCTGGCCGGGAGGTGGCGGATGTTGTACAGATTCCGTTTGTCCTGTAATTTAGCTCCTCTCCAGTGCGGAGCTTGCTGAACGTGAGATGCAGCATAGCAGTAAGGAAGTTCTAGAAGAGCGTGGTGCGATGACACAGCCTTGCTTGACCCCGTTCCATACGTGGAATGTTTCTGCTGTGGATGCGTTGATCATGGCTAGCATTTCATCCTGCAGAATGCGGAGCATGGTGATAAACCTTTAAGTGCAGCCGAATCTGAGGAGGCCGCTCCATAATCCCTCACGGTTGACAGTGTTGGAGGCTTTCGTGAGATCAAAGAAGGCCAAGTACAAGTGTGGGTGCTATTCCCTGCATTTCTCTTGTATCTGCCGCGTGGTGAAGATTATATTCATTGTGCCAATGGGATGAGTTCTTCAGCCACAGGGAGAAGGAGGTTGAGGAGAATTCTTTGTCGTTGGTGGAGAGCAGCGCGATTCCTCTCTAGTTACCGAGGTCGGACTCTTCACCTTTCTTTAAGATCATCACAATTAAAGCTACTCTGAGATCTCCTGGCAAGATCTCCTCCTTCCAGATAAGACAGATGAGGTGATGAATCCATGCCAGGACTGCTTCGCCGCCAAGCTTCAGTACTTCCGAGGGAATTCCATCTGCTGCTGAGGCCTTGTTGTTTTCATTTGTCGGATGGCCTTTTCAAACTCGTGCCGAGCTGTGATTGTGCCAAGGAAGTGATGGGCAGCATGCTGTGGGATGCAGTCAAGGACACTCACGTCGAAGACGGATTGTTGGTGGTGAAGATCCTCGAAGTATTCTTTCCAGTGGCAACTGACAGCCTCACTGTCCTTGATGAAGACCTCGCTATTCTTGGCTTTCAGTGGAATAGGACCTTGGGCCATAGGTTCTACCGCACTGAAAAATCAAACCACGTCGTGATTGTCGGCAAGATGCTATATCTCCTGCGCTATTAATTATCTATTATTTGGAGTTTCTTTATTAAATTCACGTTCTCTATTAGTATGAGGTTCTATAATACTTTGAGGTTCTGTATTATTTTGAGTTTCTCTAATAGTTCGAGGTGTATTATTTTAGGTGGCTGTATTTGTTTGAGGTTCACATATTGGTTTGAGTTTCTCCCATAGTTTGAGGTTCTATATTAGCTTGAGTTTCTCTAAATGGTTGGAAGTGTTATATTATTTTACGCTGCTTTATTTATTTGAGATTCTGTATTAATTTGAGGGTTTTTATCAGTTTGATGGGCTGTAATATTTTGAGCTTCTCTAAGTTATATGTTCTCAATTAGTTTGAGTTTCTTTAGTAGTTTGAGGTTATCTAATAGTTTAAGGATCTCTATTACTTGGATGGACTGCACTAGTTTGAGGGGCTGTATTATTTTGAGGTTCTATATTAATTTGAGGTTCTCTATTATGTTGAGTTCTCGAATAGTTTGAACTGTTGTATTAGTTTGAGCTTCTCTATTACTTTGAGGAAATATATTAATTTGAGACTCTCGAAAAGTTTGTATTGTTCTATTACTTTAAGGGGCTGTATTTGTCTCAGGCCCTCTATGGGTATCAAGAAATCTACTAATTTGAGGTTCTTTATTCGTTTGAGGGACTGTATTAGTTTGAGGGTCTGTATTAGTTTGAGGGTCTGTATTAGTTTGAGGGTCTGTATTAGTTTGAGAGACTGTTTTAATTTGAGTTTCTCTAATAGTTTAAGGGAGTGTATTCGATTGATGGGCTGCATAAGGTTAATTTTCACTATTAGACTGAGGTGCTGTCTTTGATTGGGCTATATCATTTAGCGTTTGGTAATAGTTTCATGTTCTTTGTTACTTTGCTGGAGCTGTATTAGTGTGATTGTTTCTATTATTTTGAATATTTGGATTATTTTGAGCATCCCTATTAATTTGAGTTTATAGTTTCAGATTCTCTTTTAGATTGAATTTCAACATTAATGTGAGTTTCGCTTATAGTTTGAGTGTCTCTGTTAGTTTGAGGGTCTGTATTAGTTTCAGTTTCTTTATTATGTTGAGGATCCGTATTATTTTGTGGTTCGCTATAGATTTTTTAAAAATTAGTTTGATGTTCTTTGTTAGTTTGAGGTTCTCTATTACTTTGAGGTTCACTTTTAGTTTGAGGTTATTTTCGTTTGAGGGGTTGTATTAGTTCTAGTTTTCGTTTGAGGTAATTTGCAATATTAAAGGGTTGTTTTAGCTTGAGGTTCTCTTGGTTTGAGGGGCTGTCTTAGTTTGAGGGTCTCTATTAGTTTGATGTGCTGTATTAGTTTGAGTGTGTATGATGTGAAATGCTGTATTAGTTTGCATTGTTTTTGCTGTATCAGTTTGAGGTGCTGTATTACTTTTATGTAATCTACGACTATGAGGCACCGGATGTGTATGAGCTTCTGTATGGGTATTAGAGGCTTAATGAATATGAGGGCCTGTATTAGTTTGAGGACTATCATAGAAATTACCCACTTTATTTGTTTAACTGGATTTCTGTAGTTAAAGAGATCAGTCACTTCCTCGACCGCAGTAGAACAGCCTTGAGAAGGACATTATAACATTTGAAATTGAAGTATTAAATGCCTCATTTAAAAGGGAAGCTACGATCCGCTTTGTAGTACAGAAGCGCTGAGAGGGAAACTCTGACATTGGGAATGTAATGACTGAATGGCCACAGTTAAAGACGGCAGCCACATCACAGAGTGCAGTAGAGCAGCCCTGAGAGGGAAACTCTGACATTGGGAATGTAATTACTGAATGGCCACAGCAGAGTAAAGGACATCACCCGAAACAATATGCGATCTCCAGTTTGGCCTGATGGTTTTTGAAACAACAACCCACTTGCTGGGAGAATACCGCTGGAAACTTTCATGAGTTAATTAATGTGAGTAGCATTGTCCAGCCTTTGGGGTTTCCAATTTCAATCTATGCAGTATATATATTCGTTCACAACAGGGACTTAAATGGGCTGTCGTAATCTGTTTGTTCAAGTTTAAAAATAACTATTTTGATCGATGTTGCAACCTCAATGTCCCCGTGGAGAGCCCGCAGGGTATAAGTTAAACGCTCTGGAATTGTACCGCCTCAGAGTAAAATACAGAAAGATTGCCGGCAGCACAAAGTGGCACAACGTTTCACACAGAAAATGCTTCCAATTGATCATGCGACAAGATCATTGCCATCCTGGTAGGTGACTATAACCATTGAAGTTGCACAAATCTGTGTGTGAGCTGGTGTCTAGTTTTGCTCCGTGACTGATAATATTACATCCTCGACTAGTGGTCACCGGTATAGACACAAGATCGGTAATATCATTGCGTTCAGTCAAATGGCCTGAGTAATTACTGCGGTTTGATTCAATTGCTCCATCTGAACTTAAACTTGTGTTTGTAACGAACAGGCTGCTTGAATTATCAGGCTATTGCCTTCAGTGGAATATTATGTACTTTTCAAGCAGTCCTTATTCCACGCACCTAACTGAGAAGGTATTAGTAGGAGTGTCTGTCACAGTAGGATTTACTGAGTGAGAGTCACTTCCCGGCGTGGAACACCGTACCGCAGTGATCATGTATTACTGGGAGTGTCTGTCAATGTTTATATATTGACTGTCGGTCATTACCCGGTGTGGAACACTGCACCACAGTGACCATGTGTTACTGGGAGTGTGTGTCAGTCTAGGATATACTCAGTGTGGGTCACTAACCGGTGTGGAACACTGTAACCCACTGACCATGTATTACTGGGAGTGTCTCTCACTGTAAGATATACTGAGTGTGGATCACTAATCGGCGTGGAACACCGTACCCCAGTGACCATATATTACTGGGAGTGTCTGTCACTATAGGATGTACTCAGTGTGGGTCAATATTTCTTCCACTTCCGCTTCTGAGGCGTACCCTCGCAATCGAGGATGACGATTTCACACTAAAAATTAGTTCCCAGTGTGCCGAAGAGTCCAATGCATGACTTACATTCTCTGTCACCATTGGGGCAGAAGGTGGTTGTACGAACGACAGTGTGGGGTGCCTAGTTTGCTTCGTGCTCCTTGCATTATCTATGATTGGCTTCCGCTTGCTCTCGGCGATAAGACTCGAGGTGATCTGCACCGTGTGGATGCTTTTCCTCCACTTTGGCCTGGCTTGGGCCAGGGATTGCCAGGTGTAGGTGGGGACGTTACAATTCTTCAAGGAGCTTTTGAGTGTGTCATGGTACGTTACCTCTGCCCACCTGTGGCTCGCATGCAATAACCAATCACTGATTAGAGCGTTTGCATTTTGGATGTCATGTCAGGCTTGCCGAAGAAGTGGCCCGCCCAACGGAGCTTATTGAATGTGGCCAATGCTTCGAGGCAGGGGATGTTGGCCTGAACGAGAACAATGTACGATACATTGGCCAATTAATTTGCAGGAAATTGCGGAGGCAGCGTTGGCATTTCTCCAGTGCTTTGAGGAGCCTGCTGTAAATATTCCATGTTTCTGAAGCATATCGGGGGTCGGGTATCATGACTGCCCTGTGGACCATGAGCTAGGTCCGGGTTTGTGGTGCTGGTCTTCAAACACTTCCTTCCTCAGTCGTCCGAAGGCTGCACTAACAAACTGATGGACTTTGCCATCATAGTCTGCCTTTGTTGACAGTTGGCTCCCGAGATATGGAAAATGGTCCACATTGTACAGTGTATAGCACAGTAAACCCGAGCTCCCTGAAACTGGATGCGGATGGCGAGTTTCCCTCCACCTATCCCCGCTGATACAATCTGAGGGCCTCATTTAAAATTTAATTCACTCGCCATTTGCACTGGAACGCCTCTCGCTCTCACCGGCTTTGGGCTGGGAATGAAAACCCTTGCAATTTGCTGATCCTGATCCTGACCCCAGTGCACTGCCCCTGCTGAAAGTACAAGTGCTAGACATCTGGTCTGAACAGTGTTCTATCCCCACGCTCCAATAGTGCTGGTATGGGAGCTCTTATGGTTCCGAGCTATTTTGTCTTTTCTTGGGATATGGAGAACCTTCGATGTTCCAATTCTACTCAGGTCCCTTCCTTCACATATTTTTTCAGGTACATTGATGACTGTGGTCACACAATTTCCTTATCTAGCCATGACCTGGAAAATGTCCTAACCCGCACAAATTCATGATTACCCATCATCTCACCCCTATGCTTTCTGACCTATACTGGCTCCCCATTAAAGAACGCAAAGATTTTGAAAATTTTCATCCTGTTTACAAATCTCTCCATGGCCTTGCACTCCCTACCTCTGTAATCTTTTTCAGCCTCACAACCCCTCAAGATATCTCCTCTCTTCAAATTCTGCCTTCTCGAACATCCCTCATTATACTGCTCTACCATCGGTGGCCTTACCTTCAGCTGTTTGGGCCCTAAATTCTGGAAGTCCCTCCCTAAAACTCTCCGCTTCCCAAACCATCTTTCCATTTTAAAGACGCTTCTTAAATTCAACCTGTTTTACCAAGCTTTTGGGCATATGCCTTAATTTCTTCTTTTTTGACTCTGTGTCATATTTATCTGTATTGTCGTGTTAACACTGCTTTGAAACGCCTTGGGACGTTTAACTACATTAAAAGTGCAATATAAATAAAAGTTATTGTTAATAATATTTGTATTCATAATAATATTCGTTATTATAAATGTTATTATTAATAATAGTAATAATTATGCAGTCAACCTTGCTTCTAATTTACGTCCCTCTCTATCCTTCACATGCTCCGTCTGACACTTCCCTTCCCTTCGTCAACATCTCTAAGTCCATTTCCGAGGATAGGCTCTCTACAAATATCTACCATAATCCGGCCGACTCTGACAGCTACCTTGATTATATGACCTCTCACCCAGTTTGCTGGAAGGACCTATTACATTCTCACTGTGTCGCAGCCTGCGTTGCATCTGTTCCGATGATGCCACCTCGAACACCAGTGCGTACAACATGTCTTCCTTTTTCTGGACTGAGGATACCCGTCCTCTGTGGGGGAAAAGGCCCACCGCAGTGTCAATCCAATTTGCTGCATTAGATACAGCCATCTTTTATTATTGTTTAGATATGAGTGGGTGTGGCATCAATGGACCTCACATCAGGCAATGGTGTATAATTTACTCACGTGGCATCACTTCAGGGTCTGCAGCTGCTTCCGTGGCCGTCCTGGGTTCGTCCCCACGAGTGTGAGCACCCACCCCTCCATCTCAGTGATGTCGCTGGTGACTGGTAGCCCCCACCCATTCGCCTCTGCTCGGACCTACTCATTGAAAGTTTCTTCTGTAAAAGGAAACTGGATGACATGGCATGAGATCATTGGGTGATATCTTTGCTAGATACTATCACAGAGACTGAAACAACACATAATCATCAGATGTAGTCATGGTTATTATGATAATTATCATTCCTGATCGAAACATGTGAACTGTGACTGCAGGCTTTGAGTACAATATTCACGGTAAAAGTGAAAGACCTCACATCTAATGATAGTCACTCATGACTCTTACAAATCAAATTATACAACATAAGAATGTGAAAATAAATGTCATACTTACTCTTGCGGATCCCACAAGGTATTTCCATTGCTTACGGCATTGGTTGCACTCACGCACCTTGTTGGTCGCCGATGAGATCAACCCTGCTATCTCGATCCATATCTTCTGATGGCCTTTTGGGGTGGGCTTCCCGCGCCCTCCCTGGGTCAAATTATCGCAGCATGACTCGACCTCCTGCATGAGGGAGACATTTGCCACATCCGAGACCCTCCTCGCTCCTTTGCTTCCTCCAATGTGCTCCTCTCCCACATCACTGCTCTCGCAAGCATCAATTTCCACAGCTTGCTGGCTTGCCTCCTCCAGTCCTTCCATTATCGTCACGAAATTCATGCTAATATCTGGCTGATAACAACTAATTGTTTTTCCGAATTTGCAGTAAAGCTCGATACACTCCCTCCTTCCTCCCACAGCACCACACCACACCCACGCACACCTTCACTCCCTCTCAGCTCCCTCTCTCTCTGTCTCCTCTGATGCGCATGTAATGATGACCCCTGACCCCCTCAATCGCGGAAATCGAGGGTTGCCATGCCATTGCTATGGTCGGCGAAACTTTACGGCAGAAGTTCAGAGAGATTTAACGCGAACGCCCATTTCATATCGCACGCAGTAACGCCCATTTTTTTAAAATGGAGACTAGGGGCTTTGAAAATGGGCGACAAGCCGGGATCTGAAAACCGATTTTTACCACCCACACCGGAAATAATGCCAATTTTTTGGTGATCACGCCAAAAGCAGAAAATCTAGCCCATAATCTCAGAACAATGTGCTGCCCATTTAAAACTGAGATGATGAGGAAGTTCTTCTCTCAGGGCGTTTTATATCTGTGGAATTATCTGCCCCAGAGAGTGTGGAGGCTGGGTAATTGAATAAATTTAAGGCGGAGATAGAGAGTATTTTGAACAATAATGGAATAAAGGGTTTTGGGGAGCGGGCAGGGAAGTCGAGCTGAGTCGATGATCAGATCATCCATGATCTTATTAAATGGCGGAGCGGGTCGAGAGGCCAGGTAGCCTACTCCTGCAACTATTTCTTGTGTTCTTATCTTCCTGCCAAAATACCACACTTCACAATTGTATCTGTTACATTTAATCTGCCGTCTGTCTGTTCTTTTCAATCAGAGTTCGGGTATTGTTGCAAGGGAAGGGATTGAATTTGGACTGAAACGCCATCCGGGAAGTGTAGGTACAGGACAGAGACTTCTCCGAAGTTCTCTGGCTCTCCAGCCTGAATATATTTCATGAGAGTCAAGACCCAACCAAATCTGCTGGTGATTTCGGGCCTGTTTTAGGCTGCACTCTTATTGTATTGCTTTAATGCAAAATATATATCACTTAACAGAGAAAGGACTTGACTTGATATGCAGGAATGAGTGTCAGTTCGAAGATGTTAAATGATTGTACATTTTACCAATGATTAGCCACCATCTTAGTCAATAGTGGAGCAGGCTCGAAGGGCCAAACAGCCTACTCCTGCTCCTATTTTAAAATTTCTAATGTTCACCAGTCATTCTGCTCCCTCCAGAAGTCTAGTACGAACGTCCTCATTGCGTACTACATTTCCTAGTCTCGTATCATCTACAATGGTTAAAGTGATGCCATTTATACCAACTCTCGTTCATGAATATATATCAAACCGAGCAGTACTCCTAATCGCGAACGCTGGGGGAGTCAGCAGTATAGCTCGCGCCAGTCTGAATAACAACCAGTCACCAATGCTCTCTGTTATCTGTCACTTAGCCAAAGACATGTCCATGCTTCCCTGTCCGTTTAATACCATGGGTTAGAAATTTATGATCAAGTCCATTAAGTGGCACTTTGTCAAACGTTTTTCAACAGTCCTTATACATATTCTCAAAAACGTAATATTTCTAGATATATCTAAATTCCGACCAAATTGTATCACCTCGCATTCATCTTTACATTCAATTCCCACTTAACTGCACAGCCTACATGTTTCCTAGTGTGTATTGTGAGATGATCTTTCGAGAATTGCTTCTTAATTATTTAAAGCAAAGCATCAAACAAAAACTGAATAAAACATTTGATAATGCAATAAAGCAGCCATTTACAACTGTGTGAGATTTTGCAACTGATAAGGAAACCACAGTGTTTATTGCTATTCGGTGAAGATGTAATTTATTTCATTTGACACAGCCACTGCCCTGATTACATAAACCACACATTGTGTCTTTATATATTTAAGTATGCAGCCAATAGCCTCCGCTCGTCCCCACACCACCCAATATCCTCAGCTCCTCACCACCTCACCCAATATTCTCAGCTCTCCATATCCACAAGTTCCTCCCCACCTACACAATATCATCAGAACCCCCCCCCCCACCCAATAGCGTCAGCTCTTCCCCATCCCACCCAGTATCCTCAGCTCCTCCCCACCCCTCCCAATGTATTCCCTCCTCTCCACCCCCCGAACATCCTCAGAAACTCCCCACCCCACACAATATCCTTAGACCTTCCCCACCTCACCCAATATTCTCAGCTCCCAATATCCACAAATTCCTCCCCACCCTACACAATATCATCAGAACCCCCCCCCACCCAATAGCGTCAGCTCCTCCCCACCCCACCCAGTAACCTCCGCTCCTCCCCACCCCTCCCAATGTATTCCCTCCTCTCCACCCCCCGAACATCCTCAGACACTCCCCACACCACACAATATCCTTAGATCTTCCCCTCCCCACACCACATCATATCTTCTGCATTCCTCACCTCACATAATAACCTCAACTCCTCCCCTCCTAATCAAATATCCTCAGCTCCTCCCCACTCCACCAAATATCTTCAGCTCCTCCCCTCCCCACCCAATATCCTCCATTCCTCCCCACCAATGTTCCCTCTAATTGTTTGTACTGAGCGGGACAGAAACTCATTTTAGCGCGACCTTTTCACGCCTGGGCAAAGTTTACAACAAGAATACATAGAAACATAGAAACATAGAAAATAGGTGCAGGAGTAGGCCATTCGGCCCTTCTAGCCTGCACCACCATTCAATGAGTTCATGGCTGAACATTCAACTTCAGTACCCCATTCCTGCTTTCTCGCCATACCCCTTGATCTCCCTAGTAGTAAGGACTTCATCTAACTCCTTTTTGAATATATTTAGTGAATTGGCCTCAACAACTTTCTGTGGTAGAGAATTCCACAGGTTCACCACTCTCTGGGTGAAGAAGTTCCTCCTCATATCGGTCCTAAATGGCTTACCCCTTATCCTTATACTGTGACCCCTGGTTCTGGACTTCCCCAACATTGGGAACATTCTTCCTGCATCTAACCTGTCTAACCCCGTCAGAATTTTAAATGTTTCTATGAGGTCCCCTCTCATTCTTCTGAACTCCAGTGAATACAAGCCCAGTTGATCCAGTCTTTCTTGATAGGTCAGTCCCGCCATCCCGGGAATCAGTCTGGTGAACCTTTGCTGCACTCCCTCAATAGCAAGAATGTCCTTCCTCAGGTTAGGAGACCAAAACTGTACACAATACTCCAGGTGTGGCCTCACCAATGCCCTGTACAACTGTAGCAACACCTCCCTGCCCCTGTACTCAAATCCCCTTGCTATGAAGGCCAACATGCCATTTGCTTTCTTAACCGCCTGCTGCACCTGCATGCCAACCTTCAATGACTGATGTACCATGACACCCAGGTCTCTTTGCACCTCCCCTTTTCCTAATCTGTCACCATTCAGATAATAGTCTGTCTCTCTGTTTTTACCACCAAAGTGGATAACCTCACATTTATCCACATTATACTTCATCTGCCATGCATTTGCCCACTCACCTAACCTATCCAACAACTTTTACAACAACTACAGTGGAAGCAACCACTTGAAATCATAGATATAGTTATGCCATATTGGCAGCCCAGTCTCAGGTCATTGGAGAATCGGACAAGGTTCGATACAGGGTTTACATAACTTCCCTGCTTTTGAATTCTACTGCTCTAGAATTGATCACCAATGCTTCATTTGCACTTACATGGCCTTATTATGCTCCATTGCTTCATTTAGTGATTGTGTATCTTTACCCAGAGATCCATTTTCACTTCTACCCCATTTGTACTTTTAATTTCCAAGGGTAGGTTCATCCTTATCTCGCCCACCAAAATGCATCAAATCACACTTATCTATATTGAAAATCGTTGATATTTACATGACCATAATGCATGTTTGATTATGATAGAATTACTTAACACCTTTTAGTCCGTGATGTAAAAAATCTGTTAAAAAAGATAACTTATAACAAACGAGTGTGATATAAAGGAACTGCATAATAATGCATTTACACTACATAACTATCACTCAGTTACACGGTTATGAATCGACAAACAATCCAAAAGCCCAAGGTGAGCTGAAAGAGGCATATATATTCATGCAGTTTGTGATAATTTTAAAGTTGTCAACCTATTAGCCGCATCTCTCATGTCACCATAGCAATGGCAGCATAAGCAGCAAGAAGAGTGACCTTCCTACGATGCTGATATCCTGCACGTCCACATAAGTAATTAGAATATTAAACATAATACAAACAGGCAACCAGCACATAAAATTGCCATAATTCTTTAGTTCAGGGTATAAAAACGAATTGAACAAAATGGACCGGAATTTCCAACTGCAATCACTTCCATTCATAAAGGTGGCCTTCTTGAACCAGCACCATGCCATGTAACATGTCAGAAATGAGGCACTTACTCACAAGTGCAGAAAAACACATACACGCAGTGCATCACCGAATTAATAAGCAAATGCAGGGAGTGCTATGATTTAACTGACATAAACATTCCTCTTTCTTCCTGGACAGGGCAACCAATCAGTCTGAATTGGAAATGTTTACTAATATGGTGAAATAAAGACGTTAAAATACAAACTTTGATCTAATGTTTTCCTCTCAAACATTCAGCACGATATTTTCCCTGCTCTTATTACCAAAAGTGTTGAATTAGTTTAGGTATTTCCCAATTAAATGGTGGGAAACAAACTACACTGTACTCTTAATTTTTAGTTTCCAATTTCAAACATATATACCAAATCGAAATTGTACATTGTCTGTTAAATCAAAGTATTTTCTGTGCCGTTCTCAAAAAACAAATAGTCTTTTCTTCTAAAGTCGCTTACTGCTATTTTATACATCATTGCATAACTCTTGTTTCTATTAATATTCCTAAAACGTTGATGAGGAAGTCTATTTTCACATTTTTCCTGGGAATTGTTTGGACTGTTGAACGAAAGACAAAATAAAATAGTTCACAATAGCAAAAAAATCAGTGAATACTGGAATCTGAAACTAAAACAGAAAATGCTGGAACTACTCAGCAGGTCAGGCAGCTTCTGTGGAGAGAGAAACTGAAGTAACCATTTAGGTCTGTGTCATTTCGGTCAGAACTGGATGAAGTTAGAGATGTAACAGATTTTAACCAGTTGCAACCACTCCTGCCTTCCACATAACACAGACCTTTCCTTTTGCTCTTTTCTCCCTCCCAACTTTCTCTGCCACTGCACCTGGCATAAATCTGTTACATCTCTATAATTTTCCAGTTCTGTTGAAAGTTGACAGACCTGAAACATTAACTTTGTTTTTCGCTCCGCAGTTGCTGCCTAACCTGCTGAGTATTTCCTGCAATTTCTGTTTTTGTGTTATATAAAAGAAAAAGTTTTGTGCTTTTCCCTATTTTTTGCTTCTCTTTCCAAACGCCTTAATGACATTTTTTAATGTCAATAAAAAGTAACGTGTAAGTCCTACACATCCACCCCCGCCCTCTCCGCCTCAACAGCATGCGGTGCGTGTTTGTGTAAAGCTGCTCACTTTAGTCAATCGCTCAACATCAAATATTGAAGACCTTCAATTTTAAACGTGGTAAGCAATTCGGAGCATCTTTAAAAGCGTTTGGATTTCAAGATCAGGTTTGGATTTGTTTAGACGAGGAGAAAACTGATTTTTGCCTGTTTCTTCCAAAAGCATCTTCGAAACTTCGGGGAAACGTATTTTCAACGCTCCTTTTTTGTGAAAGATCCATTAAAAATCTTCAAACTTTTTCTAGTCTCGTTGTAGCATTGTGAGAATAATTTGCTCCAAGTTTCTCTGTCCCGCTTCAATGCTGTCATTAAACTCTCATCAACAATAATAAAATAAAGAGATTCAAAACGGACCTCAAATAAGAAGGTGAATAAAGTGGTGAAATTTCCTTAGAAAGTGGTGAGCTTATCTACTCTCAGATTGGCGATGAGTTGCAATCAGTTTTGGAGCAGTTGTTTTCTCTTTGTCTACTGCCGTTCCCTCCGCCTCTCACAAACTCTGACGTACAAACGGGTCCACAAACCTTATCCCGTCTGTCGTAACATGATTTGACTAACCCTGAGAAACACTTTCAAAAAGGGGACCAAAACCTCACAAACAGTAACTGCAAAAGACCTCGGGACTCCGTCAGCCGAAGAATTGTTGTCTTTAGCCTCCTCCCAGCGGCCACAGAACATGTGCTGCACCATCACCTGTGTTGTTCCGAATGAGCAGAAATATTCTCCAATTGAATATTGGGAAGACCGAAGCCATTGTTTTCGGACCCCACCACAAACTCTGTTCCCTAGCGACTGATTCCATCCCTTTCCCAATCTACTATCTGAGACTGAACCAGGCTGTTCGCAACCTTGGTGTTGCATTTGACGCTGAAATTAGCTTTCGACCACATGTCCGCAGCATAACCACGCCCAACTATTTCCATCTCTGTAACAGCGCCGGTCTCCGCCGATTGCCTCAGCTCGTCCCTGCTGAAATCCCTCGTCCATGCCTCCGTTATCTCTTGACATGACTATTCCAACACACTCCTGGTTGGCCTCCCACTTTCTACCCAACGTGAACTAGAGCTGATCCGAATCTCTGCTGTCCATGACTTAACTCGCACCAAATGTCAGTCAGCTATCTCCCCTGTGCTCATGAACTACATTGGCTCCCAGTTAAACAAGGCCTCGATTTCAAAATCCTCATCTTTGTTTTAAAATCCTTCCATTGCCCTTACCGCTCCCTATCTATGTAACCTCCTCCATCACACAACCCTAGAGATGCCTGCAATCCGCTAATTCTGCCCTCTTGAGCATTCCTGATTATAATCGTTCCACCATTCGTGGCCTTGCCTTTTGTTGCCTAGGCCCCAAGCTCTGGAATTTGCTCACTAATCCTCTTAACCTCACTACCGATTTTTCCCATTAAAGATGTCCCTTACAACCTTCTTCTTTCACTAACTTTTTGATCACTTGCACTAATTTCTACTTGTGAGTTACAGTGTCAAATTTCCTCATACACCGATGGAGCACCTTGGGACGTTTCGCCATGTAAAAGGCACTGTATAAATATAAGGTATGATCATAGTCCAAAATGCGACCGCTGTGCAGTCCCCGCGAACGGACTAGACAAATCTCAGTCTCACAACTCTCTCTCTCTTTCCCCCACTTTTGCTGCCTATCTCTCTCAAGTTACGTATGACACTGTCTCGCAGTCTCCCTCGCTCTGACTGTCTCTCTTCCTCACTCTCTCTGTCTTTGTCTATGTCTCTGTTTCTCTCAATCTCTCTCTCTCATTCACACCAATATCTCTCTGTTCACCGTTCTCTCTGTCTCCTCTCTCCTTCCCCCACTTTCTCTAGCCCCTATTTCGATTTCCCACAGCCATGTCCAGTATCTCTCTCTGCCCAGTCATTGTCTCGCAATCTCTCCCACTGACTCTCCTCAATCTCATTCTCTCCCACTCTATCTCTCTCCCCACTCTCGAATTGCCCCAGCCTCACTATCCAACAGTTTCTCTTTCCCACTATCTCTCCACCACGGCAACCGATATTCTAGAGCCGAAAGTATTCAGTGTGCCAACCGCTTTATAAGAGCACCGTCTTTCAAGTCAAGCTCTCAGCACAGCATCTACATTCGGCTGATCTTCGGTTTTCATGTGCAGGTTCCGAAATGTGGCCAGCCCGATCGCAACGACATTTGTTCCAGCAGGTCTGAGGAACGAGCCTGTGGAATATGATTGTAACGAGTGCCTTCGTATTGAAGCCTGTGCCAGGCAGACTGCGCAACATGCAAATCCTTGTGTAGGGAAGTATCGAGATCAACACATAGCTGCACAGCTTTGGTGGAACAGTGTGTAATACCCATCCAGATACATTATTGACACTCATACTGACACTACCCATTCAGATTCATCACTAACCTCACATACTTACACTACCCATTCAGATACATCACTGACCTCACTCATACTGACACTACCCATCCAGATACATCACTGACATTCATACTTTCACTACCCATCCAGATACATCACTGACCTTGTCCATACTGTCACTATCCATCATTACACATCACTCACCTCACTCATACTGTCACTACCCATCCAGATACATCACAGACCTCACCCATATTGTCACTACCCATCCAGATACATCACTAACCTCACTCATACTCTCACTTCCCATCCAGATACATCACTGACCTCACTCATGCTGCCACTACCCCTCCAGTTACATCACTGATCTCACTCATACTGTCACTACCCATCCAGATACATCACTGACCTAACTCATACTGTTACTACCCATCCAGATACATCGAAACATAACACCATAGAAATGAGGTGCAGGAGTAGGCCATTAGTTCCTCCGAGCCTGCACCACTATTCAATATGATCATGGCTGAGCAGGCGAGTTCAGTACCGCATTCCTGCTTTCTCTCCATACCGCTTAATCCCTTTAACCGTAAGGGCCACATCCAACTCCCTTTCAAATATATCGAACAAACTGGCCTCCACAACTATCTGTGGTAGAGAATTCCACTGGTTCACAATTCTCTGAGTGAAGAAGTTTCTCCTCATCTCGGTCCTAAATGATTTACTCCTTATCCTTATACTGTGACCCCTGGTTCTGCAGTTCCCCAATAATCAGGGACATTCTTCCTGCATCTAACCTGTCCAATCCTGTCAGAATTCTATTTGTTTCGATGAGATCCCCTCTCATTCTTCTAAATCCCAGTGAATATAAGCCTCGTAGATCCACTCTTTCTTAATATGTCAGTCCTGCTATCCCGGGAATCAATCTGGTGAACCTACGCTGCACTCCCTCAATAGCAAGAATGTCCTCTCTCAGATTAGGAGATCAAAACTGTACACAATTTTCAATGTGTGGCCTCACCAAGGCCCTGTACAGCTGCAGTAAGAGCTCACTGCTCCTACACTCAAATCCTCTGGTTATGAAGGCAACATGCCATTTGCCTTCTTCACGGCCTGCTGTACCTGCATGCCAAACTTCAATAACTGAGGCACCATGACACCCAGGTCTCTTTGCACATCCCCTTTCCCTAATCTGTCACCATTCAGATAATATTATTCCTTTCTGCTTCTGCCACCACAGTGGATAACCTCACATTTATCTATATTAAATTGCATCTGCCATGAATTTGTCCACTCACATAACCAGTCCAATTCAGCTGGCAGCATCTTAGCATCCTCCTCACAGCTCAGACTGCCATCCAACCTAGTGTCATCTGAAAACTTGCAGACAGTACATTCAATTCCTTCGTCTAAATCATTAATGTATCTTGTAAATAGCTAGTGTCGCAGCACTGAAACTTGTGGTACTTACTTGTCACAACCTTCCATTCTGAAAAGGAACCGTTTATTCCTACTCTTGGCTTCATGTCTGCCAACCAGTTATCTATCCACGTGAATACATTACCCACAATATCTTGTGCTTTAATTTTGCACACTAATCTCTTGAGTCGGACCTTGTCAAACGCCTTTTGAAAGTCCAAATACATCACATGCTAAAGTCTCTCTTGTCCACTTTATTAGTTACATCCTCAGAAATTCAAGAAGAGTTGTGAAGCAAGCTTTCCCTTTCATAAAATTATGGTGACCTAAACCAATCCTGTCACTGCTTTCCAAATGCTCGGCTATTACAGCTTTAAGAATTGATTCCACCATTTTCCCCACCACCGATGTCAGGCTTTCCGGTCTATAATTCCCAGTTTTCTCTCTCACTCCATTTTTAAAAAGTGTTTTTATATTAGCTGCCCTCCAATCCATAGGAACTGATCCAGAGACTATACATTGTCACTATCCAACCAGGTACAACACTGACCTCACTCATTCTGTCACTACCATTACAGATACATCACTGACCTCACTCATACTTTCACTACCCATCCAGGTACAACACTGACCTAATTCATATTGTCACTGTCCATCCATGTACATTACTGTAACTACAGGGTCGCCGCTGAACTCGCCGAAGGGACTCTGGGGTCAGCGCTGAACTGACCGAAAGGACTCCGGGGCTGGCAACAAACTGCCCAAAGATTCTCCAAGTCGGTGCTGAACCGGCCGAAGGGATTCAATTTTGAAACTTTTAAACTTCTTAAACAATTCTGGAAAACTTTTAAACTTTAATCAACTCGGAGAACTTTTTTTTCAATAACTTTTACTCAGCTATTAACCTATTTATTAAATCTTCAATCAACTTGAGTAATTTTATAAAAAATAATTTAAAAATTATTTTAAACTCTTAAACTTTTAAACAGCTACCCCAGCGGGCAGCTGACCTTCCCAATGCCTGCCCCACAACAAATCCTCAGGCCACCTACCTTCAATCGCGCTAATTGGCGCTGAGCTTGCGGCCACAAATTGCCGTAGGTAATTTGGCTTATACAACATTGCCTGGGCTTCAGTCGCCTTGGACCCCTTTGCCACTGGACCAAGATCTTGCTCAGCAAAGCATGTGTGGTTGTCAGTGTTCAGCGGCCACCCGACGTTAAATGAACTCAGGCACAGGTATCTTCCACTGCATCAGTATGAAGTTCGGACCTGGAACATCTGGACTCTCATGGACAATTATAACCGCAACAGGCCGGAACGCCGCACCGCCATAGTTGCCGGGAACTTAGACATTTTGACATTGACTTCACCAACATAAGCGAGGCCCGGCGGGCACGCGCCATGACAGGAGCTGACGATTGTTGGATGGACCATCGCCTAATTGGATCCATCATCGATATTAACATAGCCCCAAAGCAGAGGGGATAGCAGAATCCGTGCTGCAAAAAAGTTAATGCCGGGCCACTTAAAGACCCAGCTGAGAGAGCCCTATACTGCCAGCGCCTCACAGCTAAGCGAACATGCCTTGATGAGCTTGAGATGCTGAATGCCCAGAGCACTTGGTCTGACCTCCAGGTCTCCATAAACAATGCATGTGAAGAGACACTTCGTTACTCAACCAGAAAAAATGAGAACTGCTTTGATGAAAGTGATCAGGAGATCCAAGAACTAATAGCTCGTAAGCGCGGATCATTTCTGAGCCTCAAGCAACAACCCAATTCTGGAGTTGCAAAACAAAGTTACAGACGGATCAAGGCTGAGGTCCAACAAAACACCCGGCAACTAAAGAAGAGGTGGTCAGTAGAGAAAGCACAGGGGATACAGCAACTGGCCGACAGCCATGATATGCGAGGTTTCTTCAAGGCAACCTACGGACCAAACTCCCAAGGGCACACCGCACTACTGGCCAGGAACGGGGAAACACTCATCAAGGACACCAAGGCAGTCAGGGCCTGCTGGAAGAAGCACTTTCAAGATCTCCTCAATCAAGACTCTGCCTTTGACTCGAGTGTTCTCGAATTCGTTCCGCAGCATGCAACTCGCTACTACCTCAGTGAAACCGCAACATTGTACGAGGTTGCAAAAGCCAGAATACAGCTGAAGAAAAACAAGACTACGGGAGCGGATGGAATTCCTTCTGAGGCGCTAATGTATAGCGGAGAGGCACTGTTGGCGCGGATACATGATCTCTTCTCTCGCATCTGGGGGGAGGAGAGCATGCCAGAAGATCTCAGAGATGCATGATCGTGACCATCTTTAAAAAGGGGGTAAAGTCCGACAATGGCAGTTACAGGGGAATCTCCCTGCTATCAGCCACTGGGAAGGTTGTTGCGAGGGTTCTCCTCAACTGTCTTCTCCCTGTGGCCGAGGAGTACTTTCCAGAATCACCGTGCGGATTCTGTCTCCTACAGCTACAATGGAAATGATCTTTGCAGCGTGACAGCTGCAAGAAAAATGCAGCGCGCAGCACCAGCCCTTATACATGACCTTGTTCAATCTTACAAAGGACTATGACACTGAGAGCTTATGGACGTCCTCCTCTGCTTTGGGTTCCCCGAAAAGTTTGTCAACATCCTTCACCTACTCCACGGCGACATGCAGGCCATGATCCTTAACAGCATTACCATTTCAGACTCAATCCCCGTCCGGAACGGGGGAAAACAGGGCTGCGTCATTGCTCCAACCTTCTTCTCAATCTTCCTTGCTGCCATGCTCCACCTCATAGTCAACAAGTTCCCCGCTGGTGCATCCACACACATTCTGAGTCTGAACTACAGGATATATTCGATGTATTCACCAAGGCATATGAACGTATGGGCCTTACGCTTAAGGTCATTAAGAGAAAGGTCCTCTACCAGCCAGTCATCGCCGCACAGCACTGACCCCCATTCATCAAGTTTCATGGCGTGGCCCTCGATAACGTGGACCACTTCCCATACCTCGAGAGCCTTTTATTAACAATGGCAGAAATTGATGTGGAGATTCAACATCAGCTCCATTGAGCTGCCTTCAGTCTTCTGAGGAAAAGAGTGCTCGAAGGGCTGAGGTAATACTCCCCCTCCTGCATGGCTCACAGGCATGAATGATGTACAGAAGACACCTCAAGTCGTTGGAGATATATCACCGACGATGACTCCGCAAGACCCTGCCAATCCCCTGGGAGGACAGGCGCACCAACATTAGTGCCCTCACCCAGGCTAACATCCCCAGTATTGTAGCACTGACCGCACTCGATCAGCTCCAATGTGTAGGGCGCACAGATCGCATGACAGCCATGAGGATCCCAAAGAAGCTCTATGCGGAGCTCCTTCTTGGCAAACAAGCCGAAAGTGGGCAGCGGAAAAGTTACAAGGGCATGCTTAAAACCTTCCTGATAAACTGCGACATCAGCACTGACACTTGGGTGTCCCAGGCCGAAAACCGCCCTAAGTTGAGAAAGTCCATCCGGGAAGGCATTGAGTTCTCCGAATCTCAACGTCGGGTGCGGGAAGAGTTCAGTTGCAGGCAGCGGAAGGAGCGTGCGGCAAATTATTCGCCCACCCCCCAACCCTTCCCCCGACGATTGTCTGTTCCACCCGTGACAGGGTCTGCGGCTCATGCATTGGACTTTTCTGCCAGCAAAGGAATCACTAAAGAAGTGGAAGCAAATCTTTCTCAATTCGATGGGCTGCTTGGATGATGATGACATCACTGAGCCCACTCATAATGTAACAACCCATCCAGGTACATCACTGACTTTACTCAGACTGTCACTACACATCCAGGTACATCACTGACCTTACTCATAATGTCACTACCGTGCAGATACATCACTGACCTCAATCATATTGTCACGACCCATCCAGATACATCACTTACCTCACTCATACTGTCACTACCCATCCAGATACAGCACTGACCTCACTCATCCAGTCACTATACTCAAGTACATGAGTGACTCACTCATACTGTCACTGCCCAAACATATACATTACTTACCTCATTCACACTTTCAGTACCCATCCAGATATATCACTGACCTCACGCATACTATCACTATTCATCCAGACACATCATTGACATCACTCATACAGTCTTTAACCAGTCAGTTATGACACTGACCTCATTTTTACTGTCACTACCCATCCAGCTACATCACTGACCTCAGTCATACTGTCACTACACATCCACATACATCACTGACCTCACTCATACTTTCACTCCCCGTCCAGTTACATCACTGACCTCACACATACAGCTGTAACCAGTCAATTACACACTTGCATCACTCTTACTGTCACTAACCATCCAGTTATATCACTGACCTAAGTCATACTGTCACTACCCATCCAGGTTCATCACTGACCTTGCTCATACATTTGTTGCCCATCCAGACACGTAAGTGCTTCACTCATACATTCTGTTAGTGTTAACTTCAAACCTCCACTCGGAGTTCGTTACCCTTAAGTTTAATGCTGTTTCTTTACATTAATAGATAAAAGTTGTCAGGTGCGTTATTCTGTGAAATAACGCTCAAAGAAGTGGTTGGAGGCATCGTCCTGTATACAATTTCAGATTAAGTTATTATGTAATTACCCAAGTTAGAATTAATACATGATGATTGCTACATGATGATTGATTAATATTGTTTGTTTATTTCAAAATATACTTTATTCATATAAAAAATTGTACAGTACATTCAAAAGCAGTTCAGTACATTTCGCTGCAGTCAGCAATCCCATACACTACATTTGGGTGCTGACGGCAGTTCCGTTCGATACATTTCCTTGCTTTTCAGTTGAAGTACAATTCGGTACAATACGAGATACATTGTAGCACATTCAACAAATTACATTACATGTGTCACTAAACAGTACACGGAATGGGTGACGGTACATTTACATTTTTCTTTTCAACGTGTATTACGAAACAGACCTTGCATTGTACATGGCACTACAAAGGTGTCCACAGATCATGGTGCTCCATGTACACAAAAAGGAAGTTACAAGTACAGCCCGAGAGGAGTTTTGTACTGATTCCTTCCCCCGGGTTTACCGTTCAGAAGGGCTTTAAACTGTGGCCGTTCTCACCTGTAATGCACCAATTTTAAGTGCGTCCCTCAGCACGTAATCCTGGATCTTGGATTGCGCCAGTCTGCAACAAGCAGACGTGGACATCTCCTTGCTCTGGAAGACCAGCAATTTTCGGCAAGACTAAAGAGCGTCTTTGACCGAGTTGATGGCCCTCTAGCAGCAGGTGATGTCTGTCTCGGTGTATGTCCCTGGGAACATCCCGTAGAGCACAGAGTCCTGTGTTATAGAGCTGCTCAGGATGAACCTCAACAGCAACCACTGCTTCTCTTTCCAAACCTGCCTTGCGAAGGCGCAATCCTGAAGGAGATGGCTGACAGTCTCGTCCGCCCTGCAGCCGACTCGGGGCACCGTGCCATGCTGCTGAGATGTCGGCTGTGCATGAATGCTCTGACAGGTAAGGCCCTACTCACTGCCAACCAAGCTACGTCTTGGTGCTTGTGTGACAGCTCTGGCGATGAGACGTTCTGCAAAACGAGTTCGACAGTCCGCTCAGGGAACCACCCGACAGGGTCCAACCTCTCCTTCTTTCATAGCGCGTCCATGACGTTACGTGCTGACCACTGTTTTATGCCCTTGTGGTCAAAGGGGTTTTTTGTGAAAAACTTTTACACGAAGGTTAGCTGGGCAGGCATGGTCCAGCTGGTGGGGACGTTTCACGGCAGCGTGACCAGGCCCATCCATCGCAATAATGGGCACAGGTAGAACCTCAGCACATAGTGACACTTGGTGTTTGCGTACCGGGGGTCTGTGAGTAGCTTGATGCAGCCGCACACAAAGCTGACCATCAGGATGAGGGCGACGTTCGGAACATCCTTTCCTCCACTGTCCAGAGAGACATTGTGTCTCTGCGGAAACAGTCCATTTTGGACCTCCAGACAAAGTGGAAGACGGCCCGGGTGACTGCTGCGGCACAGGATCGAGAGATGGGCCAGACCTGTGCTACGTGCAGCAACCCAGAGAGCACCTCACTCCTGATGACCAGGTTCTTTCCTGCCATGGAGAGGAAGTGCAACTTCCACCATCCCAGTTTTTGCTTCACTTTGGCGATACGCACTTCCCAGTTTTTGTCCACGCCCCGTCCGCTCCGAAACCTATTCCCAACATCTTCAGGAAATCTGGCTTGACGGTGAAGGGAATGGAGGCTCGGTCGGTCCAGTTGCCAAAAAGCATGGCCTTGCTCTTGCTGCGATTGACCTTTGCTCCCGAGGCCAGTTCAAACCGGTCGCAGATTGCGAGCAATCTGCGGACCGACTGCGGATCCGAGCTAAAGACGGCGATGTCGTCCATGTACAGGGAGGTCTTGACCTGAGCGCCTCCGCTGCCTGGGTTCGTCACCCCTCTAATACCCGCATCCTTCCTGATGGACTCGGCAAAGGGCTCGATACAACACACAAACAAGACAGACGAGAGAGGACAGCCTAGCCTGACTCCAAATCTGATCGGAAAGCTTTGAGTTTCCCACGCGTTGATTTGAACTGCACTACTGATGTCTGTTTAGAGCAGTTGGACCCAATTGCACATACTCTCCCCAAACCCCATTTTGGAGAGCACGTCCATCAGGTACGTGTGCGATATCCTATAAAAGGATTCTCCTGGTCGAAGCTGATTAAGCAGGTGTTCACCCTCCTGTCCCGCACATAGGCGATCGTATCCCTGAGTAGCACGAGGCTATCAGAGATCGTCCTGCCGGGGACAGTGCAGGTCTGGTCCGGGTGAATCACCAGCTCAAGAGCAGACTTGACCCTGTTGGCGATGTCCTTTGACAGGATCTTGTAGTCCACATTTTGCAGCAAAATGGGCCGCCAGTTATTGATTTCCTCCCTCTCCCCCTTCTGCTTCTAGATGAGGGTGATGATGCCTTTCCTCATCGATTCTGACATGCTGCCGGCCAGAAGCATACCTTCGTACACTTCCAGCAGGTCTGGGCCTATCCAGTCTCACAGAGCCGAGTACAACTCGACCGATAATCCGTCGCTTCCGGGAGTTTTATTCGTCTCGAAGGACCGGACGACCTTTGTCAGCTCGTACAGAGTTCGGGAATGGTCCAGACTATCCCGCTTGCTGTCGTCTAAGACCTCCGAAATAGATGAGAGGAAAGACTGGGAGGCCGCGCGGTCTGTGGGCTTGACGTCGTACAGCCTGGCATAGAAGGATTTGCTGATCCTCGACATGTCAGGCTGCGAAGACATCACAGAACCGTCTTCTTCCTTTAGGCTGGTGATCACAGAGCTCCCCACTGTGTACCTTTTGGAAGAAGAAACGCGAATATGTCTCATCCTGCTCGATGGAGTGGAAGATGATCTTGGAGGACTCTGAGGCAAAGAGCGAGGCTTGCTGGCCCTTCACCTCTTTGAGTTTCTCCTCGACATCGACCCTCATCGACTGCATGGTATATTGGTACAGCACTTCCTCCAGTCTGCCTTCCGTATGCCTTAAATGGTAATCCGGACACTTGCTATAGTGTCCATTTATATACAACCTTTATCTTGTTATTGCTTCTGTTTCGACGTTATCTATCTCTGTGCTTGCCTCCCAAGGCCTTGGTCTGTGAACTAGAACATTTGCCTCTCTGTGGGTTCCATTTTAAAATCTGTTAGCTCAATTTTAAAATGGCACAATTAATTAATCTTGTAAAGAATTGTAATTTACATTTTCAGTCCCTCCTGTTGGTCCCTGATTATTTCTAAGATATCAGCCAACCACATATATGTTCTGAGCCTTCTGCTGGAAAATGTCATCAAATCCAATTCCTTTGGATCGCTCGTAATTCCATCTTTTAACTGAATATTTGCATGCTACCGCTGACCAATTCCGTGGCATTATTGGCAAGTTCCTCAGTCACTCGTATCAGTTCTTGTTTTGTGCAACTCACTACGACATTTTGTCTGAGTAACCGTTCCCTTTCTTCTCCCTGGTACTTGGCCACCTGAATGTGTTTCTCCAAGAAGGCCCTTAACTTTCTCAAGTCCACTACCTGGTGTAGTGTAGATAGTCCTTTGTTTTTCCATTGTCCTATCTGGTAGGATTTGATAGTTTTGCGATCGAAGATTATATATACTTCCTTCCAGCATTCATTTACCCGCTGTTCCCTTCGAACCGCGTTCAAATATACCATATGGGTATTGGTTACACATATGTAGTTTTCTCCGACTTCGTGTATTATGGTATCATTTAATGGTTGCAGCTGCCATTCACAATACCTGCTGTGTCTTCCATGCTGCATGGTTCCACCACTGGTGTATGTAGTGGACATACCTGCCCGAATGGCCACTTTATACAGTCCATCTCTTCGCGTGTTTTATTCTTCTGGTCTATCCATTTTCCGTAAAACCGTGGCTTCCATAATTTTTTTCTGAATAGCTGTTGTATGGTCACAAACTCACACCATATCTGACTGTTAGTAAAATAAGCCAACGACATAGTCATATTAAATCCCTCTTCACCACATCGCGTATGCTTCAGATCTGGCCTGAGTGTTAGATTTCGGTGGTCAAACTGAAACAGTTCAGCTCATTGTGGGGCATTTCAGAGAATGCTGTCATTTCTAATTCAGCCTGTTGTCCTTCGCTGATTAGGCCCATTTTTACGCAGTGAGTCTTATTGGCTACCCACATTAAATTGGCGTATACCTGTTGCTGTTCCCAGTTAGTTTTGTTTGCCCACTGCCATATCATTTTGTCTGACAACCATCCTCGAGGGAATATTGTTGCAACCTCGCTTACACTTCATCACGGGACCGTCGGCCACCCATGTAAAGTTGAAGGTTACATTCTCATTCTTGTGGGTGATCAGTATAACATTGCCAGAGACTGGTGCCGAATAGGTCCACCGCTTACAGTCAAATGTTAAATCAAATACATGACACTTAATTCCCACGGGACATGTATAGGTTCCCTGGGTTGCGTCTCGTTGGGCCTTCCACAAATTATAACGCCTGCGCCCTTTTCCTTCCAAACCTAAAACTGGAGCAAGTGGGACAGCAAGGGCGGCCACTAACCCAGTTGCCACCAGCAACTTCCACAGGTCTATCCGTTGTTTTCTGCCCTGCTTTCTTATTGGACGCTTCCATGGTCAGCGGGTCCACCGTCACTATGGGTTAAAACAGACGGGCGTTGTCTCGTGTTATATAGTTTTGTCGGTGTCCAGTATTTCTATCTAATTCCAATGTGCTCCTGTCGACATACACAAGTGTCTCTGGCCATTAGTACCGAGTATGGTCCCATTCATCGGGGCTCCATTCCCTTTTCGCATCACTGTAACCTTTATCATGACCTGTTCTCCTATTTTAGGTCATGTCTCATTCCCTCATTCTGAATTTCGAGGTCTCTTAACTGCGGTATGCATCTAACTTCTTTATTCATAGCCTGCACCTCTTGGTTTAGCTGGATCGAGAAACTCTTTAGCCTTTCCTGAATTAATCCTGCTTCACCTGTCCCTCCAGCTAAGGCCTCTGGTCGTCTCATAGCCCATGCTGTCATCAGCTCATGTAGTGTTAGTCCCGTGGTTGCCGATGAGCCTCATTAAAATTGCTGCAAACATTCCAGTCTGTCCTTTGCCTTTCTCCTGTGATGCTTTGGACAGGGCCGTCTTTAAGGTCCTGTTCATTCTTTCCACCATTCCCGAACTTTGGGGATGATATGGTATGTGTTACCTCTGTTTGATTCATGTGCACATGTTTCTTTCATTAAATTGTGCGTGAAATGTGTTCCATTTTCTGAGTCTATCTGTAGGGGTACTCCCCACCGATGTATCACCTCGCTAGCCAGGACCTGCACTACCGTCCGAGCAGAGCAGTCCCTGGTAGCGAAGGCTTTCACCCATTGGGTGAACTGGTCTATAATTACCAGGCACTAGCTTTTGCCACTATCCACTGGCAGGGGGCAGGTGACGTCTATCTGTAATTTCTCCCAAGGTCGATGTGGCCTTGGCCGATGTCCCATTCATACCTTGCATCCCCTACCTACTTTATGTTGGGCAAAAATAATGCATCTTTGGGAAAAATTAGCTACAGCCTTCCGCACTGTTATCAACCATGAATACTGCCAGAGCAGGTACAACATGTTAATTCTCCCCGGATGTGTTAACCCGTGATACAAGAGGCCCAACAAGAGCGCAGGAGAATGGGGAGTTGGGAGGTGGAGCAGCAATTCGTGAAGCCTAGAAAAGGCCTAACAGGGGCGATGGAGAGTCCAGCGGGGAGTCGGAAAGAGGAACGCAGTCCTTGAGGCCTACAAGATACCCAACAGAAGCGTCGGAGAGGTCAGCTGAGAGTCGCGAGGCGGAGTGGCAGTCCGTGAGGCCTACAAGAGACACAACAAGAGTGTCGTAGTGGCCGGCGGGGAGTCGGGATGCGGAGCGGCAATTCATGAGGCTGACAAGACGCACAACAGGAGCTTCAGAGAGGCCAGCGGGGAGTCGGGAGGCAGAGCACAGTTCGTGAGGCCTACAAAAGACCCAACTGGAACGTCAGAGACGCCAGACAGTGCAGCTGCATCAGGGAGGCAAAAAAGAAGTAGAAAGAAATCGAAGGGTGATATCACAGCCAAGGGGGTAAGTGATTGGCTGGTGATTGGTGAGTAGTTTTCCTTTTACTTTTCTTTATCAGTAAGTAACCTTTGAGCATTACTGTTGCAAAATTAAGTTAATGAAAGTTTAAGTCATGGCTGGAGAGCTTGGGCACTTGTTGTACTCCTCCTCTGCTATGTGGGAAGTCAGGGACGCTTTCAGTGTCCCTGACGACGAAATGTGTGGGAAGTGCATCCGCCTGCAGCACCTGACAGACCGCGTTGTGGCACTGGAGATGTGGGTGGATTTACTATGGAGCATCTGCAATGGTGAGAATGCCGTGAATAGCACGATTGTGAGTTGGTCTTACCGCAGGTAATGGTTACACAGACTGATAGGGAATGGGAGACCAACAGGAAGAGCAGTGGAAGAAAGGTAGTGCGGGGATCCCCTGCGGTCATCCCTGAAAAACAGACACACCACTTTGGGTACTGTTGAGGGGGATGGCTCATCAGGGCAGAGCAGCAGCAGCAGCCAAGTTCATGGCACCATGGTTGGCTCTGCTGCACAGGAGGGCATGAAAAATATTGGAAGAGCTATAGTGGTAGGGTGTTATACTGTAAGGGTAATAGATAGATGTTTCTGCGGCCGCAATCGAGATTCGAGGATGGTATGTTGTCTCCCTGGTGCAAGGGTCAAGGATATCTCGGAGTGGGTGCAAGACATTTTGAAAAGGGAGCGTGAACAACCAATTGTCGTGGTGCATACAGGTACCAGCGATGTAGTTAAAAAATGGGATGAGGTCCTACAAGACGAATTTGTGGAGCGAGGATCTAAATTAAAAAGTAGGGCCTCAAAATTAGTAAACTTATTACTGATACGACTGTCCCGTGCTAGTCAGAGCAGGACTCGCAGTATTGCTCAGATGAATACGTGGCTGGAGGATTGGTGCAGAAGAAGGAGGGATTAAAATTCCTGGGACATTGGAACCGGTCCTGGGGGAGTTGGGACCAGTACAAACCATACGGTCTGCACCTGGGCGGGACCAGAAGCAATGTCCTTGGGGGTGTGTTTGCAAGTGCTGTCGGGGAGGGGTGGAACTAATATCGCAAGGGGATGGGAACCTATGCAGGGAGACGGAGGGAAGTAGAATGGGGGCAGAAGCAAAAGATAGAAAAGAGAATACTAAAAGTGGAGGGCAGAGAAACCGCAGCCAAAAAGCAAAAATGGCCACATTTGAGCAAAATTCTTTAAGGGGCAAAGTGTGTTAAGAAGACAAGCCTGAAGGCTCTGTGCCTCAATGCGAGGAGTATTCGGAATAAGGTGAACGAATTAGCTGCACAGATAGCAGTTAACGGATGTGATGTAATTGGCATCACGGAGACATGGCTTCATGCTGACCAAGCTGCGAACTCAATATTCAGCGGTATTCAACATATCGGAAGGATAGATAGAAAGGAAAAGGAGGTGGGTTGGCGCTTCTGGTTAAAGAGGAAATTAATGCAATAGTAAGGAAGGACATTGGCTTTAATCGGTATGGATGGAGCGACGGAATACCGAAGAACAGAAAACGCTTGTGGGAGTTGTGTACAGGCCACCAAACAGTAGTAGTGAGGATGGGGACAGTATCAAACAAGAAATTAGGGATGCGTGCAATAAAGGTACAGCAGTTATATTGGGTGACTTTAATTTACATTTTGATTATGCTGACAATACTGGTAGCAATGCGGTGGAGGTGGATTTCCTGGACTTTATTACAGATGGTTTTCTAGACCAATATTTCGAGGAACCAACTAGAGGGCTGGCCATCCTACATGTGTAATGTGAAAGGTCGAAGAATCAATCTTGTTGTGCGAGGCCCGTTGAGGAAGAATGACCTTGATATGGTAGAATTCTTTATTAAGATGGAGAGGACACAGTTCGTTCGGAGACTAGCCCTGAACTTAAGGAAAGGTAACTTCAATGGTATGAGAAGTGGATTGGCTAGAATAGCCTGCCGAGTGATACTTAAATGGTTGACGGTGGATAGGCAATGACAAACATTTATAGAGCACATGGATGTACTTCCACAATTGTACATCCTGTCTGGAGTAAAATTTTAAACGGGAAGGTGGCTCAACCGGGGCTAACAAGGGACATTAAGGATAGTGTTAAATCCAAGGAAGAGGCATATCAATTGGACACAAGAAGCAGCAAACCTGAGGACTGGGAGAATATTGTTACATAGCAGAGGAGGACAAAGGGTTTAATTAGGAGGGGGGAAATAGATTATGAGAGGAAGCTTGCTGTGAACACAATGAATGCAAAAGCTTCGATAGATATGTGAAGAGAAAAAGATAAGGAAAACAAGCGTAGGTCACTTGCAGTCAGACTCAGGTAAATTTATAATGGGGAGCAAAGAAATGGAGGACCAAATCAACAAATATTTTGGTTATGTCTTCCCGAAGGAAGACACAAATAATTTTCCGGAAATACTAGGGAACCGAGGTTCTAGTGAGAGGGAGGAACTGCAGAAAATCCTAATTAGGCGGAAAATTTTGTTTGGAAAATTCATGGGATTAAGGCCGATAAATCCCCGGGGCCTGATAATCTGCATCCCAGAGTACATAAGGAGGTAGCCCTAGATGTGGTGGATGCATTCGTCATCATTTTCCAATGGCCAATCGAATTTGGTTCGGAACCTTTGGACTGGAGGGTAGCTAATGTAACACCACATTTTAAGAAAGGAGGGAGAGAGAAAATGCATACTTATAGACCGGTTCCCCTGACATAAGTAGTTGGGAAAATGT
The DNA here is from genome assembly GCF_044704955.1 of Pristiophorus japonicus. Taxonomy (NCBI): domain Eukaryota; kingdom Metazoa; phylum Chordata; class Chondrichthyes; family Pristiophoridae; genus Pristiophorus; species Pristiophorus japonicus. The sequence goes on from NC_091987.1 coordinate 157,141,308, forward strand.
TGGAATCAGTTAATAAAGATGAAACAGCAGCACATTTGGAAAGCAGCGACGGGATCGGTCCAAGTCAGCATGGATTTATGAAAGGGAAACCCTGCTTGACAAATCTTCTGGTATTTTTTGAGGATGTAACTGAAAGAGTGGACAAGGGAGAACCAGTGGATGTGGTGTATTTGGACCTTCAAAGACTTTTGACAAGGTCTCACACAAGAGATTGGTGTGCAAAATTAAAGCACTTGGTATTGGGGGTAATGTACTGACGTGGAAAGGGAACTGGTTGGCAGACAGGAAGCAGGGAGTCTGGATAAATGGGTCCTTTTCTGAATGGCAGGCAGTGACTAGTGGTGTACCGCAGGGCTCAGCGCTAGGACCTCAGCTATTTACAATATACATGAATGATTTTGATGAGGGAATTGAGTGTAATATCTCCAAGTTTGCAATGACACTAAGCTGGGTGGCAGTGTGAGCTGGGAGGAGGACGCTAAAAGGCTGCAAAGTGACCTGGCCACATTAGGTGAGTGGGCAAATGTGTGGCAGGTGCAGTATAATGTGGATAATTGTGAGGTTATCCACTTTGGTGGCAAAAACACGAATGCAGACTTCGATTTGTATGATTGTGGGTTTGGAATAGGGGAGGTGCAGCGAGACCTGGGTGGCACGGTACATCAGTCATTGAAAGTTGGCATGCAGGTTCAGCAGGCGGTGAAAAAGGCAAGTAGTACATTGGGCTTCATAGCTAGGGTATTTGAGTACAGTAGCAGGGAGGTCTTACTGCAGTTGTCCAGTGCCTTAGTAAACCTTCACCTGGAATATTGTGTTCAGTTGTGCTCCCCTAATCAGAGGATAAACGTTCTTATTATTGAGGGAGTGCAATGAAGGTTCACCAGACTATTTCCTGGGATGGCAGGACTGACATATGAAGAGAGGCTGGAACAACTGGGCCTGTATTCACTGGAGTTTAGAAGGATAGGAGGGGATCTCATAGAAACAAATAAAATTCTGATGGGACTGGACAGGTTAGATGAAGGAAGAATGCTCCCGATGTTGGGAAAGTCCAGAACAAGGGGACATAGTCTAAGGATAAGGGGTAAGCCATTTAGGACTGAGATGACGAGAAACTTCTTCACTCAGAGACTTGTTAAACTGTGGAATTCCCGACTGCAGAGAGTTGTAAATGCCAGTTCATTGGATATGTTCAAGAGGGAGTTACATATGGCCCTTATGGCTAAAGCGAGCAAGGGATATGGAGAGAAAGCAGGAAAGGGGTACTAAGGTGAATGCTCAGCAATGATCTTATTGAATGATGGTGCAGGCTCAAAGGGCCAAATGGCCTGTTCCTGCAACTATTTTCTATGTTTCTTATGTTTCTATGTCAGTAATTGTTGCCCACAACATTATGGTGCCACAACTTGCTCCTGGGGACCGCATACATATATTTCATCATTCAGCTTCCTCGGTTCCAAGCAAATTAAACATAGTTACAATTTTCCAGACCAGGCAACGTCCCCATAAATACCCTCTGAACCCTTTCCAGCTTAATCAAATAGTTCCTGTCATGAGGTGACCAGAACTGCTGGCAGTACTCTAGCTGTAGTCTTACCAGTGTCTTATAGAGTTGAAGCATAACGACCCTGCTCTTGTACCTATACGGGTAGAGTAGACAGCGACTGAATGGAAATAACTCAATGCACCCGTCGTATACGTGTGTGTCTTTGTATCCACTGCTTTACGTATTGCAAATAGCCGATAAAAGGTACAGTGAGTGACAGAGATACAATGATAAGGCTAGACAAGCAGTGTGTGTGTGTGTGTGTGTGTGTGTGTGTGAGAGAGAGAGATAGAGAGAGAAAGTAATATGTCCTTACTATACAGTATAAATGCACACGAGGCCCATACTTGAGAGAAGATCACTCTGTGACCATTTACCTTTATTACCAAGCCCTCAAGGGACAGACGGTGGGTGAAGCTTCCCCTTTTAAACCGGAAAGTTCAGGTTAGGAATGTCTCCCACTTAGGTCAGCTTATACATGGGTTACAATGACAGTTGAATACATGACATCACCTCCCTCGGCAATGTCTTATTGGGATCACAAGTTAAGTCTCTCTGGTGGTTTATGCTCCCTTGTAGAGCGCATGAGTTGGGGCTCCGGATATTGGCCGCTGGTCTGAGTGTCTGCTGTTTGCGGTGCTTCAGGCCTGTCTGGACTGCCCAGAGTGACTGGGCTCTCCTCGACTTGGTTCCGGTGTTCGGTCACCTGTGGTGGAGTAAACTCTATGTCATGTTCTTCCTCTGCTTCTTCTTTTGGCTTGCTGAACCTCCTTTTAGTTTGATCCATGTGTTTGTGGCAGATTTGTCCATTGCTATGTTTAACTACCAAAACCCGATTCCCCTCTTTGGCAATCACAGTGCCTGCAAGCCATTTGGGCCCTGCAACGTAATTAAGAACAAAAACAGGGTCATTGACATCAATACATCACGCCCTCGCTTTCCTGTCATGCTCGTCACATTGTGAATGACGCCTGCTCTCAACAATTTATTTCATAGTAGGGTGTATAAGGGATAACCTGAGCGTTCTTTTCATTAGCAGCTCTGCGGGTTGAATCCCTGTGAGCGAGAGTGGTCGGGTTCTATTGGCCATAAGGAGGCGTGATAAGCGGCTTAGTAGGGAAACCCCTTGGATTCTGAGCATCTCCTGTTTGATTATCTGCACTGCTCGTTCCGCCTGGCTGTTTGAGGCCGGCTTGAACGGTGCCGTTCTGACATGGTTGATTCCATTGCATGCCATGAATTCCTCGAATTCACTGTTTGTGAAGCACGTGCCATTATCGCTGACCAAGACGTCCGGTAGATCATGGGCAGGGAACATTGCCTGTAAACGTTCTACCATGGCAGAGGATGTGCTTGAATTTAAAATGGAACACTCAATCCATTTGGAGTAGGCGTCTACTACAACAAAATACATATTCCCATGAAAGGACCTGCGTAGTCCACATGGACGCGTGACCATTGCTTGCCGGGCCAAGACCAGGGGCTAAGGGGGGCTTCCCTGGGTGCTTTGTTGAGCTGAGCACACGTGTTGCACCTGCGAACACAAAGTTCCAGGTCCGCATCTAATCCTGGCCACCAAACATGTAACCTGGCAATTCCCTTCATCATGACAATGCCCCGGTGCTCATTGTGAAGTTCTCTGACAAAACACTCCTCTACCCTTTTGGGGCATCGCTACTCGGCTTTCCCACAGTATGCAATCGGCCTGAATCGAGAATTCATCCTTGCACCTATGAAACAGTTTAAACTCCTCAGGTCATGTCCCGTATGTGGCTGCACAGTCCCCATTCAGGACACATTTCTTAATTAAACACAGTAGTGGGTCTTTATTTGTCCAGACTTTAATCTGACAGGCTGACACAAGTGAGCCTTGACCACCTTAGCATCATGCTCAGCAGCCCTTCAGTGGTGGCTAGTGGGAGCCTGCTGAGTGCACCGGCACAATTTTCAGTGCCCGCTCTGTGCCGAATTGTGTAGTCATAGGCGGCTAACGTGAGTGCCCATGCGAGCCGATGCATTCGCATTTATGGCCTTGTTGTCGGCCAAAAGGGATTTTAGGTGTTTGTGATCTATCTCCAGCTCAAATTTCCTGCCAAACAGGCACTGGTGCATTTTTTTTACTGCATATATACATGCTAGCGTTTACTTTTCTAGCATCGCGTAGCCCCTTTCTGCTAGGGACAGACTTCTGGAAGCATAAGCTACCGGCTGTAACTGATCATTAGCATTCACATGCTGCAACAAAGACCTGAGCCCATAGGACGAAGCATCACACGGTAAAACTAGTTTCTTACATGGGTCATATAAGGTTAAACCTTTGGTGGAGCATCACAAATTTAGTGCTCTCTCAAAAGCCCGTTCCTGGCTATCCCACCCCCCGCTAAACTCAATCGCGGCCTTTGCGTAGGAGCATGTGTAGCGGCTCAACAGCGTGCACAATGTGGGAAGAAAGTTGCCAAAATAGTTCAGGAGTTCCAGGAATGAACGCAGCTCCATCGTGTTATGGGGTCTGGGTGCTTTCTGGATCGCTTACGTTTTGGACGTAGTAGGTCTGATCCCATCTGCTGCTACCCTCCTCCCCAGTAATTCTACCTCTGGAGCTAAGAAGAGGCACTTCGCCTTTTTCAGTCGCAACCCTACCCGATCCAGTCTGCGTAGCACCTCCTCCAGGTTGTGGAGATGTTCTTCAGAATCGGGACCCGTGATGAGGATGTGGCCTTGAAAAACCAACGTCCTTGGAATCGACTTAATGAGGCTTTCCATATTTCACTGAAAGATCTCGGCGGCCGAACGAATCCCAAACGGACATCTGTTATACACAAATAACCCCTTGTGTGTCTTGATGGTGGTTGTATTGTATGGGGTGAATAACATAGGGTTAATTATGATATTTAGTCATTCACAGTGTGTCTCTGCTCCATGCTTCATCGATAGAAGGAGACAGAAAGCGATCTTGAGACGCACACCGGCTTGTTATGAAACGGTCCGCGGCTCGAGGTCTCATGCTTTGTGGACAAGCACCTGGGGCCTTACAGATTAGGAGTTGGCCATAAGCCACATGCACCCATGTTTTGTTTAATAGTATGTTTATTTGATAGTATAAAGGTACAGCACTGTCCCATAGCTCTTTGAACTTCACTTTAGACCGTGATTCGCGAGCGGTGCCGGGACCCCCAATGCTCCAGACCAGCCGTCGCTTGTGGAGTTCCCGACAGGCGGAAGACCGTGAGCGTTGTTGCATCTTATCATACTTCTCTTTTCTTCATAAATTGTATTATTAACGTTTCTTTTCTCTCAGTAAATGGTATCTTATTCTTTACTTCATTTGTCTTGGGTCTTATTTAACATTCATCCAGATCCCGAAACTGGGTCTATTATTATTGGTCGAAAACATTTTGGCGCCACGAACAGGATCTGGTAAAATGTTGAAGAGAAAAGACAAGAAGCAGTCTCCTCCTGCGGGGGAGAAGTATAGAATACTCGGGTGGAGCTCAAGGGAAGAGGATTTTGGCTCTCTTGCCAAGGTGCTAGCCCGCTTTGAACCCCCACAACATGGGGATACGCCGTTTTCGGAACAGAACAAAGATAGAGCCGTACCCCACGTGGTACTGTCTCTACTGGAGGAAGCGGGCTTCCCACAGGAGAAAAATAGTCCCCCACAACTGGGATGGATTTTGTTGATAGCCTTAAGGGCGATGTGTAAACAACTTAAGGAAAGTGAGGCAGAAAACCTGCAGTGAAAAACAGCTGCTAAGATTTTGGAAAGTAAAATCTCGACCCTGACTGAAGCCGTTCGCACTGCACAAGAATGGGCTGACAAGGTCAATGAACAATCAAAAACTGTAATACGCCGTCTGCTGACAGGACAAAATAAAAAGAAAGCGAGACAACGGAAATTACAGCTGGATTTGAAATATATTTTTTTAATTTGATGGTGCATGTGGTATGGGCTTGCTCAATCCGATCCTAGTGAGTGTTTAAAAGCCCATGAAAAATCATGTGGGGAATGTATACAAGCTCGAAAAAATGGAGAGGGGGTTAAACGGGAGGAAAATAAAGACCCACCCCCATACACTCCGAGCACGGAAGCTAGACCCCTTATGACAAAAAAGACAAAACAGCAAGATGGGGAACAGCTGGTAACCACTAGAGGGGTGCGTGACTTCACCACTAGTGAGTTACAAGAAATGGTTACCATAGGGGTCCGGCAAAAATATCCCTCTGCCGTTGATTGGGAAGGGAAGGTAAAACCTTGGAATACTTTGGCGGAGGGTGCGATACAGTTGCGCAACATGGCAACACAGGGAGGAATATATCACCAACAATATGGGGGGCCAGATCAGGAGCTGTTTACGGCAGGAATGCGGAGCAGCCTGATGAAGCGTGGCCCTCCTATGATGAGGGGTGCGCTACTCGCATTATTGGGACCAGCCCAAGGGAAGCGGGTGGGGCACGCCTGCCTATTGTTAGGACACTTAGAGGATGTCGAAGATCCCCTCGACTAGGGGTGTGGCCGGGATCGGGGAGCACCCCCCGTTAGAATCACATCAACCCAAGCTCTCGGGGATCTGAGGCCACACATTCCGATTATTTGCCTGGCAGGGGAGTAACCATAATAAGATTTGTTGAATGAAGAAAGACTTTGTGAATGTCTGTCTGTGAATGAAAGCGCGTTTGTGATTTCTTTGACTGCGGAATGAATTTTCCATGTGTCTGAAAGCTTTTTTGGAAAAATAGTGGAGCTGTCTGTTTGTTTTAGCTCCACCCACTTTTGCAAACAGAGTGAAAGTTTTTTTAACCCTTCGTAGTGTTGTCCTGTATGTGGGAAGTCTTCAGTAAGTGTGAACCTTACAGGGGAAACCATACAAGTGCTCTTCGAGGCGGGTATCATTAGACATGCGGTGTTCTCCTACAATTGTCCTGTTTGGCCTGTGCAGAAAACCGACAAAGTTGGAGGATGACTGTCGACTACCAACAACAGAACAAATTTGCCCCTCCCTGGCAACCGCAGTCCCAGATGTAGTAACTATATCAGAGCGACTGTCTGAAGAAGGTGCGGAGTGATATGCGGTTAGCGGCCTGGCCAAAGAGACACACAAGGTCGGGCGAGCGCAACAAAGCTCCATTGTGCACTGCAGATGGAATAACGCAGACAGAGTAAGTAAAGGAAAAGAAGGAATCACCCGACCACATGAGCATGTGGCTGAATAACCACAAAAAGCTGAGAGTGAACATACGCAGTCATCTGTCAGTTTAACCCAGGAGTCACCGATCTCCTGGGCCTTGTCTTTTGAACAGATAACAGCTGAAGAATGTAGCCATGCCTTGTTCACAGATGGCTCAGCGGTCTGGCGATATGGCCTTCGTCGATGGCGAGCCGTTGCCTTCAATCCAAAAACCCAGACAATTGTGCATGATGAGGGCGTGGGAGGCTCCAGCCAGCTAGCAGAACTAGCAGCTGTAGTCCTTGCGTTAGAAGAGGAACAACAAGATGTACATGTATATAGTGACTCATGGGCAGTAGTCAATGGCATAGCAAGCTGGATGCGAAACTGGCATGAACATAACTGGCAAATAACTGGGAAAGATTTGTGGGGAAAGCACCTATGGGAACAAATATGTTCCAAAGCCCAGAAGATGAAAATAACTGTATATCATGTGGACGCTCACATGAAAAACACTTCAAAGACCTCTGAATATAATAACACCGTTGATAATATAGCACGGGGACGGGCTGTCAAAGAGGCGGAAGAGGAAGGATATGGCATAGGGAAGTGGGCCCACCACAATGTGGACATTTGGGCATTCTGAGGATGATACAATGGGCACGAAATAGAGAGTTACATTTGATTACGGACGGTGTTAAACACCTGTGAAATTTGTCAAACGATGAAGCATTTTCCCCTACAATGACAACCCGGTGCCAATATGAAGAGAAGGACTCAACCAGCAGAATCATGGCAAGTTGATTATGTAGGACCTTTACCATTGCAACAACGGTTCCAACAACAGCTCACTGCTGTTGTTACCTATTCTGGAATTTTGGTAGCTTATCCAGTGATGAAAGCGAATCAACAAAGTACGGTTAAAGGACTGGATTATTTAATCACATACTACGGTGAGCCAGCAGAAGTAAAGAGTCTGATAATGGGTCACACTTCACAGGTCAAACAGTGCAACAGTGGGCGGTAGACAACGGGATCAATTGGATGTTTCACATACCTTACTATCCGCAAGCTGCAGGGATAATAGAACGCATGAATGGACTACTTGAGCAACAGATTAAAATATTAACTCCCACTAACACATTGCAAGGCTGGATAAAGGACTTACCACAAGCAATGCGCAATCTGAATCACCGACAGTTGCCGGGGGAAACTCCCATAAGCCACATGATAGACAAAGTTAGTGTCCCTACTATTGAAAAAGAAAATCAGACTCAGGACACAGTTTGTGAAGGAGGAAAAGTGTGGGTGCAGTACCCCGAGAAACCCTTACACTGAGGGGAAATCTTAGCGAAAGGAGTAAGAAATACTTATTGGGTGCTCCTGACTGGTCAAGATATACCTCTCTGTGTTGACACGGGTAAATTGATTAAATGGGGCTGACTTAATATACTTATGCTTCCTGCCACAGGAATTCTGCCCAAAATGGCGACTTACCAACTCGTGCTGGTCAGTCTCTATGTCTCGTTATCTGTGACTATGCTATTTCCATCCTTAAACACAGCATGGGATGGCCGTATAGGGTGGCGGTTAGCTAACACTGATCGTACGCAAGACAATTACAAACCTTCCTCCCACTGTACACCGAACTCGTTTAGCTCAATTTCTAAAAGCTAACACTGATCGTTGTGTTACTTGTCACGTTATTACTGCTTGTATGTATAGATTGCGGGTATTGCTTGCGCATACTCAACGTATAACTGACGCATTACGCCTTCAACGTGATTATATTATTTAGAATGTCTAAATATCAAGGGTGGATTGTTTTGTTTCCGGTTAATCATATTTGGTTAATTATGATATTTAGTTATTCACAGTGTGTCTCTGCTCCGCCACGTGGATGTTGTTGCTGGAGAGAGAGGGAAAGCAACCTTGAGACGCACACCAGCTTGTTATGAGACGGTCCGCGGCTCGAGGTCTCATGCTTTGTGGACAAACACCTGGGGCCTAACAGATTAGGATTTGGCCATAAGCCACATGCACTCATGTTTTGTTCAATAGTATGTTTATTTGATCGTATAAAGGTACAGCACTGTCCCGTAGCTCATCGAACTTCATCTTGGAGCGTGATTCGCGAGCGATGCCGGGATCGCCAATGCTGCAGACCAGCCGTCGCTTGTGGAGTTCCCGACGGGCGGAAGGCCGTAAGCGTTGTTGCATCTGATCATACTTCTCTTTTCTTCGTAAACTGTATTATTAATGTTTATTTTCTCTCAGTAATCGGTGTTTCATTCTTTACTTCATTTGTCTTGTCACTTAATTAACATTCATCCAGATCTCGAACCTGGGTCTATTATTATTGATCCAAAACAATCGGGATCATTTTAGGTCGTTCGATTTGATTGTCCCAGAGTTTCGCAAAGGCCGCCTGATTCATCAGCGATTGGATCGCCCCTATGTTCGCCTTTTTTTCTAAAATATGCATTATTCATACCAAATTTTCACGATACATTGGAAAATAGCTTATTAACTTGCGGTCAGCAATTCCATATAATTCGTTTGGATGCTGACAGCAGTTCCATACAATGCACTAGCGTGCATTTCATTTCAAAATCAGTTTAGCACAATCCGTAAATCACGTTACGTGTAGGATTATGCAAATACGGGAGATAATGCAAATAATGGAGCAGATGAGAACAGGTTTACATTATATTCCAGGATACATTTCAATAGCGGTCCCGACTCAAGTTACATGTAGCACTATGCAGAGGGAAGCAATACATGGAATGGATGAGAATATATTTATATTTCTTTACAAGTTACGGAACAGTGCAAAGACTTTCATTATACATGGCACAACACAGGTGTTTTTCAGTACATGGTGCTCTGTGTATACAAGCAGATTAACAAGTACAGCCCGAGGGAGGCTAGACCTGCACCACGTACATCAACACCGAGAGCACCTCCCTCCTGATGACTAGGTTCTTTGCTGCAATGGAGAGGGAACGCAGCTTCCACCATCCCAGTTTTATTAAACTTTGGCGATACGCGTTTCCCAGTTTTTGGCGCATGCCCCGTCCACTCGGAACCATATTCCCAGCACCTTCAGGTAAACTTGCTTCACGGTGAAGGGAATAAAGGATCAGTCAGCCCAGTTGCCAAAGAACATGGCCTCGCTTTTGCTGCGATTGACCTTCGCTCCTGTGGCCAGTTCGAACTGGTCGCAAATATTGAGCAATCTGCGGACCGACTGTGGATTCGAGCGAAAGATGGCGACATTGTCCATGTAGAGGGAGGTCTTGCCCTTCACGCCTCTGCTGTCTAGGATCGTCACGGCTATAATCTCCGCATCCTTCCTGATGGACTCGGTAACGGGCTCGATACAGCACACAAAAAAGAGAGAGAAGAGAGTACAGCCTTGCCTGACTCCAGATCTGATCGGAAATCTTTCAGTTTCCCACCCGTTGATTAGAACTGCCCTACTGATGTCTGTGTAGAGCAGTTGGATCCAATTGCGGATACTCTCCACAAACCTCATTTTGGACAGTATGTCCATCAGGAACGTGTGCGCGATATCCTGTCAAAGGCGTTCTCCTGGTCTAAGCTGATTAAACAGGACCCTTCTGTTCCGCATGGAGGCGATTAGCGCGAGACTGTCAGAGATCTTCCTGCCAGGGACAGCACAGGTCTGATCCGGGTGAATCACCAGCTCAAGAGCAAACTTGATCCTGATGGCGATAACCTTTGACAGGATCTTGTAGTCCACATTGAGCAGCGAAATGGTCCGCCAGTTTTTGATTTCCTCCCTCTCCCCCTTCTGCTTGTCGATGAGGGTGATGATGCCTTTCTTCATCGATTCTGACATGCTGTCGGCCAGAAGCACACTCTCGTACAATTCCAGCAGGTCTGGGCCGATCCAGGCCCTCAGTGCCGAATACAACTCGACTGGTAAGCCGTCGCTTCCAAGAGTTTTATTAGTCTGGAAGGACCGGACAGCCTTTGTCAGCTCGTCCAGAGTTAGCGGGTGGTCCAGACTCTCCCGCTCGCTATCGTCTGGGAACTCCGAGATAGACGACAGGAAAGACTGGGAGGCCACGCGGTCTATGGGCTTGATGTCATACAGCCTAGCATAGAAGGGTTTGTTGATCCTCAGCTGTCAGGCTGAGAAGACGTCACAGACCGTCTTCTTCCTTATGCTGGTGATCACAGAGCTCCCCCTGTCTTCCTTTTGGTAGAAGAAACGCGAACACGTCTCATCCTGCTCGAAGGAGCGGGCTCTGGAGCGGAAGATGATTTTGGAGAACTCTGAGGCAAAGAGCGAGGCTTGCTGGCCCTTCACCTCTTCGACTTTCTCGGCAACATCGACCCCCATCAATTGCAGCAGGAGCAGGTTTTTCTTAATCTTTTGGAGTTGAGACAATTCCCTCTGACTCCTTCTCGCCTCCTGAACACCTCTGAAGATGAAGAACCTCTTGATGTTCATCTTGATAGTTTCCGACCAGTGCATCGGGGAATCGCAGAGGGATTTTACAGTTGTCCAACCTTTGTAATCCCTCTTGAGTTCCTCAACTTTTTCCGGAGTCAACAGTTTCATGTTCAGCTTCCATATCCCTCTGCCAGCGTTCTGGTTTTCCTGTGGGTGACAATCGGCCAGTAGTAGGCAGAGAAGAACTGTGACGTCGGTTGATCTGACCTTGAGCGTGTGGGACACAAACAGGAAGTCTATTCTGGAACAGACGGACCCGTCGGGTCTCGACCAGGTATATACGGTTGCTGAAGACGTCGCACAGCTTGGCATCTTTTATCGCGTCCATCAGGAGTCTGGACGTGTCGTGCAGTTTGCTGTCGGCTCTGCAGGATCGTCCAGCCGCATCGATGATGCAGTTGAAGTCACCGCCCAGAATGACCGGCCTGGACATTGCTAGTAGCAGTGGGAGCTGCTGGAAGAGGGCAGCCGCTCATTCTTGAGAGCTGGGGCATAAAGATTAAGTAACCTGAGAGGTGAGTTTTTGTCCATTACATCTGCTACGAACAGGCGGCCGCCCACCACTTCCTTAACTTCAGTGATGGTGAAGTGCCCTCCCCGCAGCAGAATGCCCAGGCTGGATGACCTGCAGTCGTTGCCTCCTGACCATGGGTCAACCATCGTGTCCACTGCCGGTAACTGCTGAAGTGAGGCAGACCGCATTCCTGCAAGAACAGCAGTGTTGCTTTGACCTTGGCGAGGTACCCCAAAATGGTAACACATTGCGTAGTGGATTTTACACTACGCACGATAATGGATGCAATTTTTAAATCCATTTTAAATTTACTTGTTACAGTTCCAAACATTACATTTCAAATAAATCGGCCTTTAAGTCGGAGACCTGCCCAGTGGCCAGTTCCTGCATACATATGTTAACACTATAAAAGTCTGCTACACCAGGGCTGTCATACTTATTTTGTTATTTCAAAATATACTTTATTCATAAAAAAATTGCACAGTAGATTGGAAAGTAGTTCAGTACATTTGGATGCGGTCAGCAATTACATACAATACATTTGGATGCTGACGGCAGTTCCGTTCAATACATTTACTTGCTCTACATTTCAAGGTACAATTCAGTACAATCCAGAATACATTGTAATATATTCATCAAATTACATTACATGTGTTACTATACGGTATACGGACTGGGTGAATGTACAGTTACATTTCTTTGCAACATACAAAACGAAACAGAACTTGCATTATTCATGGCACTGCACAGGTGTATTCAGATCATGGTGCTCTTTGGATACAAAAAGTTTACAATACAGCCTGAGGGGAGTTTTATACTGATTCCAGCCCCTGGGTTTACCGTGGCGTAAGGGCTTTAAACTGTGACTCTTCCCCACCATGCATTTGCGGCGACTGCACCAATTTTTAGTGCGTCCCTCAGCACGTACTCCTGGATCTTGGATTGCGCCAGTCTGCAATATGCAGACGTGGACATCTCCTTGCTCTGGAAGACCAGCAAGTTTCAGCAAGACCAAAGTGCGTCTTTTTCCGAGTTGATGGCCCTCCAGCAGCAGATGATGTCTGTCTCGGTGTGTGTCCCAGGGAACAGCCCGCAGAGCACAGATTCCTGTGTTACGGGGCTGCTTGGGATAAACCTCGACAGCAACCACTGCATTTCTTTCCAGACTGGCCTTGCAAAGGGGCAATCTTGAAGGAGATGGGTGACAGTCTCGTCCACCCAACAGCTGACTGGGGGGCAGAGTGCCGAGTCTCTGAAACCCCAGCTGTGCATGAAGGATCTGGCGGGTAGGGCACTCCTCACCGCCAACCAAGTTATGGCTTGCAGCTTGTGTGAAAGCTCTGGCGATGAAGCGTTCTGCCAAACGAGTTCGACAGTCTGGTTGGTGGAACCAGCTAACAGGATCCACCCTCTCCTTCTTTCGTAGGGCGTCCAGGACCTTACGTGCCGACCACTGCTTTATGGCAGGATATCGCACACGTTACTGATGGACGTGCTCTCCAAAATGGAGTTTGGGGAATGTATCCGCAATTGGATTCAATTGCTCAACACAGACATCAGTTGCGCAGTTCTCATCAACGGGTGGGAAACTGAAAGCTTTCCAATCAGGTCTGGAGTCAGGCAAGGATGTCCTCTCTCCTTTATCTTGTTTGTGTGCTATATCGAGCCCTTTGCTGAGTCCATCAGGAAGTATGTGGGCATTAGAGGGGTGACAATCCCAGGCAGCAGAGGCGCACAGGTCAAGACCCCTCTGTACATGGATGACGTCGCCATGCTTTGCTCGGATCCGCAGTCGGTCCGCAGATTGCTCACAATCTGCGACCAGTTTGAACTGGCTCCGGAGCGAATGTCAATCGCAGCAAAAGCGAGGCCATGTTATTTGGCAACTGGGCCGACCGAACCTTTATTCTCTTCACCCTTAAGCCAGATTACCTGAAGATGTTGGGAATATGGTTCTGAGTGGATGGGACATGCACCGAAACCTGGGAAGAGCGTATTGCCAAAGTGAAACAAAAACTGGGATGGTGGAAGCTGCGCTCTCTCTCCATTGCAGGAAAGAACCTGGTCATCAGAAGTGAGGGGCCCTTAGTGTTGTTGTACGTGGTGCAGGTCTGGCCCCCCTCGAGCTGTACTTGTTAATCTGCTTGTATAGATAGAGCACCATCTACTGAAAAACATATGTGGTGTGCCATGTATGATGAAAGTCTCTGCACGGTTCAAAAACTTGTAAAGAAATATAAATGTATTCTCATACATTCCGTCTATGCTTCATCTGCATACTGCCACATGTAACATGATTCGTGACCGGTATTGAAATGTATCCTCAAATGTAATGTAAACCTGTTCTCATCTGCTACATTATTTGCATTATCTCCCTTATTTGCACAGTCCTACATGTAACGTGACTTACGGATTGTAAGAAACTGTATTTTGAAATTAAATGCAAGCTTGTGTGTATCGAACTGCTGTCAGCATCCAAACGAATTATATGGAATTGCTGACCACAAGGTACTGAGCTATTTTCCAAAGTATCGTGAAACTTTTACATGAATAAAGTATATTTTAGAAAAGAAAATGTCAACACAGTGGCGAGCCAATCGCTGATGAATCAGGCAGCCTTTGATAAACTCTGGGATAATCCAATCGAACAATCTAAAATGATCCCGATCCAAGTGAAGCTTCTCAGCTACACAAGCGGCACCATCCCAGTCGTTGCCAGCGTGGATGTTCAGGTGTCCCATGACGGCGCGAGGCACAAGTTAGTTTTGTGGGTCATTGCTGGTGATGGTCCAAAGCTGCTAGGAAGAGGATGGATGAAACAAATCCGTAGGAAATGGGAAAGCCTCCAGCCTCCGGCGATCAACGTCGTATGTGGCCCCGAATTTGGATGCAGCACAGCATCTGAGAAACCAGCCACTCAACTCGACTGTGTGGAGATGAAACACACCATTCAACACAATGGCGAGTTGATCCATCTCAATGGACCCGACCTCACCTTCCATGCTCCAGTGACAGGAAGAAAATCAGCACAGAAGCTAATTTCCCTGCTTCAGTAGCAGAACCTGGGGAGAAAAGGATCACCTCAGCCTACCTCGTGAAGAGAAAGAAGATGGCGCCCGCACCACGAGGTGAAACGCCTGGAGTAAACAAGGCGATGGCCAGACCACGAGGGGCAGCGTTGAGGGAGCAACACATGATGCCGAGCAGCAAAGCGGATTAGAGTGAAGATTGCAAGGCCTTCTTAATGGAAACTGGCAATTCATCGAAATTAAAGGAACAGCTCCACTCCTTGTACAGTGATGCGTGTAATACACATTTCAAAGATGTAATTGACAAATGTCGTTGAGCTGCAGTACATGGACGACGCCTGCGTTTGCGTACATTCTGAGGCTGAACTCCAGGGTATAGTCAATCTATTCACTGAGGCATATGAAAGCATGGGCCTTATGCTTAACATCTGTAAGACAAAGCTCCTCCACCAGCCCGTCCCCGACACACAGCATTGCCCTCCAATCATCAAGATTCACGGCGTGGCCTTCGACAACGTGGACAATTTCCCATATCTTGGAAGCCTCTTATCAACAAAGGCAGACATTGATGCGGAGATTCAACATCGCCTCCAGTGCGCCAGTGCAGTCTTTGGCCAGCTGAGGAAAAGAGTGTTTGAAGACCAGTCCCTCAAATCTACCACCAAGCTCATGGTCTACAGGGCTGTAGTTATACCCACCCTCCTGTATGGATCTGAGGCATGGACGATAGAATGAACTCACCTCAAGTCGCAGGAGATATATGACCAACGATGTCTCTGCAAGATCCTGCAAATCCTTTGGGAAGGCAGGCGCACCAACATCAGTGTCCTCGTCCAGTCTAACATCCCCAGTATTGAAGCACTGACCGCACTCGATCAGCTTCACTGGGCAGACCACATAGTTCGCATGCCAGATACGGGACTCCCGAAGCAATTGCTTTATCAGAGCTCCTCCATGGTAAATGAGCCAAAGATGGGCAGTGGAAACGTTACAAGGACACCCTCAAAGATGCCATGGTAAAGTGCGACATCACCACTGACATCTGGGAGACCTGGCCGAACACCACCCGAAGTGGAGAAAATGCATCAGGGAAAGTGTTCAGCTCTTCGAGTCTCAACACAAAGAGCGCGAAGAGGTCAAGTGCAAACAGTGGAAGGAGCATGCGGCAAAACAGCCACACCCACTCCTTCCCTTGATGAATGTCTGTCCCACCTGTAATAGGGTCTGTGACTCTCATATTGGAAAGTTCAGCCACTTTGACCAGGGTCCCATCATGGATCTTTATGTTTGGGGGGCAGTGCTGTGCGGCGACGACAGGCTGATGGAGGACATTTGACTTACTAATGTTTAGCGCAAGGCCCATGTTTTCATACGGCTCGGTAAATACGTCAACTATGTCCTGGAGTTCAGCCTCTGTGTGTGCACAGATACAGGCGTTGTCCACGTACTGTAGCTCGACAACAGTCTTGGACCTGGCCTGGAGACTGTGAAGATTGAATAGATTCCCACTGGTTCTGTAGGTTAGCTCCACTCCAACGGGGAGCTTATCAACTGTGAGGTGGAACATGCCAGCGAGGAAGATTGAGAAGAGGGTTGGGGCGATGATGCAGCCCTGCTTGACCCCGGTGCGGACATGAATTGGGTCTGTGATGGATCCGTTGGTAAGGATCACGGCTTGCATGTTGTCATGGAGCTGGCGGAGTATGGTAATGTAATTTTGGGGGCATCCGAAATGGAGGATGATGCTCCATAGCCCCTCGCGATCGAAGGCCTTTGTAAGGTCGAAGAAGGCCATGTATAAGGGCTAGTGCTATTACCTGCATTTTTCCTGTAGCTGTCATGCTGCAAAGATCATGTCCGTTGTGCCCCGGAGAGGATGAAATCCCCACTGTGATTCCAGCAGAACCTCCTCGGCCACGGCGAGAACACGGTTGACGAGGACTCTAGTGACGACTTTCCCAATGGTTGACAGCAGGGACAGTCCTCTGTCGTTGCCGCAGTCGGACATGTCCCCTTTTTTAAAGATGGTCACGATCACTGCATCTCTAAGATCTCCCAGCATGCTCTCCAGATGAGAGAGATGAGTTTGTGCAGTCGCGCCAGTCATGCCTCTCCGCCATACTTCAGTTCCTCAGCAGGGATTCTATCCGCTCCCGTAGCCTTGTTGTATTTTTAGCTTTCTTATAATCTTTTCTACCTTATGCAGTTTTGGGGATCACTGAATTGCAGGCGGGTGGCATGCTGCGCGATGGAATTGTGAACCCTCGAGTCAAAGGCAGATTCTTGGTTGAGGAGATCTTCGAAATGTTCCTTCCAGCGGGCCCTAACTGCCTCTGTGTCCTTGATGAGTGTTTCCATGTTCTTGGCCAGGAGTGGGGTGGGGCCTTAGGAGTTTGGTCCATATGTGGCCTTAACTGCGGTGAAGAATCCTCGCACATCTTGGCTGTCCGCCAGCTGCTGTATCTCCTGTATTTTTCCATCCACCACCTGTTCTTTTGGTCCTGCGCTTTTTGTTGGAACTTAGCCTTTAGCCGTCTGTAATGCTGCTTTGCTGCTCCCGAGTTGGGTTGCTGTTTAAGGCTCAGAAATACCCTGTGCTTGCAGTCTATTAGTTCTTGAATCTCCTCATCATTATCATCAAACCAGTTCTGGTGTTTCCTGGTTGAGTGACCGAGTTCTGGTATGCAAGCCTGGAGGGCAGACCAAGCACTGTGAGCAAGCTGCATCTCGGGGTCATCAAGGCACGCCAGGTTAGCTGTGAAGCGCTGAGTGTAAATGGCTCCCTCAGCTGGGACCTTAACTGCCCCGGCTTTGACTTTTTTGCAACCATGCGTCTGCTGCCCCCTTCGCTTTGGGTCTATATTGATGTTAATGATGGATCGGATTAGGTGTTGGTCTGTCCAGCAGTGGACAACTTCCCCTATCTCGGGAGACTCCTATCAAGAAGAGCAAGCATTGATGATGAGATCCAACACCGCCCCCATAGAAACATAAAAAATAGGTGCATGAGTAGGCCATTCGGCCCTTCGAACCTGCACCAACATTTAATAAGATCATGGCTGATCATTCCCTCAGTAACCCTTTCCTGCAAAACAGTGCACCAGTGCAGCCTTCGGCCGCCTGAGGAAAAGAGTGTTTGAAGATCAGTCCCTCAAAACTGTCACCAAGCTCATGGTCTCCAAGGCCGCCGTAATACCCGCCCTCCTGTGTGGCTCAGAGACGTGGACCATGTACAGTAGACACATCAAATCGCTGGAGAAATACCACCAGTGATGTCTCTGCAAGATCCTGCAAATCCCCTGGGAAGACAGACGCACAAACATTAGTGTCCTCATCCAGGTCAACATACCCAGCATTGAAGCACTAATCACACTTGATCAGCTCCGCTGGGCAAGCCACATAGTCCACATGCCAGAGACGAGGCTCCCAAAGCAAGCGCTCTACACGGAACTCGTCCACGGCAAACGAACCAAAGGCGGGCAGAGGAAACTTTACAAGGACACCCTTAAACCTCACCACTAACTCCTGAGATTCCTCGGCCATAGACCACCTGAATGGAGGAAGTGCACTCGGACAGGTGCTAAGCCCCTCGAGCATTTTTTTGTAATTTTTTTATTCTTTGTCAAATCACAAACACGAGAGATCACCTTACACACATCAAGGATCATTCTGCACAAATGCTCTTAGACACAAGGTCTAGAGCCACTGCACCTTTCCTGGAAGTACTGCAATACCAGGTTCGTGCCATGGAGATGGATTTTTTTTAATTTCAAAATATACTTTATTCATAAAAAGAATCTGTGCAGTACATTCAATGGCATTTCATTACATTTCGCTGCGGTCAGCAATCCCATACAATACATCTGGGTGCTGACGGCAGTTCCGTTTGTTACATTTCTCGGTTTTTTGTTTAACTGCGATTCAGTACAATAAACAGGGTACATTGTGGTACATTTACACAAATTACATTTCATGTGTTACAATACAGTGCCCGGAATGGGTGACGGTACATTTACATTTTGTCTTTTCAAACATGCATTTCATAACACACCTTGCATTGTACATGGCACGATATTGTTGTTTACAGATTTGGTGCTCTATGTACACAAAGTGTAAATTACAAATACAGCCCGAGGGAGTTTGGTGCTGATTTCTGCCCCCAGGTTTTCCGTGGCGGAAGGGCTTTAGACTGTGGCCCTTCCCCACCGTGCCTTTGCGGCGACTGCACCAATTTTCAGTGCGTCCCTCAGCACGTATTCCTGGATCTTGGATTGCGCCAGTCTGCAACATGTGGACGTGGTCATCTCCTTGTTCTGGAAGACCAGCAAGTTTCGGCAAGACCAAAGAGCGTCTTTAACCGAGTTGATGGCCCTCCAGCAGCAGGTGATGTTTGTCTCGGTGTGTGTCCCTGTGAACAGCCCGTAGAGCACAGAGTCCTGTGTTACGGAACTGCTTGGGATGAACCTCGACAGCAACCACTGCATCTCTTTCCAGACCTGCGTTGCAAAGGCGCAATCCTGAAGGAGATGGGTGACAGTCTCGTCCGCCCCGCAGCCGGCCCGGGGGCACCGTGCCGTGCTGCTGAGGCGTCGGCTGTGCATGAACACTCTGATGGGTAGGGCCCTCCTCACCGCCAACCAAGCTACTTTTTGGTGCTTGTGTGTAAGCTTTGGTGATGAGACGTTCTGCCAAACAAGTTCGACAGTCCGCTCAGGGAACCACCCGACAGGGTCCACCGTCTCCTTCTTTCGGAGGGCGTCCAGGACCTTACGTGCTGACCACTGTTTGATGGCCTTGTGGTCAAAGGGGTTTCTTTTGAAGAACTTTTCCACGAAGGACAGGTGGACAGGCATGGTCCAACTGGTGGGGGCGTTTCGCGGCAGCGTGGCCAGACCCATCCTTCTCAACAATGGGGACAGGTAGAACCTCAGCACGTAGTGACACTTGGTGTTTGCGTACTGGGGGGCTGTGCATAACTTGATGCAGCCGCACACAAAGGTGGCCATCAGGATGAGGGCCACGTTCGGAACGTCCTTTCCTCCACTGTCCAGAGATTTGTACATCGTGTCTTTGCGGACACGGTCCATTTTGGGTCTCCAGACAAAGTGGAAGACGGCTCGGGTGACTGCCGCGGTGCAGGAGCGTGAGATGGGCCAGACCTGCGCCACGTACAACAACACCGAGAGCACCTCACTCCTGATGACCAGGTTCTTGCCTGTGATGGAAAGGGAGCGCTGCTCCCAAAATGCCAGTTTCTGTCTGACCTTGGCAATGCGCTCGTCCCAGTTTTTGGCGCACGCCCCGTCCGCTCCGAACCATATTCCCAGCACCTTCAGGAAATCTGGCTTGACGGTGAAGGGAATGGAGGCTCGGTCGGTCCAGTGACCAAAGAGCATGGCCTTGCTTTTGGTGCGGTTGACCTTTGCTCCCGAGGCCAGTTCAAACTGGTCGGTCCGAGCAAAAGACGGCGACGTCGTCCATGTACAGGGAGGTTTTGACCTGGGCGCCTCCGCTGCCTGGGATCGTCACCCCTCTGATGCCCGCATCCTTCCTGATGGACTTGGCAAAGGGCTCGATACAACACACAAACAAGACAGACGAGAGAGGACAGCCTTGCCTGACTCGAGATCTGATTGGAAAGCTTTGAGTTTCCCACCCGTTGATTAGAACTGCACTACTGATGTTTGTGTAGAGCAGTTTGACCAAATTTCGGATGCCCTCCCCGAACCCCATTTTGGAGAGCACGTCCATCACGTACGTGTGCGATATCCTGTCAAAGGCTTTCTCTTGGTCTAAGCTGATTAAACAGGTGTTCACCCTCCTGTCCCGCACGTAGGCGATCGTATCTCTGAGTAGCGCGAGGCTATCAGAGATCTTCCTGCCGGGGACAGCGCAGGTCTGGTCCGGGTGAATCACCAGCTCAAGAGCAGACTTGACCCTGTTGGCGATGACCTTTGACAGGATCTTGTAGTCCACATTGAGCGGCGACGTGCCATGGAAATTGATTTTTTTTTAATTCGTAGCCAATCTTTCCAAATCACAAACGCCAGAGGTCACCTTGCACATATCAAGGATCACTCTGCGCCAATGCACTTAGCCAAAAGGCCTAGAGCCACTGCACCGTTCTTGGACGTACTGCAATACCAGGTTCGTGCCATGGAGGTGGATGGGTCAGGTCCCCCCACACACCGTGGAGGTGGAGGTGGATTTTTTTTTTTTTTTTTTTTAAATTCGTAGCCAATCGTTCCAATTCTTTGTCAAATCACAAACGCCAGAGGTCACCTTGCACATGCCAAGGATCACTCTGCGCCAATGCTCTTAGCCAAAAGGCCTAGAGCCACTGCACCGTTCCTGGAAGTACTGCAATACCAGGTTCGTGCCATGGAGGTGGATGGGTCAGGTCCCCCACACACCTCCGTGGAGGTGGATGGGTCAACCCTCCCGTGGAGGTGGAGGTGGAGGTGGAGGTGGATTTATTTATTTTTTTTTAAAATTCGTAGCCAATCGTTCCAATTCTTTGTCAAATCACAAACGCCAGAGGTCACCTTGCACATGCCAAGGATCACTCTGCGCCAATGCTCTTAGCCAAAAGGCCTAGAGCCACTGCACCGTTCCTGGAAGTACTGCAATACCAGGTTCGTGCCATGGAGGTGGATGGGTCAGGTCCCCCACACACCTCCGTGGAGGTGGATGGGTCAAACCTCCCCACCCACCTCCCTGGGTTGGGTTGGGTTGGGTTGGGTTGGGTTGGGTTGGGTTGGGTTGGGTTGGGTTGGGTTGGGTTGGGTTGGGTTGGGTTGGGTTGGGTTGGGTTGGGTTGGGTCAAGTCAAGTCAAGCCACCCCACCCACCTTCTATTTCCAAAAAGCAGAGGAGAATCACCTTCCTGATCCAGGGAGAACCACGTTGGGGTCATGGTTACTCCCCTATCAGGTCAGTTCCGCATGATCTTTGCCAAAAGGCCGTGCTCAGCTCCTCGAGCATTGTTGCCGAGAGCATGCAGAAATCAAGTGCAGACAGTGGAAGGAGCATGCGGCAAACCAGGCTCCCTGCCCACCCTTTCCCTCAATGTCTATCTGTCCGACCTGTGACAGACCGTGGTTCTCGTATTGGACTGTACAGCCACCTTTGAACTCATGCTAAGAGTGGAAGCAAGTCTTCCGAGATTCCGAGGGACTGCCGATGACGATGATGATGACATACGGTTCATCCACCAAAGATCTCACTTTGGGAGTGGAAGCAAGTCTTCCTCGATTCCGAGGTACTGCCAATAATGATGATGATAATGCAAATGTAACTTTGTACAGCGATGCCAATAATACAAATGGAAATGATCTCATTGACAAATGCAAGTATGTAAATTAACGAACCGTGTTGAGTCGGGCGATTGTGGTCGGAGCCAATGTATGATGACAGCAAATGAAGAAATGATGTGCGATGCTGGGTTCTACATGTTCGCGGACAAAACATGGCAACCTCCTGTCGGAAGCACCCGGTCCAACGGGCTACCTGATCATTTAGCCTGCACCTCCAGGACCAATGTGATGCTCCAGGGATTGTGGCCACACACAGAGGGAGCATACCAACTGCAGGGCCAGTGTTCAGCGGATGACAAATGCATCACCACTGGTACCCTGCCCCAGATCGCCTCTGGCCACCCGGGCCAATACCAGGAAGAAGTAGCCAGCACCCTCCAGCCCTCCCGACGGCAGCTGGGATGACCAAGCTCCCACTACCGCTAAAGGGCACCAGGGAGACACTCAAATGAGGACAGGGAGGTCACACACTCCTGTGGCTCTACCCACCACTCGGCAATGGCAAAGGGCCTGCGACTCGTCAGGTAAGCGATCAGAGCCCACCCAACTGGTGGGGAGCGGGCGCAGCGCTGCCATCAGAAAATCTGGACACAGTCCGGTTACTCTGGAACTAGTGTCCTCACACACCTTCACCTTTACAACCCAACGGCAATACTTTTGATACCACGCATGTACCTTACCTGCAATATGTACTTGTTCCACTACTGCAAAACCCAAACAGTGATGTAATTAATCATATGTTTTTTTTTTGTTCTTTCCTTTTGTACATGTATGCACATGCAGGTTTTGAGCCACGCACTTGGTCTATGTATGGGCGGGGAGGGAAATAGATGTATGTAGCGATGGGCTAAGACTGTGTCCCCTGGTTCTGGACTTCCCCAACATCGGGAACAATCTACCCGTATCTAACCTGTCCCAACCCGTCAGAATCTTGTATGTTCCTATGAGATCCCCTCTCACCCTTCTAAACTCCAATGTATAAAGTCCCAGTTGATCCAGTCTCTCCTCATAGGGCAGTCCAGCCATCCCTGGAATCAGTCTGGTGAATGTTCGCTGCACTCCCTCAATAGCAAGTACGTCCTTTCTCACATTAGGAGACCAAAATTGAACACAATGTTCCAGATGAGGCCTCAGCAAGGCCCTGTACAACTGCAGTAAGATACTCCCAGCTCCTATACTCAAATCCCCTAGCGATGAAGGCCAACATTCCATTTGCCTTCTTTGCCGCCTGCTGCACCTGCATGCCAACTTTCAATGACAGATGAACCATGACACCAGGTCTCGTTGCACCATCCTTTTCCTAATCTGCCACCATTCTGTCTTCGCGTTTTTCCCCCAAAGTGGATAAACTCACATTTATCCATATTATACTGCATCTGCCATGCATTTGCCTACTCACCTAACTTGTCCAATTTATCCTGCAGCCTCTTAGCATCCTCTTTACAGCTCACACTGCCACCCAGCTTAGTGTCATCTGCAAACCTGGAGATATTACACTCAATTCTTTCATCCAAATCATCGATGTATATTGGAAAGAGCTGGGCTCCGAGCACTGAGCCCTGCGGCACCCCACTCGTCACTGTTTGCCAT
The DNA here is from genome assembly GCF_044704955.1 of Pristiophorus japonicus. Lineage (NCBI taxonomy): Eukaryota > Metazoa > Chordata > Chondrichthyes > Pristiophoridae > Pristiophorus > Pristiophorus japonicus. Next base: position 157,164,953 of record NC_091987.1, read on the forward strand.
TCTGAAAATGATCCGTTTATCCAGACTCTCTGCTTCCTGTCTGCCAACAAGTTCTCTATCCACATCAGTAGATTACCCCCAATGCCATGTGCTTTGATTTTGCACACCAATCTCTTGTGCGGGACCTTGTCAAAAGCCTTTTGAAAGTCCAAATACACCACATCCACTGGTTCTCCCTTGTCCACACTAATAGTTACATCCTCAAAATGTTCCATGCGCACTTGGACCGATCCTGTCACTGCTTTCCAAATGCGCTGCTATTTCATCGTAAATGGTTGATTCCAACATTTTCCCCACCACCAATGTCAGTCTATTGATTACTTGCTTTCTCTCTCCCTCCCTTTTTATATCGCAGTGTGGGCTGGCCCGTGCTGCTCCTGTGACGCTGGCCCCGAACACTCGCTTCATGTGGGCCCCGATCACGTCCCTCCACAGTCTCTCGCCGCTCCTTCGCCCCGACGTCATTGCTCCTGCTGTGTCTGCCCACGTGCCAATCACCGACCTGATCGAAATTAAGTGTGCTAAAATAGCTACATGTGCATTTGAAGAGATTTATGGGTTCCAGTTGATTTAATGCTCAAACTGCACAATTTCTACAAAGTACCAGTGAACAAAGCTAAAGAATGCTGAACTATGTGGGTAACCCAAGTCAACAGATGTCATGCTCAAATAGCGTCATGTTCTGCTCAGACCACACCTTCCGTATTGTGTCCAATTCTGGTCCCCGAGATACAAGGGAGACATTTAAGCCACTGAAATGTGATTTATTGTTGTTACTTTGAACCGGCAGTCTGAAAGATTCTCCCCGCACCCTCGCCCCACCCCCCATTGGATTGTCTCTGTATCACAGCACAATTACACATCTCTCCCTCGCCTGCTGTTGGATTCTCTCTGTAAAACATCACAGTTGCACACCTCTCCCTCACCCCCTGTTGGATTCTCTCTGTATCACATCACAGTTCCACACCTCTTCCTCGTCTCCTGTTGGATTCTCTCTCCTTCATCATCAGAGGCAGTCCCTCGGAATCGAGGAAAACTTGCTTCCACTCCCAGAGTTCTCGGATGGATTCTTAACGTCTCAAGTATAAACATTCACAATGTCCTTTTCACAAACGGCTGCTGCTTTGACATTTTAATAGACTGGTTACTTTTAAAGGTGGTGCAGGTGATGCATGACCTTGGAAGTGAAATCCTTCTGTGCCTGTCTGTACGACATCAATGGCTAAGATCATGCATAACTGACCTGACAGGGGAGTAGCCACCATGACCTCCGGGTGGTTCTCCCTGGATCAGGAAGGTATATGCTTGCTTTTTTGGAAACAGGAGGTGGGTGGGGTGGCTTGACCCATCCACCTCCACAGAGGTGTGTGGGGGACCTGACCCATCCACCTCCATGGCACGAACCTGGTATTGCAGTACTTCCAGGAACGGTGCAGTGGCTCTAGGTCTTTTGGCTAAGAGCATTGGTGCAGAATGATCCTTGGCATGTGCAAGGTGACCTCTGGTGTTTGTGATTTGACAAAGAATTGGAACGATTGGCCACGAATAAAATATTTTAAAAAAAGGGACTGGAAACCCTTTGTCATCTCGTTCAGAGTTAGCGGGTGGTCCAGACTCTCCTGTTTGCTGTCGTCTAAGACCTCTGAGATAGACGACATGCAAGACAGGGAGGCCGTGCCCCCTGTGGGCTTGATTTTTTTTTTAAATTCGTAGCCAATCATTCCAATTCTTTGTCAAATTACAAATGCCAGAGGTCACCTTGCACACGCATATACCTTCCTGATCCAGGGAGAACCACCCGGAGGTCATGGTGGCTACTGCCCTGTCAGGTCAGTTACGCATGATCTTAGCCAAAACGCATTCCTGGAAGTACTGCAATACCAGGTTTGTGCCATGGAGGTGAATGGGTCAAGCCCCCCCCCGCCCGCTCACCTATTTCCAAAAAGCATAGGAGAACCACCTTCTGGTCATGGTTACTTCCCTGTCAGGTCAATTACGCATGATCTTAGCCAAAAGGCCGAGAACCAACGAGTAAAACTCCCAGAAGCAAAGGTTACCTGTCAAGTTGTATTCGGGTCTGTGGGACTGAAAGGGCCCAGACCTCCTTGAAGTTTACGGTGGCATGCTTCTGGCCAGCAGGATGTGAGAATAAATGAGGAAAGGCATCATCACCCTCATCTACAAGCAGAAGGGGGATAGGGAGGAAATCAAAAACTGGTGGCACATTTCGCTGCTCAATATGGATCACAAGATCCTGTCAAAAGTCATCGCAAACAGGGTCAAGTCTGTTCTGGAGCTGGTGATCCACCCGGGCCAGACCTGCGCTGTCCCTGGCAGGAAGATCTCTGATAGCCTCGCGCTACCAGGGGCAGGCTTGGTGAGGCCACACCTGGAGTATTGTGTACAGTTTTGGTCTCCTAACTTGAGGAAGGACATTCTTGCTATTGAGGGAGTGCAGCGAACGTTCACCAGACTGATTCCCGGGATGGCGAGACTGACCTATCAAGAAAGACTGGATCAACTGGGCTTGTATTCACTGGAGTTCAGAAGAATGAGAGGGGCCCTCAGAGAAACGTTTAAAATTCTGATGGGTTCAGACAGGTTCGATGCAGGAAGAATGTTCCCAATGTTGGGGAAGTCCAGAACCAGGGGTCACCGTCTAAGGATAAGGGGTAAGCCATTTAGGACCGAGAAGAGGAGAAACTTCTTCACCCAGAGAGTGGTGAACCTGTGGAATTCTCTACCACAGAAAGTAGTTGAGACCATTTCACTAAATATATTCAAAAAGGAGTTAGATGAAGTCATTACTACTAGGGATATGGTGAGAAAGCAGGAATGGGGTTCTGAAGTTGCATGCTCAGCCATGAACTCATTGAATGGCGGTGCAGGCTAGAGGGGCCGAATGGCCTACTCCTGCACCTATTTTCTATGTTTCTACTCAGCGATACGATCGCCTACGTGTGGGACGGGGGTTGGACACCTGTTTAATCAGACAGGACTAGGAGAAGGCCTTTGACAGGATATCACACACGTACCTAATAGACGTGCTCTCCAAGATGGGGTTTGGGGAGGTTATCGGCAATTCGATCCAACTGCTCTAGACAGACAACAGTAGCACAGTTCTAATCAACGGGTGGAAACTGAAAGCTTTCCGATCTGGTCTGGAATCAGGCAAGGCTGTCCCCTCTCCTCTGTCTTGTTTGGGTGCTGTATCGAACCCTTTGCCGAGTTCATCAGGAAGGATGCGAGCATTAGAGGGGTGACGAGCCCTGGCAGCGGAGGCGCTCATGTCAAGATCTCGCTGTACATGTACGAAGTCACTGTCTTTTGCTCGGATCCGCAGTCGGTCCGCAAGTTGCTCACAATTTGCGACCAGTTTGAAGGTCAATCACAGCAAAAGCGAAGCCATGTTCTTTGGCAACTGGGCCAACCGATCCTTTATTTCCTTCACCGTTAAGCCAGATTACCTGAAGGTGTTGGGAATATGGTTCGCAGTGGACGAGGCGTGCGCCAAAACCTGGGAAGATTGCACTGGCAAACTAAAACTAAAAGTGGGATGGTTGAAGGTGCGCTCCCTCTCCATCGCAGGAAAGAACCTGGTCATCAGGAGTGAGGTGCTCTCAGTGTTGTATGTGGCGCAGGTCTGGCCCATCTCACGCTCCTGTGCTGCGGCAGTCACCCGGACCATCTTCCACTTTGTCTGGAGGTCCAAAATGGACCGTGTCCGCAAAGACACGATGTGCAAATCTCTGGACAGTGGAGGAAAGGATGTTCCGAACGTGTCCTGGCCACCTTTGTGTGCGGCTGCATTTTTTTAAATTTCAAAATATACTTTATTCATAAAAAGAATCTCTACAGTACATTCAATGGCATTTCATTACATTTCGCTGCGGTCAGCAATCCCATACAATACATCTGGGTGCTGACGGCAGTTCCGTTCGTTACATTTCTCGTTTTTCTGTTCAACTGCGATTCAGTACAATAAACAGGGTACATTGTGGTACATTTACACAAATTACATTTCATGTGTTACAATACAGTGCCCGGAATGGGTGATGGTACATTTACATTTCTTCTTTTCAAACATGCATTTCATAACACATCTTGCATTGTACATGGCACGACATTGGTGTTTACAGCGGGAGTCGAGCAGTTCGAGCAGTCAGTCGAGGAGGCGGGAGCTCGGAGCAGCGCGAGTCCGGGGTCGGCGAGAGGCCTATAAAGGCCAGCGGGAGTCGGGCAGTTCGAGCAGTCAGTCGAGGAGGCAGGAGCTCGGAGCAGCGCGAGTCCAGGGTCGGCGAGAGGCGTACCGGTGCAGCTACAGGGAGAAGGCAAAGATACAAAGGTGACGTCACAGCCTAGGGGGTAAGTGATTGGCTGGTGATTGGTGAGTAGTTTTTCTTTTTCTTCTTATATTAGTCAGTAACTTTTAACATTGTTATTACCAGTTTAAGTGTATCTAAGGGTTAAGACATGGCAGGAGAGCTCGGTCGGGTGTTATGCTCCTCCTGTACCATGTGGGAACTCAGAGACACTTCCGGTGTCCCTGACGACTACGTGTGCGGGAAGTGTATCCGTCTCCAGCTCCTGACGGACCGCGTTGCGGAGTTGGAGCTGAGGGTGGATTCACTCTGGAGCATCCACGATGCTGAGAATGACGTGAGTATCACGTGTAGTGAGTTGGTCTTACCGCAGGTGAAGGGTCCACAGCCAGATAGGGAATGGAAGACCAGCAGGAAGAGTAGTGCAAGGAAGGTAGTGCAGGGGTCCCCTGTGGTCATCCCCCTGCAAAACAGATACACCGCTTTGGGTACTGTTGAGGGGAATGACTCATCAGGGGAGGGCAGCAGCAGCCAAGTTCATGGCACCGTGGCTGGCTCTGCTGCACAGGAGGGCAAGAAAAAGAGTGGGAAAGCTATAGTGATAGGGGATTCTATTGTGAGGGGAATAGATAGGCGTTTCTGCAGCCGCAACCGAGACTCCAGGATGGTATGTTGCCTCCCTGGTGCAAGGGTCAAGGATGTCTCAGAGCGGGTGCAGGACATTCTGAAATGGGAGGGAGAACAGCCAGTTGTCGTGGTGCACATTGGCACCAACGACATAGGTAAAAAAAGGGATGAGGTCCTACGAAACGAATTTAAGGAGCTAGGAGCTAAATTAAAAAGTAGGACCTCAAAAGTAGTAATCTCGGGATTGCTACCAGTGCCACGTGATAGTCAGAGTGGGAATCGCAGGATAGCGCAGATGAATACGTGGCTTGAGCAGTGGTGCAGCAGGGAGGGATTCAAATTCCTGGGGCATTGGGACCGGTTCTGGGGGAGGTGGGACCAGTACAAACCGGACGGTCTGCACCTGGGCAGGACCGGAACCAATGTCCTAGGGCGAGTGTTTGCTAGTGCTGTTGGGGAGGATTTAAACTAATATGGCAGGGGGATGGGAACCAATGCAGGGAGACAGAGGGAAACAAAAAGGAGACAAAAGCAAAAGACAGAAAGGAGATGAGGAAAAGTGGAGGGCAGAGAAACCCAAAGCAAAGAACAAAAAGGGCCACTGTACAGCAAAATTCTAAAAGGACAAAGGGTGTTAATAAAACAAGCCTGAAGGCTTTGTGTCTTAATGCAAGGAGTATCCGCAATAAGGTGGATGAATTAATTGTGCAAATAGATGTTAACAAATATGATGTGATTGGGATTACGGAGACGTGGCTCCAGGATGATCAGGGCTGGGAACTCAACATTCAGGGGTATTCAACATTCAGGAAGGATAGAATAAAAGGAAAAGGAGGTGGGGTAGCATTGCTGGTTAAAGAGGAGATTAATGCAATAGTTAGGAAAGACATTAGCTTGGATGATGTGGAATCTATATGGGTAGAGCTGCAGAACACCAAAGGGCAAAAAACGTTAGTAGGAGTTGTGTACAGACCTCCAAACAGTAATAGGGATGTTGGGGAGGGCATCAAACAGGAAATTAGGGGTGCATGCAATAAAGGTGTAGCTGTTATAATGGGTGACTTTAATATGCACATAGATTGGGCTAGCCAAACTGGAAGCAATACGGTGGAGGAGGATTTCCTGGAGTGCATAAGGGATGGTTTTCTAGACCAATATGTTGAGGAACCAACTAGGGGGGAGGCCATCTTAGACTGGGTGTTGTGTAATGAGAGAGGATTAATTAGCAATCTCGTTGTGCGAGGCCCCTTGGGGAAGAGTGACCATAATATGGTGGAATTCTGCATTAGGATGGAGAATGAAACAGTAATTTCAGAGACCATGGTCCAGAACTTAAAGAAGGGTAACTTTGAAGGTATGAGGCGTGAATTGGCTAGGATAGATTGGCGAATGATACTTAGGGGGTTGACTGTGGATGGGCAATGGCAGACATTTAGAGACCGCATGGATGAATTACAACAATTGTACATTCCTGTCTGGCGTAAAAATAAAAAAGGGAAGGTGGCTCAACCGTGGCTATCTAGGGAAATCAGGGATAGTATTAAAGCCAAGGAAGTGGCATACAAATTGGCCAGAAATAGCAGCGAACCTGGGGACTGGGAGAAATTTAGAACTCAGCAGAGGAGGACAAAGGGTTTGATTAGGGCAGGGAAAATGGAGTACGAGAAGAAGGTTGCAGGGAACATTAAGGCGGATTGCAAAAGTTTCTATAGGTATGTAAAGAGAAAAAGGTTGGTGAAGACAAACGTAAGTCCCCTGCAGTCAGAATCAGGGGAAGTCATAATGGGGAACAAAGAAATGGCAGACCAATTGAACAAGTACTTTGGTTCGGTATTCACTAAGGAGGATACAAACAACCTTCCGGATATAAAAGGGGTCAGAGGGTCTAGTAAGGAGGGGGAACTGAGGAAAATCTTTATTAGTCGGGAAATTGTGTTGGGGAAATTGATGGGATTGAAGGCCGATAAATCCCCAGGGCCTGATGGACTGCATCCTAGAGTACTAAAGGAGGTGGCCTTGGAAATAGCGGATGCATTGACAGTCATTTTCCAACATTCCATTGACTCTGGATCAGTTCCTATGGAGTGGAGGGTAGCCAATGTAACCCCACTTTTTAAAAAAGGAGGGAGAGAGAAAACAGGGAATTATAGACCGGTCAGCCTGACCTCAGTAGTGGGTAAAATGATGGAATCAATTATTAAGGATGTCATAGCAGTGCATTTGTGAAAGGGAAATCATGCTTGACAAATCTTCTGGAATTTTTTGAGGATGTTTCCAGTAAAGTGGACAAAGGAGAACCAGTTGATGTGGTATATTTGGACTTTCAGAAGGCTTTCGACAAGGTCCCACACAAGAGATTAATGTGCAAAGTTAAAGCACATGGGATTGGGGGTAGTGTGCTGACGTGGATTGAGAACTGGTTGTCAGACAGGAAGCAAAGAGTAGGAGTAAACGGGTACTTTTCAGAATGGCAGGCAGTGACTAGTGGAGTGCCGCAAGGTTCTGTGCTGGGGCCCCAGCTGTTTACATTGTACATTAATGATTTAGACGAGGGGATTAAATGCAGTATCTCCAAATTTGCGGATGATACTAAGTTGGGTGGCAGTGTGAGCTGCGAGGAGGATGCTATTAGGCTGCAGAGTGACTTGGATAGGTTAGGTGAGTGGGCAAATGCATGGCAGATGAAGTATAATGTGGATAAATGTGAGGTTATCCACTTTGGTGGTAAAAACAGAGAGACAGACTATTATCTGAATGGTGACAGATTAGGAAAAGGGAAGGTGCAACGAGACCTGGGTGTCATGGTACATCAGTCATTGAAGGTTAGCATGCAGGTACAGCAGGCGGTTAAGAAAGCAAATGGCATGTTGGCCTTCATAGCGAGGGGATTTGAATACAGGGGCAGGGAGGTGTTGCTACAGTTGTACAGGGCCTTGGTGAGGCCACACCTGGAGTATTGTGTACAGTTTTGGTCTCCTAACTTGAGGAAGGACATTCTTGCTATTGAGGGAGTGCAGCGAAGGTTCACCAGACTGATTCCCGGGATGGCGGGACTGACCTATCAAGAAAGATTGGATCAACTGGGCTTGTATTCACTGGAGTTCAGAAGAATGAGAGGGGACCTCATAGAAACGTTTAAAATTCTGATGGGTTTAGACAGGTTAGATGCAGAAAGAATGTTCCCAATGTTGGGGAAGTCCAGAACCAGGGGTCACAGTCTGAGGATAAGGGGTAAGCCATTTAGGACCGAGATGAGGAGAAACTTCTTCACCCAGAGAGTGGTGAACCTGTGGAATTCTCTACCACAGAAAGTAGTTGAGGCCAATTCACTAAATATATTCAAAAGGGAGTTAGATGAAGTCCTTTCTACTCGGGGGATCAAGGGTTATGGCGAGAAAGCAGGAAGAGGGTACTGAAGTTTCATGTTCAGCCATGAACTCATTGAATGGCGGTGCAGGCTAGAAGGGCTGAATGGCCTGCTCCTGCACCTATTTTCTATGTTTCTATGGTACTCTATGTACACAAAGTGTAAATCACAAATACAGCCCGAGGGAGCTTGGTGCAGCTACATTTGGGGACATCACAGGCATCAAAACACTCAAAGTGCAATGGGCTAGATTCTTCCTGGAAATACCAGCTTATTTATCACGGTTACTCATCTACCAGGTAAGTATGGCTTATTTTCGCACATACTGCCACCTGACCTCATCCGCTGCCTCTTAAAGTCTCAAGTACTCAACTATAAAAATTACAATGTCCCTTTTCACAAAGTACTGCTGCTTTGACTTGTCCATTCTGCTAAAATATTGCAATGTACAATGAAATATCATTTGTGCAAACACTGCAGGAACACAGACGATCCCGTCCTTATTTGCATATTGCCCTTATAAGTAAATCAAAGTCCTTTCAGACATGCCTTCAGGCCAGGGAAAGTTTTCCGCAATTAAATTGCGATGTACATTTATTGCATGTGAAGTAAATTTTTGTCAAATCTTCATATGAAAAATAATTCAGAATCTGACGTGTTTGAAACAGCAATGTTCAAGTTTTGCACAGGGAAATAGCAAGAGGGAGTTGTGAGCTTGTGGGCGGGAGTGTTCGTCCCAACAACAACAATAATAAGAATAACTTTTATTTCTAAAGCGCCTTTAACGCAGTGAAACGTCCCAACTCTTTTAGAGATAAAATAAAACATTCAAATCAAATACCCCCCAGATGGCCACTCCAAACATTTTCCAATGCGCTTTTTTTGTTTTTTTTTGTTTTTTCTGTATTTTTGTAGTTTTTTGTTTGGTTTTTTTTTGGGCATTAAAATCGTGAATTTTTCAAGTGCCCCCTATAAAAGGGGAAGGGGACACTAAAACCGGCAATTAAAACAAATTAAACTGTAAAATAAATAAAATCAAATTAAAATTTGGTTGCCGGTGTTTATAATGCACTCCAGTCCCTCTGGTGCCCACCTCTCGCTGAAGGCCGCGAGCGTACCGGTGGACACCACATGCTCCATCTCCAAGGACACGCTGGCGCAGATCGACACGCGGAAGAGAGGCAGGCAGTCAGGCTGAACGACTCCCTCGACCGCCTGCTGCCTGGACCAGCTGATGGCACCCTTGGCCATGCCCAGGAGCAGCCCTACGAGGAGACTCTCGGACCTACCCGCTCCCCTCCGTACAGAGTGTCCAAAGATCAGGAGTGTGGGACTGAAGTGCAACCAGAATTTCAGGAGCAGCCCCTTTAAATATTGGAACAGGGGCTGCAACCTTGTACATTTGATAAAAACGTGGAACATGGACTCTTCTAGACCGCAGAAATTGCAGGCGTCCTGGGAGGCCGAGAACCGGTTTAAAAATTTGTTGCACGGCACTGCTACGTGCACCACCCTCCAGGCCAAGTCCCCGATAAATAATGGCAGGACTCCCGCGTAGAGTGCTCTCCATTGGGGACCCCCGCCTCCTCCGGACGGCAAGATGGTACACCATGGCGTGTCCGTAAAATTTCCTGCAGCGAATTAATTGACCGCAGCAGGACTCAAACCTGCAACTTTCTGATAATATCGTAGACAAAACCAAAGTCAGACGCCTTGTCCATTAGGCTACGCGTCCGCCGTGAAACGTCGTTTAACTGGGGCTCTAATTTTTTGCATAACCGCTATTAGTGAGCGAGCTTTCAGCTGCCTTGGCCCTAAACACTGGAATTCATCCCAAAAACCTCTGCTCTTTTAAGATGCTCCTTGAAACCTTCCTCCTTGATCAAACTTTATGTCACCTGTCCTCATATCTCCTTATGTGGCTCGGTGTCAAATTTTGTTTGATAACAATCCTTTGAAGTGCCTTCGAATGTTTTACTACGTTAAAGACGCTATATACATTACACATTGATAAGTAAATAAGGATAAACTTTTTCCAGTGTACGATGTTCATTAACCAGGGGACAGAGATTGAAGAAAATTTGCCAAAGAACGAGAGGCAACACGAGGATGTCCGCACGCCACCCGCTGACCTGAAGCGACTTAAGATAAAACAACATTATGCAGCAAATTGTTGTGAGCTATGCGAAACGGTGGTGGAAGCAAATTGAATAGTAATGTTGAAAAGTTAATTTGGATAATACTTGAAGGAAAAATACTCATTAGTAAACAGTGAAAAGAGTTGACCACATACTCTGGCCCAGCATGTAACCATTCATATTAAAAACTCGAACCCAGGAATTTCTGTCACTTACTTTGTATTCTTTTTTATGAATTGCAAAGTCTGCATGGCAGCCCTACAGTGTCCTGGTCAATATTTACTCCTCAATCAACATGACAAGAACAGATTATCTGGTCATTATCACATTGCTGTTTGTGGGAGTTTGCTGTGTGCAAATTGGCCGCCGTGTTTCCCACATTACAACAGTGACTTCACTCCAAAAGTACTTTATTGGCTATAAAGCGCGTTGAGACATCTGGTGACCATGAACATCGCTATATAAATGCCAGTATTTCTTTCTTACAATGTACCAAGAGTAGAAGACACTTTTCTCCACTAGGTTAAAATGTATGTTCCGACAAGCAACTGTGACTTTAACTGCAAAATGTCCTGACACATCAGCTCGAGCTATGCAATTTCATAGCATCATAGAAAAATTACGACACAGGTGGCCATTCGGCTGATCGGGTATGCGCCGATCGAAAAAGTGCTTCTCCGCCTAATCCCACCTCACAGTTGCTAAGCTCCCCGTTGGAGTGGAGCTAAACTACAGAACCAGTGGGAAACAGTTCAATCGTCGCCATCTCCAGGCCAGGTCCAAGACTACCCTAAACCTCTGTCATCGAGCTACAGTACGTGGACGACGCTTGCATCTGTGCAAACACAGAGGCTGAACTCCAGGACAGAGTCGACGTATTTATCGAGGCATATGAAAGCATGGGCCTTGTGCTTAACATTAGTAAGACAAAGGTCCTCCAACAGCCTGTCCTCACAGCACAGCACTGCACGCCCAAAGATCAAGATCCATGGCGTAGCCCTGGACAACGTGGCTGAACAGTCCAATGCGAGAGTGACAGATCCTGTTACAGGTGGGACAGACTTTCGGCCAAGGGAAGGAGTGGGTTGGGCTGGTATGCCGCGCGCTCCTTCACTCTCTGCGCTAGACCATTCACGGTCTTTGCCTTGAGACTCGAAGAGCTCAACACCCTCCCGGATGCATTTTCTCCACTTCGGGCAGTGTTTGGGCTGGGTCTCCCAGATGTCGGTGGTGATGCCGTGCTTTACCACGGAGGCTTTGAGGGTGTCCTTGTAAAGTTTCTGCTGTCCACCTTAGGCCCATTTACCATGAAGGAGCTCCGCATAAAGCATTTGCTTCCGGAGTCTCGTATCTGGCATGCGAACAATGTGGTCTGCCCAGCGAAGCTGATCGAGTACTTCAATGCTGGGGATGTTAGCCTGGACGGATGTTGGTGCGCCTGTCCTCCCAAGGGATTTGCAGGTTTCATGGTGACATCGTTGGTGATATATCTCCAGCGACTTGAGCTGCATTCATTCCATCGTCCATGCCTCAGATCCATACAGGAGGGCGGGTATTACTACAGCCCTGCAGACCATGAGCTTAGTGTCAGATTTGAGGGACTGGTCTTCAAACACTCTTTACCTCAAATGGACGAAGACTGCACTGGCGCACTGGAGGCGTTGTTGAATCTCCGCATCAATGTCTGCTTTTGCTGGTAAGAGGCTCCCGAGATATGGGAAATGGTTCGCGTTGTCGCGTGCCACACCGTGATTCTTGATGATTGGAGAGCAGTACTGTGCTTCGGGGACAGGCTGGTGGAGGACCTTTGTGTTATGGATGTTAAGCGTAAGGCCCATGTTTTCATATGCCTCAGTGAATACATTGACTATATCCTGGAGTCCAGCCTAAGAATGTGCGCAAACGCAGACATCATCCATGCACTGCAGCTCAACGACATTTGTCAATTACATCTTTGAAATGTGTATTACCGTCATCACTGTACAACGACTGGAACTGTCCCTTTAATTGTGCAAGGTTGCAGGACTTCATTAAGAAGGCCTTGCAATCTTCACCCCAATCCGATTTGCTGCTCGGTATCACGTGTTGCTCCCTCATGCTGCCCCTCTTGATCTGGCCACCGTCATCTTTACTTCAGGCGCTTCACCTCGCAGTGCAGCGCCATCTTCTTTCTCTCCACTAGGTAGGCTGCGGTGATCCTCTTCTCCTCAGGTTCTGCCACGGATGCAGTGAAATTAGCTTCTGCGCCAATTTTCTTCCTCCAGATTCCTACCAGTGGAGCCTGGAAGCTGAGGTCGTGTCGCTTGGGCTGGATCATCTCGCCGTTGGGTTGAGTGGTCTGTGTCGTCTCCACGCAGTCGAGTTGAGCGGCTGGGTTCTCAGATGCTGTGCTGGGTCCAAATTCGGGGCCGCGTAGGATGTCGATCGCCGGGGCATGAAGGTTTTCCCAGCTCCTACGGATTTGTTCCATCCATCTTCTTCCTAGCAGCATTGGACCATCACCATTAATGATCCACAAAAGTAAGTTGTCCATCGCACCGTCATGGGGTACCTGGACATCCACGCTGCCAATGACTGGGATGGTGTCGTTTGTGTAGGTGAGCAGCTTCACTTGGATCGGGATCATTTTAGGTCGTTCGATTGGATTGTCCCAGAGTTTCTCAAAGGCTGCCTGATTCATCAGCGATTGGCTCACCCCTGTGTTCACCTTTTTTTTCAAATATACTTTATTCATACAAACTTTTCACGATAAATGAAAAAATAGCTCAGTCCCTTGCGCTCAGCAATTCCATACAATTCGTTTGGATGCTGACAGCAAGCAGTTCCATACAATACACCAGCTTGCATTTCATTTCAAAATACAGTTTGGTACAATCCGTAAATCACGTCACATGTAGGACTGTGCAAATAAGGGAGATAATGCAAATAATGGAGCAGTTGAGAACAGCTTTACATTACATTCCAGGATACATTTCAATACCGGTCCCGAATCAAATTACATGTAGCACTATGCAGATGAAAGCAGTACACGGAACGGATTAGAATACATTTGTATTCTTTACAATTTACTAAACAGTGCAGAGACTTTCATTACAGATGGCACAACACAGGAGTTTTACAATACATAGTGCTCTATGAATACAAGCAGATTAACAAATACAGACCGATCCTTTATTCCCTTCACCGTTAATCCAGATTACCTGAAGGTGTTTCATCGTGGACGGGGCGTGCGCCAAAAACTGGGAAGAGCATATCGCCAAAGTGAAGCAAAAACTGGGATGGTGGAAGCTGCGCTTCCTCTTCATGGCAGGAAAGAACCTGTTCACCAGGAGTGAGGTGCTGTGTGGGTTGCTGCACGTAGCACAGGTCTGGCCCATCTCTCGATCCTGTGCCGCAGCAGTCACCCGGGCCATCTTCCACTTTGTCTGGAGGTCCAAAATGGACCGTGTCCGCAGAGACACAATGTACATATCTCTGGACAGTGGAGGAAAGGATATTCTGAACGTGGCCCTCATCCTGATGGCCACTTTTGTGTACGGCTGCATCAAGCTGCGCACAGACACCCGGTACGCAAACACCAAGTGTCACTACGTGCTGAGGTTCTACCTGTCCCGGGTGTTGCGAAGGATGGGCCTGGCCATACTGGCGCGAAACGGCCCCACCAGCTGGACCATATCTGTCCACCTGTCCTTCGTGGAAAAGTTTTTCACAAAGAACCCGTTTGACCACAAAGCCATAAAACAGTGGTCAGCACATAAGGTCCTGGACGCCCTACGAAAGAAGGAGAGGGTGGAGCCTGTTGGCTGGTTCCCTGAGCAGACTGTCAAACTCGTTTGGCTGAATGTCTCATCGCCAGAGCTTTCACACAAGCACCAAGACGTAGCTTGGTTGGTGGTGAGGAGGGCCCTACCCGTCAGAGCATTCATGCACAGCCGGCGTCTCAGCAACATGGCACGGTGCCCCTGAGTCGGCTGCGGGGCGGACGAGACTGTCACCCACCTCCTTCAAGATTGTCCCTTTGCAAGGCAGGTCTGGAAAGAGATGCAGTGGTTGCTGTCGAAGTTCATCCCGAGCAGCTCCGTAACACAGGACTCTACGGGTTGTTCCCAGGGACACATACCGAGACAGACATCACCTGTTGCTGGAGGGCCATCAACTCGGTGAAAGACACACTTTGGTCTTGCCGAAAGTTGCTGGTCTTTCAGAGCAAGGAGATGTCCACGTCTGCGTGTTGCAGACTGGCGCAATCCAAGATCCAGGACTATGTGCTGAGGGACGCAGTAAAAATTCGTGAGGCTGGCGAAAAGGCACGGTGGGGAATAGCCACAGTTTAAAGCCTGTCCGCCACGGTAAACCCAGGGGATGGAATCAGTATAAAACTCCCCACGGGCTGCAATGGTAAACCTTTTGTATCATAGAGCACCACGACCTGCAAACACCTAAGTAGTGCCATGTATAATGCAAGTTCTGTTGCGTAATGCATGTTGGAAACAAATGTAACTGTATCCTCACTGTGCACCATATGGTGACACATATAATGTGACTTGATGAACGTACCACAATATATCCTGGATTATATGAATCTTACCTTGAAATGTAAGGTAAAGAAATGTATTGAACGGAACTGCGGTCAGCATCCAAATGTAATGTATGGAATTGCTGACTGCATCCAAATGCACTGAACTGCTTGCGAATGTATTGTGCAAATCTTTATATGAATAAAGTGTATTTTTAACGAAAAAAAACTTCAACCCGAGTGTTTGGCAGTCGGCTAGTAGGAGGCAGGAGATGAACGTGAAATTGTTGACTGCGGAACACGTTGAGGAACTCAAGAGGATTACAAAGGTTGGAGAACTGTAAAACACCTCTGCGATTTCCCGATGCACTGGTGAGAAACAATCAAGATGAACATCAAGAAGTTCTTCATCCTCACAGGTGTTCAGGAGGTGAGAGGGAGACAGAGGGAATTGTCCCAACTCCAGAAGAGTATACAAAACCTGCTCCTGCTGCATTCGATGAGGGTCGATGTCGCAGAGGAATTCGAAGAGGTGAAGGGCCAGCAAGCCTCAATCTTTACATCACAGGCCTCCAAAATCATCTTCCTCTCCAGAATCCGCTCCATCGAGCAGGATGAGATGTGTTCGCGTTTTGTCTTCCAAAAGGTACTCTTTGATCACAAGTATAAAGGAAGAATACGGTTCTGTGACGTCTTCGCAGCGTGACATGCTGAGGATCAGCAAATCCTTCTATACCAGGCTGTATGACGTCAAGCCCATAGATCGCGCGGCCTCCCAGTCTTATACGACAGCGAGCAAGAGAGTCTGGACCACCCGCTAACTCTGGACGAGCTGACAAAGGCCGTCCGGTCCTTCGAGATGAATAAAACTCCCAGAAGCGACGGCTTACCGGTCGAGTTGTACAAGGTTCTGTGGAACTGGATTGGCCCAGACCTGCAGTAAGTGTACAAGGGTATGCTTCTGGCCGGCAGCATGTCAGAATCGATGAGGAAAGTCATCATCACCCTCATCTACAAGCAGAAGGGGGAGAGGGAGGAAATCAAAAACTGGCGGCCCATTTCCCTGCTAATTTGGACGACAAGATCCTGTCAAAGGTCATCGCCAACAGGGTCAAGTCTGCTCTTAAGCTGGTGATTCACCCGGAACGGACCTGTGCTGTGCCCGGCAGGAAGATCTCTGATAGCCTAGCACTACTCAGGGATACGATCGCCTACTTGCGGGACAGGAGGGTGGACACCTGCTTAATCAGATTCGACCAGGAGAAGGCCTTTGACAGGATATCGCATATGTACCTGACGGATGTGCTCTCCAAAATGGGGTTTGGGGAGCGTATCCACAATTCGATCCAACTGCTCCACACAGACATCAGTAGCGCAGTTCTAATCAACGGATGGGAAATTGAATGCTTTCCAATCAGATCTGGAGTAAGGCAAGGCTGTCCTCTCTCCTCTGTCTTGTTTGTGTGCCGTGTCGAGCCCTTTGCCGAGTCCATCAGGAAGGATGCGGGCATCCCTGGCAGTGGAGGCGATCAGGTCAAGATCTCCCTGCACAGGGATGACGTCGCCAACTTTTGCTCGGATCAGCAGTCGGTCTGCAGATTGCTCACAATCTGCGACCAGTTTGAACTGGCCTCAGGAGCGAAGGTCAAACGCAGCAAAAACGAGTCCATGCTCTTTGGCAACTGGGCCGACCGATCCTTTATTCGCTTCACCGTTAAGCCAGATTACCTGAAGGTGTTGGTAATATTGTTCGGAGCGGAAGGGGCATACGGCAAAAACTGGGAAGAGCGTATTGCCAAAGTGAAACAAAAACTGGAATGGTGGAAGCTGTGCTCCCGCTCCATTGCAGGAAAGAACCTGGTCATCAGGAGTGAGGTGCTCTTGGTGTTTTCGCACTTGGCGCACGTCTGGCCCATTTCACACTCCTGTGTCGTGGTAGTCACCCGGGCCCTCTTCCACTTTGTCTGGAGGTCCAAAATGAACCGTGTCCGTGGAGACACGATGTACAAATATCTGGTCAGTGGAGGAAAGGATGTTCCGAACATGGCCCTCAACCTGATGGACACCTTTGTGTGCGGTTGCATCAAGCTGTGCACATACCCACTGTACGCAAACACCAAGTGTTGCTACGTGCTGAGGTTTTACCTGTCACCGGTGTTGAGAAGGAATGGTCTGGCCACGCTGCTGTGAAACGCCCCCACTAGTTCGACCATGCCTGTCCACCTGTCCTTCGTGGAAAAGGTTTTCAGAAAAAAACACTTTGACCACAGGCCATAAAGCAGCGGTTGGCACGTAAGGTCCTGGACGCCCTATGAAAGAAGGAGAGGGTGGACCCTGTCGGGTGGTTCCATGAGCAGACTGTCGAACTCGTTTGACATAACGTCTCATCGCCAGAGCTTTCACACAAACACCAAGACGTAGCTTAGTTGGCCGTGAGGAGGGCCCTACCCGTCACATCCTTCATGCACAGCCTGGGTTTCAGAGACACAGCACTCTTCCCTGGAGTTGGCTGTGGTGCGGACGAGACTGTCTTCCATCTCCTTCCTGATTTCCCCTTTGCAAAGCAGGTCTGAAAGGAGATCAGTGGTTGCTGTTGAGGTTCATACCAAGCAGCTCCATTACACAGGATTCCGTGCTCTACGGGTTGTTCCCAGGGACACACGCTGAGAGATACCATCTGCTGCTGGAGGGCCATCAACTCGGTGAAAGGCGCACTTTGGTCTTGCCGAAACTTTCTAGTCTTCCAGAGCAAGGAGATGTCCACGTCTGCGTGTTGCAGACTAGCGCAATCCAAGATCCAGGTGTACGTGCTGAGGGACGCACTAAAAATTAGTGCAGTCGCCGCAAAGGCATGGCGGTGAAGAGCCACAATTTAAAACCCTTCCGCCACAGTAAGCCCAGGGGCTAGCATCAGTATAATACTCCCCTCGAGCTGTACTTGTAAACTTTTTGTATACATAGAGCACCATGATCTGAAAACACCTATGTTGTGCCATGTATAATGCAAGTTCTGTTTAGTAATGTATGTTGCAAAGAAATGTAACGGTACTCTCTGTATTGTATACTGCCACTATACTTTACCATATAATGCCACATGTAGCGTAATTTGATGACAGTATTACAATGTGTACTGGAGTATATTGAATTGTGCCTTGAAATGTAAAGCAACCAAATGTATTGAACGGAACTGCGGTCAGCATCCAAATGTATGGTATGGAATTGCTGACCGCATTCAAATGTACTGAACTGCTCTCCAATGATTGTGCAAATTGTTCAATGAATAAAGTATATTTTAAAATAAAACAAATATTGTTGCTTCATGTATTTTCCAGTTGTGTAACTGCGCAAGTGTTTTTGCGCAGTTCCACAAGAAATTTGCCCCAAGTGTTGTCTGGGTGTGTGACTTCACAAGTGGGGATTTTGCACCATGTGTGCCCCTCGGGTGTGTAACTGCACAAGTGGGGATTTTGCCCTGCGTGGCATTCGGGTGTGTTACTGCAAGTGGGGAATTTGCCATTTACGGGAGTGTGCCCGATTTGTACTGTGCCAAATACTGTGAATATTTCCCCCGGGACTTCTATGCATTCAGACCCGCTTATTGCGATCAATTCATTTCTTAGGCTTTAGACCGTTGCCTTACCAGGTGTACGCTTTGAAAGGGAAGTGGGTAAAGAATTGAAAAGAGGACACATATATTATGCGTGAAAATGGCAGGGAATGGATTATACAGCGAGCTTTGTCAGAGAGCCTGAACAACACAATGGGCAGACTGTGCTGTAACATTCTGAATGCGCGTGTAGTAAAGTTTTAGTTTGTCGCTGCACTGGGGCCGTATATTAAATCTAGGAGAAAGTGCAAGAAAATGTCCACTGACGAAGCTCGCTGGAAAACTTTAACAATGTCCCACACTCTGAACTGCACATAATATGTGTTTAGTCACCGTCCTCAGACCCGCAGTCACCGTACATTGGATGCTCTGATAACGGTCTGCCAAATTGTCAATCTTGTACTTCTGTGGCTGCAGTCCAACTGAGGCCGCAGCTGCAGCCACCTGTTATTATGCTGGGGTCAATTTATGTTTATATCCGCTGACTGGAATCGCTGCTGTTAAAACAGGGAACATAATAACATTAGAAAATAGGAGCAGGAGTGGACCATTTCTGCCATTCAGTAAGATCATGGCTGATCTGATTAGGGACTCAGATCCACCTCCCTGCCCGCTTCCAAGTAACCCTTTATAGCCTTATCGCTCCAAATTCTATCTATCTATCTCCGCCTTACATACAATCAATGACCCAGCATCCAAAGCTCTCTGGGCAGAGAATTCCATGGAGCTACAATCCGCTGAGGGAATAAATTCCTTCCCATGTCAGGTTTAAATGGGTAGCGATTTAATCTGAGATTGAGGAACTCAAGAGGATTACAAAGGTTGGAGAACTGTAAAACACCTTTGCGATTCCCCGATGCACTGGTGAGAAACAATCAAGACGAACATCAAGAAGTTCTTCATCCTCACAGGTGTTCAGGAGGTGAGAGGGAGACAGAGGGAATTGTCCCAACTCCAGAAGAGTATACAAAACCTGCTCCTGCTGCATTCGATGAGGGTCGATGTCGCAGAGGAATTCGAAGAAGTGAAGGGCCAGCAAGCCTCAATCTTTACATCACTGGCCTCCAAAATCATCTTCCGCACCAGTATCCGCTCCGTCGAGCAGGATGAGATGTGTTCGTGTTTGTCTTCCAACAGACACACAGGTGGAGCTCTGTGATCACAAGTATAAAGGAAGAATACGGTTCTGTGACGTCTTCGCAGCGTGACATGCTGAGGATCAGCAAACCCTTCTATACCAGGCTGTATGACGTCAAGCCTATAGATCGCGCGGCCTCCCAGTCTTAGACGACAGCGAGCAGGAGAGTCTGGACTACCCGCTAACTCTGGACGAGCTGACAAAGGCCGTCCGGTTCTTCGAGACGAATAAAACTCCCGGAAGCGACGGCTTACCGGTCGAGTTGTATTAGGTTCTGTGGGAGTGGATGGGCCCAGACCTGCAGTCAGTGTACAGGGGTATGCTTCTGGCCGGCAGCATGTCAGAATCGATGAGAAAAGTCATCATCACCCTCATCTACAAGCAGAAGGGGGAGAGGGAGGAAATCAAAAACTGGCAGCCCATTTCCCTGCTAATTTGGACTACAAGATCCTGTCAAAGGTCATCGCCAACAGGGTCAAGTCTGCTCTTAAGCTGGTGATTCACCCGGAACGGACCTGTGCTGTGCCCGGCAGGAAGATTTCTGATAGCCTAGCACTACTCAGGGATACGATCGCCTACTTGCGGGACAGGAGGGTGGACACCTGCTTAATCAGATTAGACCAGGAGAAGGCCTTTGACAGGATATCCACATGTACCTGATGGACGAGCTCTCCAAAATGGGGTTTGTGAGCGTATCCGCAATTCGATCCAACTGCTCTACATTGACATCAGTAGCGCAGTTCTAATCAACGGATGGGAAATTGAATGCTTTCCAATCAGATCTGGAGTCAGGCAAGGCTCTCCGCTCTCCTCTGTCTTGTTTGTGTGCCGTGTCGAGCCCTTTGCCGAGTCCATCAGGAAGGATGCGTGCATTAGAGGTGTGATGAACCCTGGCAGTGGAGGCGATCAGGTCAAGACCTCCCTGTACAGGGATGACGTCACCAACTTTTGCTCGGATCAGTAGTCGGTCCACAGATTGCTCACAATCTGCGACCAGTTTGAACTGGCCTCAGGAGCGAAGGTCAAACGCAGCAAAAGCTCTTTGGCAACTGGGCCGACCGATCCTTTATTCGCTTCACCGTTAAGCCAGATTACCTGAAGATGTTGATAATATTGTTCGGAGCGGAAGGGTCAGACGGCAAAAACTGGGAAGAGCGTATCGCCAAAGTGAAACAAAAACTGGAATGGTGGAAGCTGCGCTCCCGCTCCATTGCAGGAAAGAACCTGGTCATCAGGAGTGAGGTGCTCTCGGTGTTTTTGCACTTGGCGCATGTCTGGCCCATTTCCTGTGCCGTGGTAGTCACCCGGGCCCTCTTCCACTTTGTCTGCAGGTCCAAAATGGACCTTGTCCGCAGAGACACGATGTACAAATCTCTGGTCAGTGGAGGAAAGGATGTTCCGAACATGGCCCTCATCCTGATTACCAGCTTTGAGTGCAGTTGCATCAAGCTGTGCACATACCCACTGTACGCAAATACCAAGTGTTGCTACGTGCTGAGGTTCTACCTGTCACCGGTGTTGAGAAGGAATGGTCTGGCCATGCTGCTGTAAAACGTTCCCACTAGTTCGACCATGCCTGTCCACCTGTCCTTCGTGGAAAAGATTTTCAGAAAAAAACACTTTGACCACAGGCCATAAAGCAGCGGTTGGCACATAAGGTCCTGGACACCCTACGAAAGAAGGAGAGAGTGGACCCTGTCAGGTGGTTCCATGAGCAGACTGTCGAACTCGTTTGACATAACGTCTCATCGCCAGAGCTTTCACACAAACACCAAGACGTAGCTTAGTTGGCCGTGAGGAGGGCCCTACCCATCACATCATTCATGCACAGCATGGGTTTCAGAGACACAGCACTCTTCCCTTGAGTTGGTTGTGGTGCGGACGAGACTGTCTTCCATCTCCTTCCTGATTTCCCCTTTGTAAAGCAGGTCTGGAAGGAGATCAGTGGTTGCTGTTGAGGTTCATATCAAGCAGCTCCGTTACACAGGATTCCGTGCTCTACGGGCTGTTCCCAGGGACAAACGCTGAGAGATACCATCTGCTGCTGGAGAGCCATCAACTCGGTGAAAGGCGCACTTTGGTCTTGCCGAAACTTTCTGGTCTTCCAGAGCAAGGAGATGTCCACGTCTGCGTGTTGCAGACTGGCGCAATCCAAGATCCAGGTGTTCGTGCTGAGAGACGCACTAAAAATTAGTGCAGTCATCGCAAAGGCACGGTGGTGAAGAGCCACAGTTTAAAACCCTTCCGCCACAGTAAGCCCCTCGAGCTGGACTTGTAAACTTTTTGTATACATAGAACACCATGATCTGAAAACACCTTTGTTGTGCCATGTATAATGCAAGTTCTGTTTAGTAATGTATGTTGCAAAGAAATATAACGGTACCCTCTGTATCGTATACTGCCACTATACTTTACCGTATAATGCCACATGCAGCGTAATTTGATGACAGTATTACAACGTATACTGGAGTATATTGAATTGTGCCTTGAAATGTAAAGCAAGCAAATGTATTGAACGGAACTGCCGTCAGCATCCAAATGTATGGCATGGAATTGCTGACCGCATCCAAATGTACTGAACTGCTCTCCAATGTATTGTGCAAATTGTTCAATGAATAAAGTATATTTTGAAATAAAACAAATATTGTTGCTTCATGTATTTTCCGGTTGTGTAACTGCGCAAGTGTTTTTGCGCAGTTCCACAAGAAATTTGCCCCAAGTGTTGTCTGGGTGTGTAACTGCACAAGTGGGGATTTTGCCCTGCGTGGCATTCGGGTGTGTTACTGCAAGTGGGGGATTTGCCATTTACGGGAGCGTGCCCGATTTGTACTGTGCCAAATACTGTGAATATTTCCCTCGGGACTTCTATGCATTCAGACCCGCTTATTGCGATCAATTCATTTCTTAGGCTTTAGAACGTTGCCTTACCAGGTGTAATCTTTGAAAGGGAAGTGGGTAAAGAATTGAAAAGAGGACACATATATAATGTGCGAAAATGGCAGGGAATGGATTATGCAGCGAGCTTTGTCAGAGAGCCTGAACAACACAATGGGCAGACTGTGCTGTAACATTCTGAATGCGCGTGTAGTAAAGTTTTAGTTTGTTGCTGCACTGGGGCCGTATATTAAATCTAGGAGAAAATGCAAGAAAATGTCCACTGACGAAGCTCGCTGGAAAACTTTAACAATTTCCCACACTCTGAACTGCACATAATATGTGTTTAGTCACCGTCCTCAGACCCGCAGTCACCGTACATTGGATGCTCTGAGAACGGTCTGCCAAATTGTCAATCTTGTACTTCTGTGGCTGCAGGAATGGACCATTTCTGCTATTCAGTAAGATCATGGCTGATCTGATTAGGGACTCAGATCCACTTCCCTGCCCGCTTCCAAGTAACCCTTTATAGCCTTATCGCTCCAAATTCTATCTATCTATCTCCGCCTTACATATAATCAATGACCCAGCATCCAAAGCTCTCTGGGCAGATAATTCCATGGAGCTGCAATCCGCTGAGGGAATAAATTCCTTCCCATATCAGGTTTAAATGGGTAGCGACTTATTCTGAGATTATGTCCCCTCGTTTTAGAATCACCGATGTGTGGATATATCCACTATGGATTCACCATGTTAAAACCCCTCATTAACACGTTTCGAGAAGATCACCTCTCATTATTCTGAAATGTATTGAGTATCGGCCTAACCAACTGAACCCATCTTCATAATTCAACCCCCTCATCTCCGAAGTCAACCTCGTGAAGGATCTCTGAAATGTCCCCAGTGCAAATATATCCTTCGCTAAATACCGAAACCAAATCTGTACTCAGTACTCTAGGTGTATCCTCCCCAATACCCGATACAGTTGCAGCAAGACTTCTCTGCATTTAAGCACTAGCCCCCTTTCAATAAAGGCCAGCATTCCATTTGCCTTCCTGATTACTTGCTGTACCGGATACTAACTTCTTGTGATCCATGCACAAGGCCCACCAGGTCCCTCTGCACTGCAGCACATTGCAAGTTTTCTCCATTTAAATTCTAATTTGCTTTTCCATTTTTTCTGTCAAAGTGGATAACCTCACATTTTCCCACATTATACTCCATTTACCAAATTGCTGCCAATTCACTAAGATTGACTGTATCCCTTTGCAGATTGCTTGTGTTCTGATCACAATTTCCTCTCCCACCCATTTGTGTATCATCAGCAAACTTAGCTCCGATACACTCGGTCCCTTCATCCAAGTCACTAATATAGATTGTAAATATGTCAGACCCTAGAACCGATCCCTGCAGCACCCCACTAGTTAACCTAAATGGTCCCATTTATCCAAACTCTCTGTTTTCTGTTATTTTACAATCCTCTATCCATGTTAATATAATATCTCCAACCCCTTGTGACGTGAATTTATCTAATGCCTTCTGGAAATCCAATTACTCCACATACACTGGTTCTTCCTTATCCACCCTGCTCGGTACATCCTCAAAGTACTGCAGCAAATTTGTCAAACGTCATTTCCCCTTTCAAAAAACTATGCTGAATCTGCTTGATTGAATTATGCTTTTCCAAATGTCCTGCTACTGCTTCTTTAATAATGGACTCCAGCATTTTCCCAACGACAGATTTTAGGAAAACTGGTCTGTGGCGTCCTGCTTTCATTCTGCCTCCTTTTTCAAATAGGGGCGTTGCATTTGCGCTTTTCCAATCCACTGGGACCAGCCCAATGTCCAGGTAATTTTGGGAGATTACAACCAATGCATCCAGTATCTCTGCAGCCACTTCTTTTAAAACTCTAGGATGCAAGCCACCAGTACAAAGGAACTTTCCACCATTAGTCCCATTATTACATCAAGGATTACCTATTTAGTAATATAGTGACTGTATTAACTTGCTCCCACCCTTTTGCCCCTTGATTATCCTCTATTTAGATGTTTTTAGTGTCTTCTACCGTGAAGACCAAAACAACATTTTTGTTCAATGTCTCTGTCATTTCTATGTTCCGCTTTATTATATCCAATGAATCATCCTCTAAGGGACCAACATTGATTTTAGCCATTTTTTTCCTTTTTATATACCTGTAGAAACTCTGGTCTCACACTCGGCTTGGCCACATTGTAAGCCCTTGTTTTCAATTTGGCACCATCCCATATTTCCTTAGTTAGCCACAGATGGTTAACGATTCCCTCACAGTCTTTCCTTCTCATTGGATTCATTATCATAGGCAGTCAGTCATATTGAGGATGACTAGCTTCCACACCAGGAAGGGATGAGTTCATCGGTATTTCAATGAATGATCTAATATTCCAGGTGCCGAACTACATGTTGAAGGGTGCAAGATGCCTGTGCATGGATTTTGTATTAACGTCTGTAGGCCGTTGCACACCGGCCACCTCACGACCATGACAGATCGAGGTCTTGGTTCAATGCCAAGGATTAACCAAGACGACTGGAGACCAGTTCTGCTGCACGGGCCTAGTGGGAACAGATATCGCAGTGTGGGCTGGCACATGCTGACACTGGACCCGAACTCACGTTTCTCCAAGGCCCAGATCACATCGCTCTGCAATCTTTCACCGCTCCTGCTGTACCTGCCCATGCTCCAATCACCAACCTGGGTATGGTGACGTCCAATCCAGTCACCCTCTTCACAGCTGTGGCCCATAGAATCATACAGCACATGAGACAATCGTTCCTGTTCTGGCTCTTTGAAATAGCTCTCCAATTCGCCCCACTCACCTCTTCTCTTTCCCCATGGCCATGCAAAGTTTTCCTTTTCAAGTATATGAGCCAAATTAACATTTAAAGCAGCTTGTCACGTCGTCTTCTTTTGTCATGGTAATAACTACATTGGATACAGTACCGTGTAAGTCCCTGTATACTCGGCCTTGTAAACAGTTGGACTCTGTTCAAAGTTATTTCTGGATGTGAAACTGTTGCATCTTTTTAATTAACTTGAAGGTTCAAATGATTGACATTTAGTCTGTGGACTTTTAGCTAATTCTTCAGTTATTTGGCTTTTCACCTCACAAAGTATTTTTATTGGACTTTGAGCTAATTATTTGCAGATCCATGACTGTATTGTGCTCTGATCAGCCGTACAACCAGACACAGCACAAGTTACCATGTGTCCCTTTGTGTGCTGCAACAGTGGCCAGTACCGCTATCACTGATACGACTGGCAACACTGTTTCAGCTTAAGGAATATGTGGTCCAGTAAATGCAGAGTGCCATACAATCAGACCTAATGTTAATGTTGAGGGGAAATTGCATTCCAACGCCCTTGATTGTCTGAGCTGGGCAGGATCAGGCTTGGCTGCAATTGCTCATGTACCGTTGCTCGCTTGGGGCTCAGATGCTGCTTCCTCTGCCGAATTGCGTGGGTAAAGAGAACATTTCTTCATCTTCGCTTTAAGATAACATGCTGCTTCTGTGAAGAACTCCATCCAGAGGTCTACTGAGAACTGACACAATTCAACAAACAGTATGTTTGGATGATGAGCAGCATTGGCCATGTGTATGAAAGCCCCACGTTGGCTGATGACATGTTTGACATTGTATTAACTGATTTTCCATTTATCCTCGCGAATTTAGCGACATGTTTGAACAAAGTACATGTAAGTGATAATTCCGCACACTCTGTTGCACAGAGGTCAATATTCACCAGGGTGCCATTGACCAATGACGAATGTCATTCGAGATGAAGCATCCACATCATCAGACCCGAGAGCACATCATTGACCACTGCCCTCCGAGGGAATTCTCAGCCAGCCTATAAGATACCCAGCTGTTCGACAAGAATCATTCGAATATAATTGTTCAGCCACACTAGATTTGTTGCCAACACTGTTAGTATGCAATGGTAATTACTGGTTGCTGTTTGCTGAGGGTACTGGAAGGGGAATTGGGCCAATAATAATGCAAGTCTGTGGGGATGTCAGTACTGCTGATAGAGAGTGTTACTGCGAAAAAATATCCTACCAATCCACACCAATGCAAGTAAGCAGTCATTCATCATCACTTCCATTTTCTGCAAAACTCTAGTACCTGCAGTAACGAAGTGGATAGAGTTGGGATGGAACATCGGCAATATTCCTTCAAAAAAATATCCTGAAAACTGAATAGCAGCGAGTGGAAGTAACAGTGGATTCATCCACTCAGAAATCTGAGTCTCACCGATCTCATCACTGCAGTGAGTTACGCTGATAATTGATGGAAATAATCAACAGTATTCCGATGGGTGGTACAAATTCGGTGCACAGAACATCTCCCCTCCACAGAAGTAGTAGACCACAAATTGCTGATCAACATAACAGACCCGAGGACTAGGAAGGTGCTGGCCCCGGACAGTCAGTATCTGAACAGTATCACCAACCGTTCCCCCTTCTCCCTGATCCCGCACGCTCCCGCCTCTGGACAGCCCAGCACATGGACAGTGATTACTGGTCTGGTCATAACAACAGCCAACCTCCCTCCACGTGCACAGCCCAGTCCAGAAAGGTTGATTACGGTCCGCACCACACCAAGAGCAGGTCCCCCCTCTCACCCCCTTCCATTGGACAGGCCATTCCTGGGACAGTGATTAGGGCCTTGCTCACTCCAAGAGCAGGTCCACCCCACCTCCGGACAGCACAGTCCGAGGACAGTGATTAGGTCCCTGATCACACCAACACCATTCCTCCCCTCTCCCCCATCCACCGGACAGCCCATTCCCGAGAAAGTGGTTAGGACGGCGATCACACGAACACCAGGTCCCCCCTCACCCTCCCCCTCGCGGACAGCTCAGTCCCGAACAGTGATTAGGTCCCTGATCAAACCAACAGATTGCCTCCCATCTTCCTCCCCCAGAAAGCGCAGTCGCGAGACAAACATTAAGACTAAGAAAAACAACCATTGCCCTCATTCGCCGATCCCCTGGTGAAGAGCTCAGATACCTCCGCCCCACTTCCCCCGCCTCCCCCGCATCCGCGACTGATCGACAAATGTTTAAAATGCCCTCCCGCCTCCCCGTCACCTTGCTGGATGGAAGGTGGCTGATGGATTATCCTCTCCATCGCAGCAGTAGCAAAGTGGTGAGATTTGTTCCTGTGATGCATTTTATGCAGATTATTAGCGATCAGTGATTGTTATTTCTGCATAAGGTTCAACAAGAATAAAGTTTTAATCGGAAAATCCGGCAATTGCCGACAATGAAAGTGGGTCCGAAATATAATCTCCCGCTGGATACAGGGATTGTGTGACATTGAATGTGGGTCTGGAATATTATCTCCCGCTGGATACAGGGATTGTGTGACATTGAATGTGGGTCTGGAATATTATCTCCCGTTGGATACAGAGACTATGGGACATTGAATGTGGGTCTGGAATATCTTCTCCCGCTTTATACAGGGACTGTTGGACATTGAATATGGGTCCGGAATATTATCTCCCACTGGATACAGGGACTGTGGGATATAGAATGTGGATCTGGAATATAATCTACCGCTGGAAAGAGGGGCTTTGGGACATTTAATGCGGGTCCGGAATATATTCTCCCACTAGATACAGGGACTGTGGAACATTGAATGTGGGTCCGGAATATATTCTCGTGCTGGATACAGGGACTGTGGGACATTGAATGTGGGTCCGGAATATAATCTCCCGCTGGATACAGGGACTGTGGGACATTGAATGTGAATCTGAAATATATTATCCCACTAGGTACAGGGACTGTGGGACATTGAATCTGGGACCGGAGTTTAATCTCCCGCTGGATACAGGGAATGTGGGACATTTAATGTGGGTCCGGAATATAATCCCCGCTGGATACAGGGACTGTGAGACATTGAATGTGAATCCGGAATATATTCTCCCACTCGATACAGGGACTGTGGGACATTGAATGTGGGTCCGGATTTTAATCTCCCGCTGGATACAGGGACTGTGGGACATTTAATGTGGGTCCGGAGTTTAATCTCCCGCTGGATACAGGGACTGTGGGACATTGAATGTGGGTCCGGAATATAATGTCCCGCTGGATACAGGGAATGTGGGACATTGATTGTGGGTCCGGAATATAATCTGCCGCTGCATACAGGTACTGTGGGATAGAGAATGTGGATCTGTAATATAATCTCCCGCTGGATACAGGGCTTGTGGGATCTTGAATGTGGGCCCAGAATATAATCTCTCGCTGGATACAGGGACCGTAAGGCATTGATTGTGTGTCCGGAATATAATCTCGCGCTGGATACAGGGGCTTTGGGACATTGAATGTTTGTCCGCAATATAATCTCCCGCTGGAGACAGGGACTGTGGGATATAGAATGTGGATCTGGATTATAATCTACCGCTGGAAACAGGGGCTTTGGGACATTGAATGTGGGTCTGGGATATAATCTTCCGCTGGATACAGGGACTGTGGACATTGAATGTGGGTCCGGAATATAATCTCCCGCTGGATACAGGGACTGAGGGTCTTTCAATGTAAATCCGGAATATATTCTCCCACTCGATACATGTACTGTGGGACATTGAATGTGGGTCCGGAGTTTAATCTCCCGCTGGAGACAGGGACTGTGGGACAATTAATGTGGGTCCGGAATATAATCCCCGCTGGATACAGGGACTGTGGGACACTGAATGTGGGTCCGGAATATAATCTCTCGCTGGATACAAGGACCGTGGGGCATTGAATGTGGGTCCGGAATATAATCTCCCGCTGGATACCGGGACTGTGGGACACTGAATGCGGGTCCTGAATATAATCTCCCGCTGGATACAGGGTCTGTGGGACATTGAATGTGGGTCCGGAATATAATCTCCCGCTGGATACAGGGACTGTTGGGACATTGAATGTGAGTCCGGAATATCTTCTCCCGCTGGAAAGAGGGACTGTTGGACATTGAATGTGGGTCCGGAATATAATCTCCCGCTCGATACAGGGACTGTGTGACACTGAATGTGGGTCCGGAACATAATCACCCGCTGGATACAGGGACTGTGTGACAGTGAATGTGGGCCCGGAATATAAACTCCCGCTGGATACAGGGACTGTGGGACATTGAATGTGGCTCCAGAATATAATCTCCCTCGGGATATAGGGTCTGTGGAACAATGAATGTGGGTCCGAAATATAATCTCCCGCTGGATACAGGGATTGTGTGACATTGAATGTGGGTCTGGAATATTATCTCCCGTTGGATACAGAGACTGTGGGACATTGAATGTGGGTCTGGAATATCTTCTCCCGCTTTATACAGGGACTGTAGGACATTGAATATGTGTCCGGAATATTATCTCCCACTGGATACAGGGACTGTGGGATATAGAATGTGGATCTGGAATATAATCTACCGCTGGAAAGAGGGGCTTTGGGACATTTATTGTGGGTCCGGAATATATTCTCCCACTAGATACAGGGACTGTGGAACATTGAATGTGGGTCCGGAATATATTCTCGCGCTGGATACAGGGACTGTGGGACATTGAATTTAGGTCCGGAATATAATCTCCCGCTGGATACAGGGACTGTGGGACATTGAATGTGAATCTGGAATATATTATCCCACTAGATACAGGGACTGTGGGACATTGAATCTGGGACCGGAGTTTAATCTCCCGCTGGATACAGGGAATGTGGGACATTTAATGTTGGTCCGGAATATAATCCCCGCTGGATACAGGGACTGTGGGACATTGAATGTGAATCCGGAATATATTCTCCCACTCGATACAGGGACTGTGGGACATTGAATGTGGGTCCGGAGTTTAATCTCCCGCTGGATACAGGGACTGTGGGACATTTAATGTGGGTCCGGAGTTTAATCTCCCGCTGGATAAAGGGACTGTGGGACATTGAATGTGGGTCCGGAATATCATCACCCGGTCGATACAGGGTCTGTGGGACACTGAATGTGGGTGCGGAAT
This sequence comes from Pristiophorus japonicus, assembly GCF_044704955.1. Taxonomy (NCBI): domain Eukaryota; kingdom Metazoa; phylum Chordata; class Chondrichthyes; family Pristiophoridae; genus Pristiophorus; species Pristiophorus japonicus. The sequence goes on from NC_091987.1 coordinate 157,195,565, forward strand.
ATAATCTCCTGCTAGATACAGGGACTGTGGGACATTGAATGTGGGTCCGGAATATAATGTCCCGCTGGATACAGGGAATGTGGGTCATTGAATGTGGGTCCGGAATATAATCTGCCGCTGCATACAGGTACTGTGGGATAGAGAATGTGGATCTGGAATATAATCTCCCGCTGGATACAGGGCTTGTGGGACCTTGAATGTGGGCCCAGAATATAATCTCTCGCTGGATACAGGGACCGTGGGGCATTGAATGTGTGTCCGGAATATAATCTCGCGCTGGATACAGGGTCTGTGGGACATTGAATGTTTGTCCGCAATATAATCTCCCGCTGGAGACAGGGACTGTGGGATATTGGAAGTGGGTCCGGAATATAATCTCCCGCTGGAGACAGGGATTGTGGGTCATTGAATGTAGCCCCAGAATACAATCTCTCGCTAGAGACAGGGATTGTGGGACATTGAATGTAGGTCCGGAATATAATCTGCCGATGGATACAAGGACTGTGGGACATTGATTGTGGGTCCGGGATATAAGCTCCCTCAGGATACAGGGACTGTGGAACATTGACTGTGACCCCGGAATGCAATCTCACGCTGGAGGCAGGGACTGTGGAACATTGACTGTGACCCCGGAATGCAATCTCACTCTGGATACAGCCATTCTGGGACATTGAATGTTGGCCCGGACTGTAATCTGCAGCTGGAGACAGGGACTGTGCGACATTGAATGTGGCTCTGGAATATAATCTCCCGCTGGATACAGGGACTGTGGGACATTGAATGTTGGCCCGGAAAGTGATCTGCCACTGGAGACAGGGACTGTGGGATATTGAATGTTGGCCCGTAATATAATCTCCCGCTGGATACAGGGACTGTGTGACACTGAATGTGGGTCCGGAATATAATCACCCGCTGGATACAGGGACTGTGTGATAGTGATTGTGGGCCGGAAATATAAACTCCCGCTGGATACAGGGACTGTGGGACCATGAATGTGGGTCCGCAATATAATCTCCCGCTGGATACAGGGACTGTGGGACATTGAATGTGGGCCCAGAATATAATCACACACTGGATAGAGGGACCGTGGGACATTGAATGTGGGTCCGGAATATAATCTCCCGCTGGATATAGGGACTGTGGGACATTGCATGTGGGTCAGGAATATAATCTCCCGCTGGGTGCACGGACTGTGGGACATTGAATGTGGGTCCAGAATATAATCTCCCGCTGGATACTGGGACAGTGGGACACTGAAGGTGGGTCCAGAATATAATTTTCCGCTGGATACAGGGACTGTGGGACATTAAATGTGGGCCCGGAATATAATCCCGCGCTGCATACAGGTACTGTGGGATATAGAATGTGGATCTGGAATATAATCTACCGCTGGATACAGGGGCTTTGGGACATTGAATGTGGGTCTGGGATATAATCTCCCGCTGGATACAAGGACTGTGGACATTGAATGTGGGTCCGGGATATAATCTCCCGCTGGATACAGGGACTGTGGGTCCTTCAATGTAAATCTGGAATATATTCTCCTACTCGATACAGGGACTGTGGGACATTGAATGTGGGTCCGGAGTTTAATCTGCCGCTGGAGACAGGGACTGTGGGATATTGGAAGTGGGTCCGGAATATAATCTCCCGCTGGAGACAGGGATTGTGGGTCATTGAATGTGGCCCTAGAATACAATCTCCCGCTAGAGACAGGGATTGTGGAACATTGAATGTAGGTCCGGAATATAATCTCCCGATGGATACAGGGACTGTGGGACATTGATTGTGGGTCCGGGATATAATCTCCCTCAGGATTCAGGGACTGTGGAACATTGACTGTGACCCCGGAATGCAATCTCACGCTGGGTACAGGATTCTGGGACATTGAATGTTGGCCCGGACTGTAATCTGCAGCTGGAGACAGGGACTGTGCGACATTGAATGTGGCTCTGGAATATAATCTCCCGCTGGATACAGGGACTGTGGGACATTGAATGTTGGCCCGGAAAGTGATATGCCACTGGAGACAGGGACTGTGGGACATTGAATTTTGGCCCGTAATATAATCTCCCGCTGGATACAGGGAATGTATGACACTGAATGTGGGTCCGGAATATAATCACCTGCTGGATACAGGGACTGTGTGATGATGAATGTGGGCCGGGAATATAAACTCCCGCTGGATACAGGGACTGTGGGACATTGAATGTGGGTCCGCAATATAATCTCCCGCTGGATACAGAGACTGTGGGACATTGAATGTGGGCCCAGAATATAATCACACGCTGGATAGAGGGACCGTGGGACATTGAATGTGGGTCAGGAATAAAATCTTCCGCTGGATACATGAACTGTGGGACCTTGAATGTGGGCCCAGAATATAATCTCTCGCTGGAAACAAGGATCGTGGGGCATTGAATGTGGGTCCGGAATATAATCTCCCGCTGGAGACAGGGATTGTGGGACACTGAATGTGGCCCCAGAATACAATCTCCCGCTGGAGACAGGGATTGTGGGACATTGAATGTAGGTCCGGAATATAATCTCCCGATGGATACAGGGACTGTGGGACATTGATTGTGGGTCCGGGATATAATCTCCCTCAGGATTCAGGGACTGTGGAACATTGACTGTGACCCCGGAATGCAATCTCACGCTGGGTACAGGGATTCTGGGACATTGAATGTTGGCCCGGACTGTAATCTGCAGCTGGAGACAGGGACTGTGCGACATTGAATGTGGCTCTGGAATATGATCTCCCGCTGGATACAGGGACTGTGGGACATTGAATGTTGGCCCAGAAAGTGATATGCCACTGGAGACAGGGACTGTGGGACATTGAATTTTGGCCCGTAATATAATCTCCCGCTGGATACAGGGAATGTGTGACACTGAATGTGGGTCCGGAATATAATCACCCGCTGGATACAGGGACTGTGTGATGATGAATGTGGGCCGGGAATATAAACTCCCGCTAGATACAGGGACTGTGGGACATTGAATGTGGGTCCACAATATAATCTCCCGCTGGATACAGGGACTGTGGGACATTGAATGTGGGCCCAGAATATAATCACATGCTGGATAGAGGGACCGTGGGACATTGAATGTGGGTCAGGAATAAAATCTCACGCTGGATACAGGGACTGTGTGACATTGAATGTGGGTCCGGAATATAATCTCACGCTGGATACAGGGACTGTGGGACATTGAATGTGGGTCCGGAATATAATCTCCCGCTGGATACAGGGACTGTGGGACATTTAATGTGGGTCCGGAATATAATCTCCCGCTGGATACAGAGACTGTGGGACATTGAATGTGAGTCCGGAATATCTTCTCCCGCTGGAAAGAGGGACTGTTGGACATTGAATGTGGTTCCGGAATATAATCTCCCGCTGGATACAGGGAATGTGGGACATTGAATGTGTGTCCGGAATATAATCTGCCGCTGGATACAGGTACTGTGGGATAGAGAATGTGGATCTGGAATATAATCTTCCGCTGGATACAGGGACTGTGTAACACTGAATGTGGGCCCGGAATATAAACTCCTGCTGGATACAGGGACTGTGGGACATTGAATGTGGCTCCAGAATATAATCTCGCTCGGGATATAGGGTCTGTGGAACAATGAATGTGGGTCCGAAATATAATCTCCCGCTGGATACAGGGATTGTGTGACATTGAATGTGGGTCTGGAATATTATCTCCCGTTGGATACAGAGACTGAGGGACATTGAATGTGGGTCTCGAATATCTTCTCCGGCTTTATACAGGGACTGTTGGACATTGAATGTGGGTCCGGAATATTATCTCCCACTGGATACAGGGACTGTGGGATATAGAATGTGGATCTGGAATATAATCTACCGCTGGAAAGAGGGGCTTTGGGACATTGAATGCGGGTCCAGAATATATTCTCCCACTAGATACAGGGACTGTGGAACATTGAATGTGGGTCCGGAATGTATTCTCGCGCTGGATACAGGGACTGTGGGACATTGAATGTGGGTCCGGAATATAATCTCCCGCTGGATACAGGGACTGTGGGACATTGAATGTGAATCTGGAATATATTATCCCACTAGATTCAGGGACTGTGGGACATTGAATCTGGGACCGGAGTTTAATCTCCCGCTGGATACAGGGAATGTGGGACATTTAATGTGGGTCTGGAATATAATCCCCGCTGGATACAGGGACTGTGGGACATTGAATGTGAATCCGGAATATATTCTCCCACTCGATACATGGACTGTGGGACATTGAATGTGGGTCCGGAGTTTAATCTCCCGCTGGATACAGGGAATGTGGGACATTTAATGTGGGTCCGGAGTTTAATCTCCCGCTGGATACAGGGACTGTGGGACATTGAATGTAGGTCCTGAATATCATCACCCAGTCGATACAGGGACTGTGGGACACTGAATGTGGGTGCGGAATATAATCTCCCTCGGGATATAGGGTCTGTGGAACAATGAATGTGGGTCCGAAATATAATCTCTCGCTGGATACAGGGATTGTGTGACATTGAATGTGGGTCTGGAATATTATCTCCCGTTGGATACAGAGACTGTGGGACATTGAATGTGGGTCTGGAATATCTTCTCCCGCTTTATAGAGGGACTGTTGGACATTGAATATGGGTCCGGAATATTATCTCCCACTGGATACAGGGACTGTGGGATATAGAATGTGGATCTGGAATATAATCTACCGCTGGAAAGAGGGGCTTTGGGACATTTAATGCGGGTCCGGAATATATTCTCCCACTAGATACAGGGACTGTGGAACATTGAATGTGGGTCCGGAATATATTCTTGCGCTGGATACAGGGACTGTGGGACATTGAATGTGGGTCCGGAATATAATCTCCCGCTGGATACAGGGACTGTGGGACATTGAATGTGAATCTGGAATATATTATCCCACTAGATACAGGGACTGTGGGACATTGAATCTGGGACCGGAGTTTAATCTCCCGCTGGATACAGGGAATGTGGGACATTTAATGTGGGTCTGGAATATAATCCCCGCTGGATACAGGGACTGTGGGACATTGAATGTGAATCCGGAATATATTCTCCCACTCGATACATGGACTGTGGGACATTGAATGTGGGTCAGGAATAAAATCTCCCGCTGGATACAGGGACTGTGTGACATTGAATGTGGGTCCGGAATATAATCTCGCGCTGGATACAGGGACTGTGGGACATTGAATGTGAGTCCGGAATATCTTCTCCCGCTGGAAAGAGGGACTGTTGGACATTGAATGTTGGCCCGGAAAGTGATATGCCACTGGAGACAGGGACTGTGGGACATTGAATTTTGGCCCGTAATATAATCTCCCACTGGATACAGGGAATGTGTGACACTGAATGTGGGTCCGGAATATAATCACCCACTCGATAAAGGGACTGTGTGACATTGAATGTGGGTCTGGAATATAATCTTCCGCTGGATACAGGGATTGTGGATATTGAATGTGGTTCCGGAATATAATCTCTCTGCCTTTTGGCTAAGATCATGCTTAACTGACCTGACAGGGGAGTAGCCACCATGACCTCCGGGTGGTTCTCCCTGGATCAGGAAGGTATATGCTTGCTTTTTTGGAAACAGGAGGTGGGTGGGGTGGCTTGACCCATCCACCTCCACGGAAGTGTGTGCGGGACCTGACCCATCCACCTCCATGGCGCGAACCTGGTATTGCAGTACTTCCAGGAACGGTGCAGTGGCTCTAGGCCTTTTGGCTAAGAGCATTGGCGCAGAGTGATACTTGGCGTGTGCAAGGTGACCTCTGGCGTTTGTGATTTGACAAAGAATTGGAACGATTGGCTACGAATTTCAAAAAAATATATATATAATCTCCCGCTGGATACAGGGACTGTGTGACACTGAATGTGGGTCCGGAACATAATCACCTGCTGGATACAGGGACTGTGGGACATTAAATGTGGCTCCAGAATATAAACTCCCTCGGGATATCGGGTCTGTGGAACAATGAATGTGGGTCCGAAATATAATCTCCCGCTGGATACAGGCATTGTGTGACATTGAATGTGGGTCCGGAATATAATCTCCCGCTTTATACTGGGACTGTTGGACATTGAATGTGGGTCCAGAATATTATCTCCCACTGGATACAGGGACTGTGGGATATAGAATGTGGGCCCAGAATATAATCTTTCGCTGGATACAAGGACCGTGGGACATTGAATGTGGGTCCGGAATATAATCTCCCGCTGGATACAGGGACTGTTGGACACTGAATGTGGGTCTGGAATATAATCTACCGCTGGATACAGGGACTGTGGGACATTGAATGTGGATCCTGAATATAATCTCCCGCTGTATATAGGTACAGTGCAACAGTGAATGTGTCCGGAATATAATCCCCCTCTGGATACAGGGATTGCATGATACTGAATGAGAGCCAAAAATATAATCTCCCGCTGGATACAGGGACTGTGGGACATTTAATGTGGGTCTGCAATATAATCTCCCGCTGGATACAGGAACTGTGGGACATTGAATGTGGGTCCGGAATATAATCTCCCGCTGGATACCGGGACTGTGGGACACTGAATGTGGGTCCGGAATATAATCTCCCGCTGGATACAGGGTCTGTGGGACATTGAATGTTTGTCCGCAATATAATCTCCCGCTGGAGACAGGGACTGTGGGATATTGGAAGTGGGTCCGGAATATAATCTCCCGCTGGAGACAGGGATTGTGGGTCATTGAATCTGGGACCGGAGTTTAATCTCCCGCTGGATACAGGGAATGTGGGACATTTAATGTGGGTCCGGAGTTTAATCTCCCGCTGGATACAGGGACTGTGGGACATTGAATGTGAATCCGGAATATATTCTCCCACTCGATACAGGGACTGTGGGACATTTAATGTGGGTCCGGAGTTTAATCTCCCGCTGGATACAGGGACTGTGGGACATTGAATGTGGGTCCGGAATATCATCACCCGGTCGATACAGGGACTGTGGGACACTGAATGTGCGTGCGGAATATAATCTCCTGCTAGATACAGGGACTGTGGGACATTGAATGTGGGTCCGGAATATAATGTCCCGCTGGAGACAGGGAATGTGGGATAGAGAATGTGGATCTGGAATATAATCTCCCGCTGGATACAGTGACTGTGGGACCTTGAATGTGGGCCCAGAATATAATCTCTCGCTGGATACAGGGACCGTGGGGCATTGAATGTGTGTCCGGAATATAATCTCGCGCTGGATACAGGGTCTGTGGGACACTGAATGTTTGTCCGCAATATAATCTCCCGCTGGAGACAGGGACTGTGGGATATTGGAAGTGGGTCCGGGATTTAATCTCCCTCAGGATTCAGGTACTGTGGAACATTGACTGTGACCCCGGAATGCAATCTCACGCTGGATACAGGGACTGAGGAACATTGACTGTGACCCCGGAATGCAATCTCACGCTGGATACAGGGATTCTGGGACATTGAATGTTGGCCCGGACTGTAATCTGCCGCTGGAGACAGGGACTGTGCGACATTGAATGTGGCTCTGGAATATAATCTCCCGCTGGATACAGGGACTGTGGGACATTGAATGTTGGCCCGGAAAGTGATCTGCCACTGGAGACAGGGACTGTGGGATATTGAATGTTGGCCCGTAATATAATCTCCCGCTGGATACAGGGACTGTGTGACACTGAATGTGGATCCGGAATATAATCACCCGCTGGATACAGGGACTGTGTGATAGTGAATATGGGCCGGAAATATAAACTCCCGCTGGATACAGGGACTGCGGGACATTGAATGTGGGCCCAGAATATAATCACACGCTGGATAGAGGGACCGTGGGACATTGAATGTGGGTCCGGAATATAATCTCCCGCTGGATACAGGGACTGTGGGACATTGAATGTGGGTCAGGAATATAATCTCCCGTTGGATACAGGGACTGTGGAACATTGAATGTGGATCCTGAATATAATCTCCCGCTGTATATAGGTACAGTGCAACAGTGAATGTGTCCGGAATATAATCCCCCTCTGGATACAGGGATTGCATGATACTGAATGAGAGCCAAAAATATAATCTCCCGCTGGATACAGGGACTGTGGGACATTTAATGTGGGTCTGCAATATAATCTCCCGCTGGATACAGGAACTGTGGGACATTGAATGTGGGTCCGGAATATAATCTCCCGCTGGATACAGGGAATGTGGGACATTGAACGTGGGTCCGGAATATAATCTGCCGCTGCATACAGGTACTGTGGGATAGAGAATGTGGATCTGGAATATAATCTTCAACTGGATACAGGGACTGTGTGACACTGAATGTGGGTCCGGAATATAATCACCCGCTGGATACAGGGACTGTGTGACAGTGAATGTGAGCCTGGAATATAAACTCTCGCTGAATAGAGGGACTGTGGGACATTGAATGTGGCTCCAGAATATAATCATCCTCGGGATATAGGGTCTGTGGAACAATGAATGTGGGTCCGAAATATAATCTCCCGCTGGATAGAAGGACTGTGGGACATTGAATGTGGCTCCTGAATATAATCTCCCGCTGGATACAGGGATTGTGTGACATTGAATGTGGATCTGGAATATTACCTCCCGCTGGATACAGAGACTGTGGGACATTGAATGTGGGTCTGGAATATCTTCGCCTGCTGGACACAGGGACTGTTGGACATTGAATGTGGGTCCGGAATATTATCTCCCACTGGATACAGGGATTGTGTGACATTGAATGTGGGTCTGGAATATTATATCCCGCTGGATACAGAGACTGTGGGACATTGAATGTGGGTCTGGAATATCTTCTCCCGCTGGATACAGGGACTGTTGGACATTGAATGTGGGTCCGGAATATTATCTCCCACTGAACACAGGGACTGTGCGATATAGAAGGTGGATCTGGAATATAATCTATCGCGGGAGATTAAACTCCGGACCCACATTCAATGTCCCACAGTCCCTGTCTCTAGCAGGAGATTATATTCCGGACCCACATTCAGTGTCCCACAGTCCCTCTATCGACCGGGTGATGATATTCCGGACCCACATTAAATGTCCCACAGTCCCTGTATCCAGCGGGAGATTAAACTCCGGACCCACATTCAATGTCCCACAGTCCCTATATCTAGTGGGAGAATATATTCCGGATTCACATTCAATGTCCCACAGTCCCTGTATCCAGCGGGGATTATATTCCGGACCCACATTAAATGTGCCACAGTCCCTGTATCCAGCGGGAGATTAAACTCCGGACCCAGATTCAATGTCCCACAGTTCCTGTATCTAGTGGGATAATATATTCCGGATTCACATTCAATGTCCCACAGTCTCTGTATCCAGCGGGAGATTATATTCCGGACCCACATTCAATGTGCCACAGTCCCTGTATCCAGCGCGAGAATATATTCCGGACCCACATTCAATTGTGGGACATTGAATGCGGGTCCGGAATATAATCTCCCGCTGGATACAGGGACAGTGGGACATTGAATGTGCGTCCGGAATATAATCCCGTGCTGCATACATGTACTGTGGGATATAGAATGTGGATCTGGAATATAATCTACCGATGGATACAAGGGCTTTGGGACATTGAATGCGGGTCTGGAATATAATGTCCCTCTGGACACAGGTACTGTGGGACATTGAATGTGGTCCGGAATATAATCTCCCGCTGGACACAGGGACTATGGGGCATTGAAAGTGGTGCCGGAATTTAATCTCCCGCTGGAAACAAGGACTGTGGAACATTGAATGTGGGTCCGGGATATAATCTCCCTCAGGATACAGGGACTGTGGAACATTGACTGTGACCCCGGAATGCAATCTCACGCTGGATACAGCCATTCTGGGACATTGAATGTTGGCCCGGACTGTAATCTGCAGCTGGAGACAGGGACTGTGCGACATTGAATGTGGTTCTGGAATATAATCTCCCGCTGGATACAGGGACTGTGGGACATTGAATGTGGGCCCAGAATATAATCACATGCTGGATAGAGGGACCGTGGGACATTGAATGTGGATCCGGAATATAATCTCCCGCTGGATAGAGGGACTGTGGGACATTGAATGTGGGTCAGGAATATAATCTCCCGCTGGATACAGGGACTGTGGGACATTGATTGTGGGTCCGGGATATAATCTCCCTCAGGATTCAGGGACTGTGGAACATTGACTGTGACCCCGGAATGCAATCTCACGCTGGGTACAGGATTCTGGGACATTGAATGTTGGCCCGGACTGTCATCTGCAGCTGGAGACAGGGACTGTGCGACATTGAATGTGGCTCTGGAATATAATCTCCCGCTGGATACAGGGACTGTGGGACATTGAATGTTGGCCCGGAAAGTGATATGCCACTGGAGACAGGGACTGTGGGACATTGAATTTTGGCCCGTAATATAATCTCCCGCTGGATACAGGGAATGTATGACACTGAATGTGGGTCCGGAATATAATCACCTGCTGGATACAGGGACTGTGTGATGATGAATATGGGCCGGGAATATAAACTCCCGCTGGATACAGGGACTGTGGGACATTGAATGTGGGTCCGCAATATAATCTCCCGCTGGATACAGAGACTGTGGGACATTGAATGTGGGCCCAGAATATAATCACACGCTGGATAGAGGGACCGTGGGACATTGAATGTGGGTCAGGAATAAAATCTTCCGCTGGATACATGAACTGTGGGACCTTGAATGTGGGCCCAGAATATAATCTCTCGCTGGAAACAAGGATCGTGGGGCATTGAATGTGGGTCCGGAATATAATCTCCCGCTGGAGACAGGGATTGTGGGACACTGAATGTGGCCCCAGAATACAATCTCCCGCTGGAGACAGGGATTGTGGGACATTGAATGTAGGTCCGGAATATAATCTCCCGATGGATACAGGGACTGTGGGACATTGATTGTGGGTCCGGGATATAATCTCCCTCAGGATTCAGGGACTGTGGAACATTGACTGTGACCCCGGAATGCAATCTCACGCTGGGTACAGGGATTCTGGGACATTGAATGTTGGCCCGGACTGTAATCTGCAGCTGGAGACAGGGACTGTGCGACATTGAATGTGGCTCTGGAATATGATCTCCCGCTGGATACAGGGACTGTGGGACATTGAATGTTGGCCCAGAAAGTGATATGCCACTGGAGACAGGGACTGTGGGACATTGAATTTTGGCCCGTAATATAATCTCCCGCTGGATACAGGGAATGTGTGACACTGAATGTGGGTCCGGAATATAATCACCCGCTGGATACAGGGACTGTGTGATGATGAATGTGGGCCGGGAATATAAACTCCCGCTAGATACAGGGACTGTGGGACATTGAATGTGGGTCCACAATATAATCTCCCGCTGGATACAGGGACTGTGGGACATTGAATGTGGGCCCAGAATATAATCACATGCTGGATAGAGGGACCGTGGGACATTGAATGTGGGTCAGGAATAAAATCTCACGCTGGATACAGGGACTGTGTGACATTGAATGTGGGTCCGGAATATAATCTCACGCTGGATACAGGGACTGTGGGACATTGAATGTGGGTCCGGAATATAATCTCCCGCTGGATACAGGGACTGTGGGACATTTAATGTGGGTCCGGAATATAATCTCCCGCTGGATACAGAGACTGTGGGACATTGAATGTGAGTCCGGAATATCTTCTCCCGCTGGAAAGAGGGACTGTTGGACATTGAATGTGGTTCCGGAATATAATCTCCCGCTGGATACAGGGAATGTGGGACATTGAATGTGTGTCCGGAATATAATCTGCCGCTGGATACAGGTACTGTGGGATAGAGAATGTGGATCTGGAATATAATCTTCCGCTGGATACAGGGACTGTGTAACACTGAATGTGGGCCCGGAATATAAACTCCTGCTGGATACAGGGACTGTGGGACATTGAATGTGGCTCCAGAATATAATCTCGCTCGGGATATAGGGTCTGTGGAACAATGAATGTGGGTCCGAAATATAATCTCCCGCTGGATACAGGGATTGTGTGACATTGAATGTGGGTCTGGAATATTATCTCCCGTTGGATACAGAGACTGAGGGACATTGAATGTGGGTCTCGAATATCTTCTCCGGCTTTATACAGGGACTGTTGGACATTGAATGTGGGTCCGGAATATTATCTCCCACTGGATACAGGGACTGTGGGATATAGAATGTGGATCTGGAATATAATCTACCGCTGGAAAGAGGGGCTTTGGGACATTGAATGCGGGTCCAGAATATATTCTCCCACTAGATACAGGGACTGTGGAACATTGAATGTGGGTCCGGAATGTATTCTCGCGCTGGATACAGGGACTGTGGGACATTGAATGTGGGTCCGGAATATAATCTCCCGCTGGATACAGGGACTGTGGGACATTGAATGTGAATCTGGAATATATTATCCCACTAGATTCAGGGACTGTGGGACATTGAATTTGGGACCGGAGTTTAATCTCCCGCTGGATACAGGGAATGTGGGACATTTAATGTGGGTCTGGAATATAATCCCCGCTGGATACAGGGACTGTGGGACATTGAATGTGAATCCGGAATATATTCTCCCACTCGATACATGGACTGTGGGACATTGAATGTGGGTCCGGAGTTTAATCTCCCGCTGGATACAGGGAATGTGGGACATTTAATGTGGGTCCGGAGTTTAATCTCCCGCTGGATACAGGGACTGTGGGACATTGAATGTAGGTCCTGAATATCATCACCCAGTCGATACAGGGACTGTGGGACACTGAATGTGGGTGCGGAATATAATCTCCCTCGGGATATAGGGTCTGTGGAACAATGAATGTGGGTCCGAAATATAATCTCTCGCTGGATACAGGGATTGTGTGACATTGAATGTGGGTCTGGAATATTATCTCCCGTTGGATACAGAGACTATGGGACATTGAATGTGGGTCTGGAATATCTTCTCCCGCTTTATAGAGGGACTGTTGGACATTGAATATGGGTCCGGAATATTATCTCCCACTGGATACAGGGACTGTGGGATATAGAATGTGGATCTGGAATATAATCTACCGCTGGAAAGAGGGGCTTTGGGACATTTAATGCGGGTCCGGAATATATTCTCCCACTAGATACAGGGACTGTGGAACATTGAATGTGGGTCCGGAATATATTCTTGCGCTGGATACAGGGACTGTGGGACATTGAATGTGGGTCCGGAATATAATCTCCCGCTGGATACAGGGACTGTGGGACATTGAATGTGAATCTGGAATATATTATCTCACTAGATACAGGGACTGTGGGACATTGAATCTGGGACCGGAGTTTAATCTCCCGCTGGATACAGGGAATGTGGGACATTTAATGTGGGTCTGGAATATAATCCCCGCTGGATACAGGGACTGTGGGACATTGAATGTGAATCCGGAATATATTCTCCCACTCGATACATGGACTGTGGGACATTGAATGTGGGTCAGGAATAAAATCTCCCGCTGGATACAGGGACTGTGTGACATTGAATGTGGGTCCGGAATATAATCTCGCGCTGGATACAGGGACTGTGGGACATTGAATGTGAGTCCGGAATATCTTCTCCCGCTGGATGAGGGACTGTTGGACATTGAATGTTGGCCCGGAAAGTGATATGCCACTGGAGACAGGGACTGTGGGACATTGAATTTTGGCCCGTAATATAATCTCCCACTGGATACAGGGAATGTGTGACACTGAATGTGGGTCCGGAATATAATCACCCACTCGATAAAGGGACTGTGTGACATTGAATGTGGGTCTGGAATATAATCTTCCGCTGGATACAGGGATTGTGGATATTGAATGTGGTTCCGGAATATAATCTCTCTGCCTTTTGGCTAAGATCATGCTTAACTGACCTGACAGGGGAGTAGCCACCATGACCTCCGGGTGGTTCTCCCTGGATCAGGAAGGTATATGCTTGCTTTTTTGGAAACAGGAGGTGGGTGGGGTGGCTTGACCCATCCACCTCCACGGAAGTGTGTGCGGGACCTCACCCATCCACCTCCATGGCGCGAACCTGGTATTGCAGTACTTCCAGGAACGGTGCAGTGGCTCTAGGCCTTTTGGCTAAGAGCATTGGCGCAGAGTGATACTTGGCGTGTGCAAGGTGACCTCTGGCGTTTGTGATTTGACAAAGAATTGGAACGATTGGCTACGAATTTCAAAAAAAAATATATATAATCTCCCGCTGGATACAGGGACTGTGTGACACTGAATGTGGGTCCGGAACATAATCACCTGCTGGATACAGGGACTGTGGGACATTAAATGTGGCTCCAGAATATAAACTCCCTCGGGATATCGGGTCTGTGGAACAATGAATGTGGGTCCGAAATATAATCTCCCGCTGGATACAGGCATTGTGTGACATTGAATGTGGGTCCGGAATATAATCTCCCGCTTTATACTGGGACTGTTGGACATTGAATGTGGGTCCAGAATATTATCTCCCACTGGATACAGGGACTGTGGGATATAGAATGTGGGCCCAGAATATAATCTTTCGCTGGATACAAGGACCGTGGGACATTGAATGTGGGTCCGGAATATAATCTCCCGCTGGATACAGGGACTGTTGGACACTGAATGTGGGTCTGGAATATAATCTACCGCTGGATACAGGGACTGTGGGACATTGAATGTGGATCCTGAATATAATCTCCCGCTGGATATAGGTACAGTGCAACAGTGAATGTGTCCGGAATATAATCCCCCTCTGGATGCAGGGATTGCATGATACTGAATGAGAGCCAAAAATATAATCTCCCGCTGGATACAGGGACTGTGGGACATTTAATGTGGGTCTGCAATATAATCTCCCGCTGGATACAGGAACTGTGGGACATTGAATGTGGGTCCGGAATATAATCTCCCGCTGGATACCGGGACTGTGGGACACTGAATGTGGGTCCGGAATATAATCTCCCGCTGGATACAGGGTCTGTGGGACATTGAATGTTTGTCCGCAATATAATCTCCCGCTGGAGACAGGGACTGTGGGATATTGGAAGTGCGTCCGGAATATAATCTCCCGCTGGAGACAGGGATTGTGGGTCATTGAATCTGGGACCGGAGTTTAATCTCCCGCTGGATACAGGGAATGTGGGACATTTAATGTGGGTCCGGAGTTTAATCTCCCGCTGGATACAGGGACTGTGGGACATTGAATGTGAATCCGGAATATATTCTCCCACTCGATACAGGGACTGTGGGACATTTAATGTGGGTCCGGAGTTTAATCTCCCGCTGGATACAGGGACTGTGGGACATTGAATGTGGGTCCGGAATATCATCACCCGGTCGATACAGGGACTGTGGGACACTGAATGTGCGTGCGGAATATAATCTCCTGCTAGATACAGGGACTGTGGGACATTGAATGTGGGTCCGGAATATAATGTCCCGCTGGAGACAGGGAATGTGGGATAGAGAATGTGGATCTGGAATATAATCTCCCGCTGGATACAGTGACTGTGGGACCTTGAATGTGGGCCCAGAATATAATCTCTCGCTGGATACAGGGACCGTGGGGCATTGAATGTGTGTCCGGAATATAATCTCGCGCTGGATACAGGGTCTGTGGGACACTGAATGTTTGTCCGCAATATAATCTCCCGCTGGAGACAGGGACTGTGGGATATTGGAAGTGGGTCCGGGATTTAATCTCCCTCAGGATTCAGGTACTGTGGAACATTGACTGTGACCCCGGAATGCAATCTCACGCTGGATACAGGGACTGAGGAACATTGACTGTGACCCCGGAATGCAATCTCACGCTGGATACAGGGATTCTGGGACATTGAATGTTGGCCCGGACTGTAATCTGCCGCTGGAGACAGGGACTGTGCGACATTGAATGTGGCTCTGGAATATAATCTCCCGCTGGATACAGGGACTGTGTGACACTGAATGTGGATCCGGAATATAATCACCCGCTGGATACAGGGACTGTGTGATAGTGAATATGGGCCGGAAATATAAACTCCCGCTGGATACAGGGACTGCGGGACATTGAATGTGGGCCCAGAATATAATCACACGCTGGATAGAGGGACCGTGGGACATTGAATGTGGGTCCGGAATATAATCTCCCGCTGGATACAGGGACTGTGGGACATTGAATGTGGGTCAGGAATATAATCTCCCGTTGGATACAGGGACTGTGGAACATTGAATGTGGATCCTGAATATAATCTCCCGCTGTATATAGGTACAGTGCAACAGTGAATGTGTCCGGAATATAATCCCCCTCTGGATACAGGGATTGCATGATACTGAATGAGAGCCAAAAATATAATCTCCCGCTGGATACAGGGACTGTGGGACATTTAATGTGGGTCTGCAATATAATCTCCCGCTGGATACAGGAACTGTGGGACATTGAATGTGGGTCCGGAATATAATCTCCCGCTGGATACAGGGAATGTGGGACATTGAACGTGGGTCCGGAATATAATCTGCCGCTGCATACAGGTACTGTGGGATAGAGAATGTGGATCTGGAATATAATCTTCAACTGGATACAGGGACTGTGTGACACTGAATGTGGGTCCGGAATATAATCACCCGCTGGATACAGGGACTGTGTGACAGTGAATGTGAGCCTGGAATATAAACTCTCGCTGAATAGAGGGACTGTGGGACATTGAATGTGGCTCCAGAATATAATCATCCTCGGGATATAGGGTCTGTGGAACAATGAATGTGGGTCCGAAATATAATCTCCCGCTGGATAGAAGGACTGTGGGACATTGAATGTGGCTCCTGAATATAATCTCCCGCTGGATACAGGGATTGTGTGACATTGAATGTGGATCTGGAATATTACCTCCCGCTGGATACAGAGACTGTGGGACATTGAATGTGGGTCTGGAATATCTTCGCCTGCTGGACACAGGGACTGTTGGACATTGAATGTGGGTCCGGAATATTATCTCCCACTGGATACAGGGATTGTGTGACATTGAATGTGGGTCTGGAATATTATATCCCGCTGGATACAGAGACTGTGGGACATTGAATGTGGGTCTGGAATATCTTCTCCCGCTGGATACAGGGACTGTTGGACATTGAATGTGGGTCCGGAATATTATCTCCCACTGAACACAGGGACTGTGCGATATAGAAGGTGGATCTGGAATATAATCTACCGCGGGAGATTAAACTCCGGACCCACATTCAATGTCCCACAGTCCCTGTCTCTAGCAGGAGATTATATTCCGGACCCACATTCAGTGTCCCACAGTCCCTCTATCGACCGGGTGATGATATTCCGGACCCACATTAAATGTCCCACAGTCCCTGTATCCAGCGGGAGATTAAACTCCGGACCCACATTCAATGTCCCACAGTCCCTATATCTAGTGGGAGAATATATTCCGGATTCACATTCAATGTCCCACAGTCCCTGTATCCAGCGGGGATTATATTCCGGACCCACATTAAATGTGCCACAGTCCCTGTATCCAGCGGGAGATTAAACTCCGGACCCAGATTCAATGTCCCACAGTTCCTGTATCTAGTGGGATAATATATTCCGGATTCACATTCAATGTCCCACAGTCTCTGTATCCAGCGGGAGATTATATTCCGGACCCACATTCAATGTGCCACAGTCCCTGTATCCAGCGCGAGAATATATTCCGGACCCACATTCAATTGTGGGACATTGAATGCGGGTCCGGAATATAATCTCCCGCTGGATACAGGGACAGTGGGACATTGAATGTGCGTCCGGAATATAATCCCGTGCTGCATACATGTACTGTGGGATATAGAATGTGGATCTGGAATATAATCTACCGATGGATACAAGGGCTTTGGGACATTGAATGCGGGTCTGGAATATAATGTCCCTCTGGACACAGGTACTGTGGGACATTGAATGTGGTCCGGAATATAATCTCCCGCTGGACACAGGGACTATGGGGCATTGAAAGTGGTGCCGGAATTTAATCTCCCGCTGGAAACAAGGACTGTGGAACATTGAATGTGGGTCCGGGATATAATCTCCCTCAGGATACAGGGACTGTGGAACATTGACTGTGACCCCGGAATGCAATCTCACGCTGGATACAGCCATTCTGGGACATTGAATGTTGGCCCGGACTGTAATCTGCAGCTGGAGACAGGGACTGTGCGACATTGAATGTGGTTCTGGAATATAATCTCCCGCTGGATACAGGGACTGTGGGACATTGAATGTGGGCCCAGAATATAATCACATGCTGGATAGAGGGACCGTGGGACATTGAATGTGGATCCGGAATATAATCTCCCGCTGGATAGAGGGACTGTGGGACATTGAATGTGGGTCAGGAATATAATCTCCCGCTGGATACAGGGACTGTGGAACATTGAATGTGGATCCTGAATATAATCTCCCGCTGGATATAGGGACAGTGCAACAGTGAATGTGTCCGGAATATAATCTCCCTCTGGGTACAGGGATTGTGTGATGCTGAATGAGGGCCAAGAATATAATCTCCCGCTGGATACAGGGACTGTGGGACATTGAATTTGAATCCGGAATATATTATCCCACTTGATACAGGGACTGTGGGACATTGAATCTGGGTCCGGAGTTTAATCTCCCGCTGGATACAGGGAATGTGTGACATTTAATGTGGGTCCGGAATATCATCCCCGCTGGATACAGGGACTTTGGGACATTGAATGTGGGTCCGGAATATCATCACCCGGTCGCTACAGGGACTGTGGGACACTGAATGTGGGTCCGGAATATAATCTCCTGCTCGAGACAGGTACTGTGGGACATTGAATGTGGGTGCGGAATATATTCTCCCTCTGGATGCAGGGACTATGGGACATTGAATGAGGGTCTGGAAGATAATCTACCGCTGGATACAGGGACAATGGAACTTTGAATATGCGTCCGGAATATAATCTCCCGCTGGATACAGGGACTGTGGGTCATTGAATGTGGGTCCGGAATATCTTCTCCCGCTGGAAAGAGGGACTGTTGGACATTGAATGTGGGTCTGGAATATAATCTCCCGCTGGATACAGGGACTGTGGGACACTGAATGTGGGTCCAGAATATAATCTCCCGCTGGATACAGGGACGGTGGGACATTGAATGTGCGTCCGGAATATAATCTCCCGCTGGATACAAGGACTGTGGGACATTTAATGTGGGCGCAGAATATAATCTCCCGCTGGATACAGGGACTGTGGGACATTGAATGTGGGTCCAGAATATCTTTTCCCGCTGGAATGAGCGACTGTTGGACGTTGAATGTTGGTCCGGAATATAATCTCCCGCTGGATACAGGGACTGTGTGACATTGAATGTGGCTCCAGAATATAATCTCCCGCTGGATGCAGGGATTGTGGGATATTGAATGTGGGTCCGGAATATAATCTCACGCTGGATACAGGGAATGTGGGACATTGAATGTGGGTCCGGAATATAATCTCCCGTTGGATACAGGGACTGTGGAACATTGAATGTGGATCCTGAATATAATCTCCCGCTGGATATAGGTACAGTGCAACAGTGAATGTGTCCGGAATATAATCCCCCTCTGGATACAGGGATTGCGTGATACTGAATGAGAGCCAAAAATATAATCTCCCGCTGGATACAGGGACTGTGGGACATTTAATGTGGGTCTGCAATATAATCTCCCGCTGGATACAGGGTCTGTGGGACATTGAATGTTTGTCCGCAATATAATCTACCGCTGGAGACAGGGACTGTGGGATATTGGAAGTGGGTCCGGAATATAATCTCCCGCTGGAAACAGGGATTGTGGGTCATTGAATGTGGACCCAGAATACAATCTCCCGCTAGAGACAGGGATTGTGGGACATTGAATGTAGGTCCGGAATATAATCTCCCGATGGATACAGGGACTGTGGGACATTGATTGTGGATCTGGAATATAATAGCCCGCTGGATACAGGGATTATGGGATATTGAATGTGGGACCGGAATATAATCTCCCGCTGATACAGGGACTGTGGGACATAGAATGTGGAACCGGAATATAATCTCCCGCTGCATACAGGTACTGTGGGGGGATATAGAATGTGGGTCCGGAATATATTCCCCCGCTGGATACAGGGACTGTGTGACATAGAATGTGGGCCCAGAATATAATCTCCCGCTGGATACAGGGACCGTGGGACATTGAATGTGGGTCCGGAATATAATCTCCCGCTGAATACAGGTACTGTGGGAATTAGAATGTGGATCTGGTATATAATCTTCCACTGGATACAGGGATTGTGCAACATTGAATGTGGGTTCAGATTATCATCTCCCGCTGGATACAGGGTCTGTTGGACATTGAATGCGGGTCCGGAATTTAATCTCCCGCTGGATACAGGGACCGTGGGACACAGAATGTGGGTCTGGAATATAATATCCAGCTGGATACAGGGACTGTGTGACATTGAATGTGGGTCTGGAATATAATATACCGCTGGGTAGAGGGATTGTGGGATATTGAATTTGGGTCCGGAATATAATCTCCCGCTGGATACAGCAATTGGGGCAATGAATGTGCGTCCGGAATATAATCTCTCGCTGCATACAGGTGCTGTGGGACATTGAATGTGGGTCTTAAATATAATCTCCCGCTGGATACAGGGATGTCGGACATTGAATGCGGGTCTGAAATATAATCTGCCTCTGCATACAGGTACTGTGGGACATTGAATGTGGGTCCGGAATATATTCTCCCACTGGATACAGGGACTATGGGACATTGAATGTGGGGCCAGAATATAATCTTCCGTTGGATACAGGGACTGTGGGACATTGAATGTGGGTCCGGAGAATAATCTCCTGCTGGATACAGGGACTATGGGACATTGAATGCGGGTCTGAAATATAATCTGCCTCTGAATACAGGTACTGTGGGACATTGAATGTGGGGCCAGAATATAATCTCCCACTGGATACAGGGACTGTGAGACATTGAATGTGGGTCCGCAATATAATCTCCTGCTGGATACAGGGACTGTGGGACACTGAATGTGGGTACGCAATATAATCTCCCACCGGATACAGGGACCGTGGGACATTGAATGTGGGCCCAGAATATAATCTCCCGCTGGATGCAGGGACCGTGGGACATTGAATGTGAGCCTGGAATATAATCTCCCGCTGGTACAGGTACTGTGGGATATAGAATGTGGATCTGGAATATAATCTTCCGCTGGATACAGGGATTGTGTAACATTGAATGTGGGTTCGGAATATCATCTCCCGCTGGATACAGGGTCTGTTGGACATTGAATGTTGGTCTGGAATATAATCTCCCGCTGGATACAGGGACTGTGGAAAATTGAATGTGGGTCCTGAATATAACCTCCCGCCAGATATAGGGACAGTGCAACATTTAATTTCGGTCCGGAATATCATCTCCCGCTGGATACAGGGACCGTGGGACATTGAATATAGGCACAGAATATAATCTCCCGCTGGATACAGGGATCGTGGGACATTGAATGTGGGTCCGGAATATAATCCATCGCTGGTACAGGTACTGTGGGATATAGAATGTGGATCTGGAATATAATCTTCCGCTGGATACAGGGACTGTGTGACATTGAATGTGGTTCCGGAATATAATCTCCCGCTCGATACAGGGACTGTGGGACATTGAATGTGGGTCCGGAATATAATCTCCTGCTGGATACAGGGAATGTGGGACATTGAATGTGGGTCCTGAATATAATCTCCCGGTAGATATAGAGACAGTGCAGCATTTAATTTCGGTCCGGAATATCATCTCCTGCTGGATACAGGGACCGTGGGACATTGAATGTGGGTCCGGAATATAATCTCCCGCTGGTACAGGTACTGTGGGATATAGAATGTGGATCTGGATTATAATCTTCCGCTGGATACAGGGATTGTGTAACATTGAATGTGGGTTCGTAATATCATCTCCCGCTGGATACAGAGTCTGTTGGAGATTGAATGCGCGTCCGGAATTTAATCTTCCGCTGGATACAGGAACAGTGGAATATTGAATGTTTGCACAGAATGTAATCACCCGCTGGATACAGTGACTGTGTAACATTGAATGTGGGTCCGGAACATAATCTCCCGCTGGATACAGGGATTGTGAGATACTGAATGATGGGCCAAGAATATAATCTCCTGCAGGATACAGGGACTGTGTGACATTGAATATGCGTCCTGAATATAATCTCCCACTGGATACAGGGACCGTGGGACACTGAAGGCGGGTCCAGAATATAATCTCCCGCTGGATACAGGGACTGTGGGACATTGAATGTGGATCTGGAATATAATAGCCCGCTGGATACAGGGATTATGGGATATTGAATGTGGGTCCGGAATATAATCACCCACTGGGTACAGGGATTGTGGTATCTTGAATGTGGAACGGAATATAATCTCCCGCTGATACAGGGACTGTGGGACATGGAATGTGGGTCTGGAATATAATCTCTCGCTGCATACAGGTGCTGTGGGACATTGAATGTGGGTCTGGAATATAATCTCCCGCTGGATACAGGGATGTCGGACATTGAATGCGGGTCTGAAATATAATCTGCCTCTGGATGCAAGGACTGTGGGACATTGAATGTGGGTCCGGAATATATTCTCCCACTGGATACAGGGACTATGGGTCATTGAATGTGGGGCCAGAATATAATCTTCCGCTGGATACAGGGACTGTGGGACATTGAATGTGGGTCCGGAGAATAATCTCCTGCTGGATACAGGGACTATGGGACATTGAATGTGGGTCTGGAATATAATCTCCCGCTGGATACAGGGATGTCGGACATTGAGTGCGGGGACGCAATATAATCTCCCTCTGGATACAGGGACTGTGGGACACTGAATGTGGGTACGCAATATAATCTCCCACCGGATACAGGGTCTGTTGAACATAGAATGATGGTCCGGTATATCTTCTCCCGCTGGATACAGGGACCGTGGGACATTGAATGTGGGTCCGGAATATAATCCATCGCTGGTACAGGTACTGTGGGATATAGAATGTGGATCTGGAATATAATCTTCCGCTCGATACAGGGACTGTGGGACATTGAATGTGGGTCCGGAATATAATCTCCTGCTGGATACAGGGAATGTGGGACATTGAATGAAGGTCTGGAATACAATCTCCCGCTGGATACAGGGACTGTGGAACATTGAATGTGGGTCCTGAATATATTCTCCCGCTGGATACAGGGACTGTGTGACATTGAATGTGGCGCCAGAATATAATCTCCCGCTGGATACAGGGACCGTGGGACAATAAATATGGGTCCAGAATATAATCTCCCGCTGAATACAGGGATTGTGCAACATTGAATGTGGGTTCGGAATATCATCTCCCGCTGGATATAGGATCTGTTGGACATTGAATGTGTGTCTGTAATTTAATCTCCCGCTGGATACAGGGACAGTGGGACACTGAAAGTGGGTCCGCAATATAATCTCCCACCGGATACAGGGTCTGTTGAACATAAGATGATGGTCCGGAATATCATCTCCCGCTGGATACAGGGACAATGGGACATTGAATGTGGGCCCAGAATATAATATCCCGCTGGATGTAGGGACCGTGGGACATTGAATGTGGGTCCGGAATATAATCTCCCGCTGGTACAGGTACTGTGGGATATAGAATGTGGATCTGGAATATAATCTCCCGCTGGATACAGGGACTGTGGTAAATTGAATGTGGGTCCTGAATATAATCTCCCGCTAGATATAGGGACAGTGCAACATTTAATTTCGGTCCGGAATATCATCTCCCGCTGGATACAGGGACCGTGGGACATTGAATGTGGGCCCGGAATATAATCTCCCGCTGGATACAGGGACCGTGGGACATTGAATGTGGGTCCGGAATATAATCTCCCGCTGGTACAGGTACTGTGGGATATAGAATGTGGATCTGGAATATAATCTTCCGTTGGATACAGGGACCGTGGGACATTGAATGTGGGTCCGGAATATAATCTCCCGCTGGTACAGGTACTGTGGGATATAGAATGTGGATCTGGAATATAATCTTCCGCTGGATACAGGGATTGTATAACATTGAATGTGGGTTCGGAAGATCATCACCCGCTGGATACAGGGTCTGTTGGACATTGAATGTTGGTACAGAATGTAATCACTCGCTGGATACAGTGACTGTGCAACATTGAAAGTGGGTCCGGAACATAGTCTCCCGCTGGATACAAGGATTGTGGGATACTGAATGAGGGCCAAGAATATAATCTCCCGCTGGATACAGGGACTGTGGGACATTTAATGTGGCCCCAGAATATAATCACCCGCTGGATACAGGGACTGTGGGACATTGAATGTGGAACCGGAATATAATCTCCCGCTGTATACATGTACTGTGGGATATAGAATGTGGGTCCGGAATATATTCTCCCGCTGGATACAGGGACTGTGTGACATTGAATGTGGCGCCAGAATATAATCTCCCGCTGGATACAGGGACCGTGGGACATTAAATATGGGTCCAGAATATAATCTCCCGCTGAATACAGGGATTGTGCAACATTGAACGTGGGTTCGGAATATCATCTCCCGCTGGTACAGGTACTGTGGGATATAGAATGTGGATCTGGAATATAATCTTCCGCTGGATACAGGGACAGTGGGACACTGAAAGTGGGTCCGCAATATAATCTCCCACCGGATACAGGGTCTGTTGAACATAAGATGATGGTCCGGAATATCATCTCCTGCTGGATACAGGGACCGTGGGACATTGAATGTGGGCCCAGAATATAATCTCCCGCTGGATAAAGTTACCGTGGGACATTGAATGTGGGTCCGGCATATAATCTCCCGCTGGTACAGGTACTGTGGGATATAGAATGTGGATCTGGAATATAATCTTCCGCTGGATACAGGGATTGTGTAACATTGAATGTGGGTTCGGAAGATCATCTCCCGCTGGATACAGGGTCTGTTGGACATTGAATGTTGGTACAGAATGTAATCACTCGCTGGATACAGTGACTGTGCAACATTGAAAGTGGGTCCGGAACATAGTCGCCCGCTGGATACAGGGATTGTGTGATACTGAATGAGGGCCAGGAATATAATCTCCCGCTGGATACAGGGACTGTGGGACATTTAATGTGGCCCCAGAATATAATCACCCGCTGGATACAGGGACTGTGGGACATTGAATGTGGAACCGGAATATAATCTCCCGCTGCATATATGTACTGTGGGATATAGAATGTGGGTCCGGAATATATTCTCCCGCTGGATACAGGGACTGTGTGACATTGAATGTGGCGCCAGAATATAATCTCCCGCTGGATACAGGGACCGTGGGACAATAAATATGGGTCCAGAATATAATCTCCCGCTGAATACAGGGATTGTGCAACATTGAATGTGGGTTCGGAATATCATCTCCCGCTGGATACAGGGTCTGTTGGACATTGAATGTGTGTCTGTAATTTAATCTCCCGCTGGATACAGGGACAGTGGGACACTGAAAGTGGGTCCGCAATATAATCTCCCACCGGATACAGGGTCTGTTGAACATAAGATGATGGTCCGGAATATCATCTCCCGCTGGATACAGGGACAATGGGACATTGAATGTGGGCCCAGAATATAATATCCCGCTGGATGTAGGGACCGTGGGACATTGAATGTGGGTCCGGAATATAATCTCCCGCTGGTACAGGTACTGTGGGATATAGAATGTGGATCTGGAATATAATCTTCCGCTGGATACAGGGATTGTGTAACATTGAATGTGGATCTGGAATATAATCTCCCGCTGGATACATGGACTATGGGACATTGAATGTGGGGCCAGAATATAGTCTTCCGCTGGTACAGGTACTGTGGGATATAGAATGTGGATCTGGAATATAATCTTCCGCTGGATACAGGGAATGTCTGACATTGAAATGAGCGCCTAGAATATAATCTCCCACCGGATACAAGGTCTGTTGAACATTGAATGATTGTCCGGAATATAATCTCCCGCTGGATATAGGGACTGTGTGACATTGAATGTGGTCCGGAATATAATCTCCCGCTGGATACTGGGACTGTGGGACATTGAATGTGGGTTCAGTATATAATCTCCCGCTCGATACAGGGTCTGTGGTACATTGAATGTGGGCCCGGAATATAAACTACCTCTGGATACAGGGATTGTGGGACACTAAGTGAGGGCCAAGAATATAATCTCCCGCTGGATACAGGGACTGTGGGACATTTAATGTGGGCCCGGAATATAATCTCCCACTGGATTCAGGGACTGTGGGACATGGAATATGGGACCGGAATATAAATTACCTCTGGATACAGTGATTATGGGACACTAAGTGAGGGCCAAGAATATAATCTCCCGCTGGATACAGGGACTGTGGGACATTGAAAGTGGGTCAGGAATATAACATCCCGCTGGATACAGGGACTGTGGGACATTTAACGTGTGTCCGGAATATAATCTCCCGCTGGATACAGGGACTGTGGGACATTGAAAGTGGGTCAGGAATATAACCTTCCGCTGGATACAGGGACTGTGGGACATTTAATGTGGGCCCGGAATATAATCTCCCGCTGCATACAGGCTCTGTGGGATATAGAATGTGGATCTGGAATATAATCTTCCGCTGGATACAGGGAATGTCTGACATTGAAATGACCGCCCAGAATATAATCTCCCACCGGATACAGGATCTGTTGAACATTGAATGATTGTCCGGAATATAATCTCCCACTGGATATAGGGACTGTGTGACATTGAATGTGGTCCGGAATATAATCTCCCGCTGGATACTGGGACTGTGGGACATTGAATGTGGGTCCAGTATATAATCTCCCGCTCGATACAGGGTCTGTGGGACATTGAATGTGGGTCCGGAATATAAACTACCCCTGGATACAGGGATTGTGCGACACTAAGTGAAGGCCAAGAATATAATCTCCCGCTGGATACAGGGACTGTGGGACATTGAAAGTGGGTCAGGAATATAATCTCCCGCTGCATACAGGCTCTGTGGGATATAGAATGTGGATCCGGAATATAATCTACCGCTGGGTACAGGGACTTTGGGACATTGAATGCGGGTCTGGAATATAATCTCCCTCTGGATACAGGTACTGTGGGACATTGAATGTGGGTCCGGAATATTTTCTCCCGCTGGATACAGGGACCGTGGGACATTGAATGTGGTCCGGAACATAATCGCCCGCTGGACACAGGGACTGTGGGACATTGAATGTGCATCCGGAATATATTCTCCCGCTGGACACAGGGACTGTGGGACATTGAATGTGGGTCCAGAATATAATCTACCGCTGGATACAGGGACTGTGGGACATTGAATGTGGGTCCGGAATATCATCTGCCGCGAGATACAGTGACTGTGTGACATTGAATGTGGGTCCGGAATATAATCTCCTGTTGGATACAGGGACTGTGGGATATTGAATGTGAGTCCGGAATATAATCTCCCGCTGGTACAGGTACTGTAGAATATAGAATGTGGATCTGGATTATAATCTTTCGCTGGATACAGGGATTGTGTAACATTGAATGTTGGTTCGGAATATCATCTCCCGCTGGATACAGGGACTGTGGAACATTGACTGTGGATCCGGAATATATTCTCCCACTGGATACAGGGACTGTGGGACATTGAATGTGGGTCCAGAATATAATCTCCCGCTGGATACAGGTTCTGTTGAACATTGAATGATGGTCCGGAATACAATCTCCCGCTGGATATAGGGACTGTGGAACATTGAATGTGGGTCCTGAATATAATCTCCCGCTAGATATAGGGACAGTGCAACATTTAATTTCGGTCCGGAATATCATCTCCCGCTGGATACAGGGACTGTGTGACATTGAATGTGGGTCCGGAATATAATCTCCTGCTGGATACAGGGAATGTCTGACATTGAAATGAGCGCCCAGAATATAATCTCCCAATGGATACAGGGTCTGTTGAACATTGAATGTCGGCCCGGAATATAATCTCCCACTGGATTCAGGGACTTTGGGACATGGAATATGGGACCGGAATATAAATTATCTCTGGATACAGGGATTATGGGACACTAAGTGAGGGCCAAGAATATAATCTCCCGCTGGATACAGGGACTGTGGGACATTGAAAGTGGGTCAGGAATATAACATCCCGCTGGATACAGGGACTGTGGGACATTTAACGTGTGTCCGGAATATAATCTCCCGCTGGATACAGGGACTGTGGGACATTGAAAGTGGGTCAGGAATATAACCTCCCGCTGGATACAGGGACTGTGGGACATTTAATGTGGGCCCGGAATATAATCTCCCGCTGCATACAGGCTCTGTGGGATATCGAATGTGGATCTGGAATATAATCTTCCGCTGGATACAGGGAATGTCTGACATTGAAATGACCGCCCAGAATATAATCTCCCACCGGATACAGGGTCTGTTGAACATTGAATGTGGTCCGGAATATAATCTCCCGCTGGATACTGGGACTGTGGGACATTGAAAGTGGGTCAGGAATATAACCTCCCGCTGGATACAGGGACTGTGGGATTTGGAATGTGGATCCGGAATATAATCTACCGCTGGGTACAGGGACTTTGGGACATTGAATGCGGGTCTGGAATATAATCTCCCTCTGGATACAGGTACTGTGGGATATTGAATGTGGGTCCGGAATATATTCTCCCGCTGGATACAGGGACCGTGGGACATTGAATGTGGTCCGGAACATAATCGCCCGCTGGACACAGGGACTGTGGGACATTGAATGTGCATCCGGAATATATTCTCCCGCTGGACACAGGGACTGTGGGACATTGAATGTGGGTCCAGAATATAATCTCCCACTGGATACAGGGACTGTGGGACATTGAATGTGGGTCCGGAATATCATCTGCCGCGAGATACAGTGACTGTGGGACATTGAATTTGGATCCGGAATATATTCGCCCGCTGGATGCAGGGACTGTGGGACATTGAATGTGGGTCCGGAATATATTCTCCCGCTGGATACAGGGACTGTGGGACATTGAATGTGGATCCGGAATATATTCTCCCACTGGATACAGGGACTGTGGGATATTGAATGTGGGTCTGGAATATAATCTCCCGCTGGATACAGGGATTGTGGAACATTGAATGTGGGTCCTGAATATAATCTCCCGCTAGATATAGGGCCAGTGCAACATTTAATTTTGGTCCGGAATATCATCTCCCGCTGGATACAGGGACTGTGTGACATTGAATGTGGGTCCGGAATATAATCTCCTGCTGGATACAGGGACTGTGGGATATTGAATGTGGGTCCGGAATATAATCTCCCGCTGGTACAGGTACTGTGGAATATAGAATGTGGATCTGGATTATAATCTTCCGCTGGATACAGGGATTGTGTAACATTGAATGTGGGTTCGGAATATCATCTCCCGCTGGATACAGGGACTGTGGAACATTGACTGTGGATCCGGAATATATTCTCCCACTGGATACAGGGACTGTGGGACACTGAATGTGGGTCCAGAATATAATCTCCCGCTGGATACAGGTTCTGTTGAACATTGAATGTTGGTCCGGAATACAATCTCCCGCTGGATACAGGGACTGTGGAACATCGAATGTGGGTCCTGAATATAATCTCCCGCTAGAAAGAGGAACAGTGCAACTTTTAATTTCGGTCTGGAATATCATCTCCCGCTGGATACAGGGACTGTGTGACATTGAATGTGGGTCCGGAATATAATCTCCTGCTGGATACAGGTACTGTGGGACATTGAATATGGGTCCGGAATGTAATCTCCCGCTGGTACAGCTACTGTGGGATATAGAATGTGGATCTGGATTATAATCCTCCGTTGGATACAGGGATTGTGTAACATTGACTGTGGGTTCGGAATATCATCTCCCGCTGGATACAGAGTCTGTTGGACATTGAATCCCGTCCGGAATTTAATATCCCGCTGGATACAGGGACAGTGGAATATTGAATGTTGGTACAGAATGTAATCACCCGCTGGATACAGTGACTGTGTAACATTGAATGTGGGTCCGGAACATAATCTCCCGCTGGATACAGGGATTGTGGGATACCTAATGAGGGCCAAGAATATAATCTCCCGCTCGATCTTGAATATGGGTCCGGAATTTAATCTCTCGCTGCAAACAGGTGCTGTGGGATATAGGATGTGGATCTGGATACAGGGATTGTGTGTCATTAAATGTGGGTCCGCAATATCATCTCCCGCTCGATACAGGGACTGTGGGACATTGAATGTGTGTCTGGAATATAATCTCCCGCTGGATACAGGGATGTCGGACATTGAATGCGGGTCTGGAATATAATCTCCCTCTGGATACAGGTACTGTGGGACATTGAATGTGGGTTCGGCATATATTCTCCCACTGGATACAGGGACTATGGGACATTAAATGTGGGGCCAGAATATAATCTTCCGCTGGATACAGGGACCGTAGAAAATTGAATGTGGGTCCAGTATATAATCTCCCGCTGGATACAGGGAATATCTGACATTGAAATGAGCGCCCAGAATATAAACTCCCACCGGATACAGGGTCTGTTGAACATTGAATGATGGTCCAGAATATAATCTCCCGCTGGATATAGGGACTGTGTGACATTGAATGTGGTCCGGAATATAATCTCCCGCTGGATACTGGGACTGTGGGACATTGAATGTGGGTCCAGTATATAATCTCCCGCTCGATACAGGGTCTGTGCGACATTGAATGTGGGCCCGGAATATAATCTCCCACTGGATACAGGGACTGTGGGACATTGAATATGGGACCGGAATATAAATTACCTCTGGATACAGGGATTGTGGGACACTAAGTGAGGGCCAAGAATATAATCTCCCGCTGGATACAGGGACGGTGGGACATTGAAAGTGGGCAGGAATATAACATCCGGCTGGATACAGGGATTGTGGGACATTTAATATGGGCCCGGAATATAATCTCCAGCTGCATAAAGGCTCTGTGGGATATAGAATGTGGATCTGGAATATAATCTACCGCTGGGTACAGGGACTTTGGGACTTTAAATGCGGGACTGGAATATAATCTCCCTCTGGATACAGGTACTGTGGGACATTGAATGTGGGTCCGGAATATATTCTCCCGCTGGATACAGGGACCGTGGAACATTGAATGTGGTCCGGAACATAATCTCCCACTGGACACAGGGACTGTGGGACATTGAATGTTGGTTTGGAATATAATCTCCCGCTGGATACATGGACTGTGGGACATTGAATGTGGGCCCGGAATGTAATCTCCCGCTGAAAACAGGGACTGTGGATCATTGAATGTGGGTCCGGAATATATTCTCCCGCTGGATACAGGGACTGTGGGACATTGAATGTGGGTCCGGAATATAATCTCCCGCTGGATACAGGGACTGTGGGACATTGAATGTGGGCCCGGAATGTAATCTCCCGCTTAAAACAGGGACTGTGGATCATTGAATGTGGGTCCGGAATATATTCTCCCGCTGGATACAGGGACTTTGGGACATTGAATGTGGGTCCGGAATATAATCTCCCGCTGGATACAGGGACTGTTGGACATTGAATATGCATCCGGAATATATTCTCCCGCTGGATAAAGGTACTGTGGGACATTGAATGTGGGTCCAGAATATAATCTCCCGCTGGATACAGGGACTGTGGGACATTGAATGTGGGTCCGGAATATCATCTGCCGCGAGATACAGTGACTGTGGGACATTGAATGTGGATCCGGAATATATTCTCCCGCTGGATACAGGGACTGTGGGACATTGAATGTGGGTCCGGAATATAATGTCCCGCTGGATACAGGGACTGTGGGACATTTAATGTGCATCCGGAATATATTCTCCCACTGGATACAGGGACTGTGCGAAATTGAATGTGGGTCAGGAATATAATCTTCCGCTGGATACAGGGACTGTGGACCATTGAATGTGGGTCCTGAATATCATCTCCCGCTCGATATAGGGACAGTGCAACATTTAATTTTGGTCCGGAATATCATCTCCCGCTGGATACAGGGACTGTGTGACATTGAATGTGGGTCCGGAATATAATCTCCTGCTGGATACAGGGACTGTGGGATATTGAATGTGGGTACGGAATATAATCTCCCGCTGGTACAGGTACTGTGGGATATAGAATGTGGATCTGGATTATACTTCCGCTGGATACATGGATTGTGTAACATTAAATGTGGGTGCGGAATATCATCTCCCGCTGGATACAGGGATTGTGGAACATTGACTGTGGATCCGGAATATATTCTCCCACTGGATACAGGGACTGTGGGACATTGAATGTGGGTCCAGAATATAATCTCCCGCTGGATACAGGTTCTGTTGAACATTGAATGATGGTCCGGAATACAATCTCCCGCTGGATACAGGGAATGTGGGACATTGAATGTGGGTCCGGAATATATTCTCCCGCTGGATACAGGGACTTTGGGACATTGAATGTGGGTCCGGAATATAATCTCCCGCTGGATACAGGGACTGTGGGACATTGAATGTGGGTCCGGAATATCATCTGCCGCGAGATACAGTGACTGTGGGACATTGAATGTGGATCCGGAATATATTCTCCCGCTGGATACAGGGACTGTGGGACATTGAATGTGGATCCGGAATATAATGTCCCGCTGGATACAGGGACTGTGGGACATTTAATGTGCATCCGGAATATATTCTCCCACTGGATACAGGGACTGTGCGAAATTGAATGTGGGTCTGGAATATAATCTCCCGCTGGATACAGGGACTGTGGACCATTGAATGTGGGTCCTGAATATCATCTCCCGCTAGATATAGGGACAGTGCAACATTTAATTTTGGTCTGGAATATCATCTCCCGCTGGATACAGGGACTGTGTGACATTGAATGTGGGTCCGGAATATAATCTCCTGCTGGATACAGGGACTGTGGGATATTGAATGTGGGTACGGAATATAATCTCCCGCTGGTACAGGTTCTGTTGAACATTGAATGATGGTCCGGAATACAATCTCCCGCTGGATACAGGGAATGTGGGACATTGAATGTGGGTCTGGATTATAATCTCCCGCTGGATATAGGGACTGTGGAACATTGAATGTGGGTCCTGAATATAAACTCCCCCTAAATATAGGGACAGTGCAACATTTAATTTCGGTCCGGAATATCATCTCCCGCTGGATACAGTGATTGTGGAACATTGATTGTGGATCCAGAATATATTCTCCCACTAGATACAGGGACTGTGGGACATTGAATGTGGGTCCAGAATATAATCTCCCGCTGGATACAGGTTCTGTTGAACATTGAATGATGGTCCGGAATACAATCTCCCGCTGGATACAGGGAATGTGGGACATTGAATGTGGGTCTGGAATATAATCTCCCGCTGGATATAGGGACTGTGGAACATTGAATGTGGGTCCTGAATATAAACTCCCCCTAGATATAGGGACAGTGCAACATTTAATTTCGGCCCGGAATATCATCTCCCGCTGGATACAGGGATTGTGTGACATTGAATGTGGGTCCGGAATATAATCTCCTGCTGGATACAGGGACTGTGGGACATTGAATGTGGGTCCGGAATATAATCTCCCGCTGGTACAGCTACTGTGGGATATAGAATGTGGATCTGGATTATAATCCTCCGCTGGATACAGGGATTGTGTAACATTGAATGTGGGTTCGGAATATCATCTCCCGCTGGATACAGAGTGTGTTGGACATTGAATGCACGTCCGGAATTTAATATCCCGCTGGATACAGGGACAGTGGGACATTGAATGTTGGTACAGAATGTTATCACCCGCTGGATACAGTGACTGTGTAACATTGAATGTGGGTCCGGAACATAATCTCCCGCTGGATACAAGGATTGTGGGATACCTAATGAGGGCCAAGAATATAATCTCCCGCTCGATACAGGGACTGTGTGATATTGAATGTGGGTCCGGAATATATTCTCCCGCTGGATACATGGACTGTGGGACACTGAATGTAGGTCTGGAATATAATCTCCCGCTGGATATAGTGACTGTGGGACGTTGAATGTTGGTCCGGAATATAATCTCCTGCTGGATACTTTGACTGTGGGACATTTAATGTGGGCCCAAAATATAAACTCCCGCTGGATATCGGGACTGTGGGACATTGAATGTGGGTCCAGAATATAATCTCCCGCTGGATACAGGGATGTCGAACATTGAATGTGGGTCTAGTATATAAACTCCCACCGGATACAGGGTCTGTTGAACATTGAATGATGGTCCAGAATATAATCTCCCGCTGGATATAGGGACTGTGTGACATTGAATGTGGTCCGGAATATAATCTCCCGCTGGATACTGGGAATGTGGGACATTGAATGTGGGTCCAGTATATAATCTCCCGCTCGATACAGGGTCTGTGGAACATTGAATGTGGCCCGGAATATAATCTCCCACTCGATACAGGGAATGTGGGACATTGAATATGGGACCGGAATATAAACTACCTCTGGATACAGGGATTGTGGGACACTAAGTGAGGGCCAAGAATATAATCTCCCGCTGAATACAAGGACTGTGGGACATTAAATGTTGGTTTGGAATATAATCTCCCGCGGGATACAGGGACTGTGGACATTGAATGTGGGCCCGGAATGTAATCTCCCGCTGAAAACAGGGACTGTGGATCATTGAATGTGGGTCCGGAATATATTCTCCCGCTGGATACAGGGACTGTGGGACATTGAATGTGGTCCGGAACATAATCTCCCGCTGGACACAGGGACTGTGGGACATTAAATGTTGGTTTGGAATATAATCTCCCGCGGGATACAGGGACTGTGGGACATTGAATGTGGGCCCGGAATGTAATCTCCCGCTGAAAACAGGGACTGTGGATCATTGAATGTGGGTCCGGAATATATTCTCCCGCTGGATACAGGGACTGTGGGACATTGAATGTGGATCCGGAATATAATCTCCCGCTGGATACAGGGACTGTGGGGGACATTGAATCTGCATCCGGAATATATTCTCCCGCTGGATACAGGGACTGTGGGACATTGAATGTGGGTCCAGAATATAATCTCCCGCTGGATACAGGGACTGTGGGACATTGAATGTGGGTCTGGAATATCATCTGCCGCGATATACAGTGACTGTGGGACATTGAATGTGGATCCGGAATATATTCTCCCGCTGGATACAGGGACTGTGGGACATTGAATGTGGGTCCTGAATATCATCTCCCGCTAGATATAGGGACAGTGCAACATTTAATTTTGGTCTGGAATATCATCTCCCGCTGGATACAGGGACTGTGTGACATTGAATGTGGGTCCGGAATATAATCTCCTGCTGGATACAGGGACTGTGGGATATTGAATGTGGGTACGGAATATAATCTCCCGCTGGTACAGGTTCTGTTGAACATTGAATGATGGTCCGGAATACAATCTCCCGCTGGATACAGGGAATGTGGGACATTGAATGTGGGTCTGGAATATAATCTCCCGCTGGATATAGGGACTGTGGAACATTGAATGTGGGTCCTGAATATAAACTCCCCCTAAATATAGGGACAGTGCAACATTTAATTTCGGTCCGGAATATCATCTCCCGCTGGATACAGGGATTGTGGAACATTGACTGTGGATCCAGAATATATTCTCCCACTGGATACAGGGACTGTGGGACATTGAATGTGGGTCCAGAATATAATCTCCCGCTGGATACAGGTTCTGTTGAACATTGAATGATGGTCCGGAATACAATCTCCCGCTGGATACAGGGAATGTGGGACATTGAATGTGGATCTGGAATATAATCTCCCGCTGGATATAGGGACTGTGGAACATTGAATGTGGATCCTGAATATAAACTCCCCCTAGATATAGGGACAGTGCAACATTTAATTTCGGCCCGGAATATCATCTCCCGCTGGATACAGGGATTGTGTGACATTGAATGTGGGTCCGGAATATAATCTCCTGCTGGATACAGGGACTGTGGGACATTGAATGTGGGTCCGGAATATAATCTCCCGCTGGTACAGCTACTGTGGGATATAGAATGTGGATCTGGATTATAATCTTCCGCTGGATACAGGGATTGTGTAACATTGAATGTGGGTTCGGAATGTTATCACCCGCTGGATACAGTGACTGTGTAACATTGAATGTGGGTCCGGAACATAATCTCCCGCTGGATACAAGGATTGTGGGATACCTAATGAGGGCCAAGAATATAATCTCCCGCTCGATACAGGGACTGTGTGATATTGAATGTGGCCCGGAATATAATCTCCCACTCGATACAGGGAATGTGGGACATTGAATATGGGACCGGAATATAAACTACCTCTGGATACAGGGATTGTGGGAAACTAAGTGAGGGCCAAGAATATAATCTCCCGCTGAATACAGGGACTGTGGGACATTAAATGTTGGTTTGGAATATAATCTCCCGCGGGATACAGGGACTGTGGACATTGAATGTGGGCCCGGAATGTAATCTCCCGCTGAAAACAGGGACTGTGGATCATTGAATGTGGGCCCGGAATATATTCTCCCGCTGGATACAGGGACTGTGGGACATTGAATGTGGTCCGGAACATAATCTCCCGCTGGACACAGGGACTGTGGGACATTAAATGTTGGTTTGGAATATAATCTCCCGCGGGATACAGGGACTGTGGGACATTGAATGTGGGCCCGGAATGTAATCTCCCGCTGAAAACAGGGACTGTGGATCATTGAATGTGGGTCCGGAATATATTCTCCCGCTGGATACAGGGACTGTGGGACATTGAATGTGGATCCGGAATATAATCTCCCGCTGGATACAGGGACTGTGGGACATTGAATCTGCATCCGGAATATATTCTCCCGCTGGATACAGGGACTGTGGGACATTGAATGTGGGTCCAGAATATAATCTCCCGCTGGATACAGGGACTGTGGGACATTGAATGTGGGTCTGGAATATCATCTGCCGCGATATACAGTGACTGTGGGACATTGAATGTGGATCCGGAATATATTCTCCCGCTGGATACAGGGACTGTGGGACATTGAATGTGGGTCCGGAATATATTCTCCCGCTGGATACAGGGACTTGGGACATTGAATGTGGGTCCGGAATATAATCTCCCGCTGGATACAGGGACTGTGGGACATTGAATGTGGGTCCGGAATATAATCTCCCACTGGATACAGGGATGTGGGACATTGAATGTGGGTCCGGAATATATTCTCCCGCTGGATACAGGGACTTGGGACATTGAATGTGGGTCCGGAATATATTCTCCCGCTGGATACAGGGACTGTGGTACATTGAATGTGGGTCTGGAATATAATCTCCCACTGGATACAGGGACTGTGGAACATTGAATGTGGGTCCTGAATATAATCTCCCGCTAGATGCAGGGACAGTGCAACATTTAATTTTGGTCCGGAATATCATCTCCCGCTGGATGCAGGGACTGTGTGACATTGAATGTGGGTCCGGAATATAATCTCCTGCTGGATACAGGGATTGTGGGACATTGAATGTGGGTCTGGAATATAATCTCCCGCTGGTACAGGTACTGTGGGATATAGAATGTGGATCTGGATTATAATCTTCCGCTGGATACAGGGATTGTGTAACATTGAATGTGGGTTCTGATTATCATCTCCCGCTGGATACAGAGTCTGTTGGACATTGAATGCGCGTCCGGAATTTAATATTCCACTGGATACAGGGAGAGTGGGACATTGAAAGTTGGTGCAGAATGTAATCACCCGCTGGATACAGTGACTGTGTAACATTGAATGTGGGTCCGGAACATAATCTCCCGCTGGATACAGGGATTGCGGGATACTGAATGAGGGCCAAGAATATAAACTCCCGTTCGATACAGGGACTGTGTGATATTGAATGTGAGTCCGGAATATATTATCCCGCTGGATACATGGACTGTGGGACACTGAATGTCGGTCTGGATTATAATCTCCCGCTGGATGCAGGGATTATGGGATATTGAATGTGTGAATATGGGTCCGGAGTGTAATAGGATGGATGTGTAATCCGATAGATGTATAATATGATGGATGTGTACTAGGATGGATTTGCAATATGATGGATGTATGATATGATGGATGTGTATTATGATGGATGTACAATTGGACGGATTTGTAATATGATGATGTGTAATAGGATGGATGTGTAATAGGATGGATGTGCAATAGGATGGATGTGACATCGGATGGATGTGTAACAAAATGGATATGTAATAACATGGATGTGCAATAGGATGTATGTGTAATGTGATGATTATGTAATACGATGGATGTGGAATAAGGTGGACGTGTAATTTGGTGGATGTGTAATTTGATGATGTGTAATAGGATGGATATGTAATATCATGGATGTGTAACATGATGGATGTGTAATAAGATGGATGTGTAATAGGATGGATGTGTAATATGATGGATGTGTAATAGGATGGATGTGTAATAGCAAGGATGTGTAATAGGATGGATGTGTAATAGGATGGATGTGAAATATGATGGATGCGTAATCGGATGGATGTGTAATAGAATGGATGTGTAATATGATGGATGTGTAATAGGATGGATGTGTAATAGCAAGGATGTGTAATTGGATGGATGTGTCATATGATGGATGTGTAATAGGATGAATGTGCCATAGGATGAATGTGTAATATGATGGATGTGTTATAGGATGGATGTGTAATATGAACGATGTGCAATATGATGGATGTGTAACAGGATGGATGTTTAATAGGATGAATGAGTAACAGGATGGATGTGTAATATAATGGATGTGTAATCGGATGGATGTGTAAAATGATTGATGTGTAATAGGATGGATGTGTAATAGGATGAATGTGTAATATGATGGATGTATAATAGGATGGATGTGCAATAGGATGGATGTGTAATTTGATGGATGTGTAATAGGATGGATGTGTAATAGGATTGATGTATAAGAGAATTGATGTGTAATATGATGGATGTGTAAAAAGAAGGATGTGTAATATGATGGATGTGTCATCGGATGGATGTGTAATAGGATTGATGTGTAATATGATGGGTGTAATGGGATGGATGTGTAATAGGATGGATTTGTAATATGATGGATGTGTAATAGGATGGATGTGTGATATGTTGGATGTGTAATAGGATGCATGTCTAATATGTTGAATGTGTAATAGGATAGACGTGCAATAGGATGGATGTGTAATAGGATGGATGTGTAACAGGATGGATTTGTAATATGATGGATCGGTAATCGGATGGATGTTAAATATGATGGATGTGTAATATAATGGATGAGTAATAGGATGGATGTGAAATAGGATGGATGTGTAATATGATGGCTGTGTAACAGGATGAATGTGTAAAATCATGGATGTGTAACAGGATGTATGAGTAATAAGATGGATGTGTAATAGGATGGATGTGTAATAGGACGGAGGTGAAATAAGATGGATGTGTAATAAGATGGACGTGTAATATGATGGATGTGTAATATGATGGATATGTAATAGGATATATGTGTAATATAATGGTTGTGTAATATGACGGATATGTATTATGACGGATGTGTAATGTGGTGGATGTGCAATAGGATGGATGTGTAATTTGATGGATGTGCAATAGGAGGGATGTGTGATATGATAGATGTGTAATAGGATTGATGTATAATAGGATGGATGTGTAATATGATGGATGTGTATGTGGATGGATGTAGAATGCATGTGTAATATGATGGATGTGTAATAGGATGGATGTGTAATAGGATGGAGGTGTAATATAATGGATGAGTAATAAGATGGATGTGAAATAGGATGGATGTGTAATATGATGGATGTGTAATAGGATGAATGTGTAAAATCATGGATGTGTAACAGGATGTATGAGTAATAGGATGGATGTGTAATAGGATGGATGTGTAATAGGATGGATGTGAAATAAGATGGATGTGTAATAAGATGGACGTGTAATATGATGGATGTGCAATAGGATGCATGTGTAATAGGATGGATGTGTAATATAATGGTTGTGTAATATGATGGATGTGTAATAGGATTGATATATAATAGGATGGATATATAATAGGATGGATGTGTAATAGGATGAATGTGCAATAGGATGGAAGTGTAATATGATGGATGTGTAATAAGATGGACGTGTAATATGATGGTTGTGTAATCGGATTAATGTGTAACATTATGGATGTGTAATAGGATGTATGTGTAATATGATGGATGTGTAATATGATGGATATGTAATAGGATGGATGTGAAATAGGATGGATGTGTAATATGACGCATATGTATTATGATGGATGTGTAATGTGGTGGATGTGCAATAGGATGGATGTGTAATTTGATGGATGTGTAATAGGAGGGATGTGTAATATGACGGATATGTATTATGACGGATGTGTAATGTGGTGGATGTGCAATAGGATGGATGTGTAATTTGATGGATGTGTAATAGGAGGGATGTGTAATATGATGGATGTGTAATAGGATGGAAGTATAATATGATGGATGTGTAATAGGATGGATGTGTGATATGATAGATGTGTAATACTATTGATGTATAATAGGATGGATGTGTAATATGATGGATGTGTATTAGGATGGATGCAGAATGGATGTGTAATATGATGGATGTGTAATAGGATGGATGTGTAATAGGATGGATGTGTAATAGGATGGAGGTGTCATATGATGGATGTGTAATAGGATCGATGTTAAATAAGATGGATGTGTAATATGAAGGATGTGTAATAGGATGGATGTATAATAGGATGAATGTACAATAGGATGGATGTGTAATATGAACGATGTGCAATATGGTGGATGTGTAACAGGATTGATGTGTAATATGATGGTTGTGAAATAGCATGGATGTGTCATTGGATGGAGGTGCAATCTGATTGATGTTTAATAGGATAGATGTGTAATATGATGGATGTGTAATATGGTGGATCTGTAATAGGATGGATGTGTAATATGATTGATATGAAATAGGATAGATCGGGAAAATCATGGATGTGTAATATGATGGATGTTTAATAGGATGTATATGTAAAATCATGGATGTGTAATATGATGGATGAGTTATATGATGGATGTACAATATGATGTATGCGTAATATGATGGATTTGTAATATGATGGATATGTCATAGGATTAATGTATAATATGATGGATGTGTAACAGGACGGATGTGTAATATGATGGATATGTAATGTAATGGATGTGCAATAGGATGCATGCGTAATACGATGGAAGTGTAATATGATGGCTGTGTAATATGATGGATGTTCAATGTAATAGAGGTGTAAAATAATGGATGAGTAATAGGATGGATGTTTAATATGACTGTTGTGTAATAGGATGGATGTGTAATATGGTGGATCTGTAATAGGATGGATGTGTAATATGATGGATGTGTAATGGGATGGATGTGTAAAATCATGGATGTGTAATAGGATGGATGAGTAATAGGATGGGTATGTAATAGGATGGATGTGTAATAGGCTGGATGTGTAATATGATGGATGTGTATTAGGATGGATGTA
Source organism: Pristiophorus japonicus (assembly GCF_044704955.1). Taxonomy (NCBI): domain Eukaryota; kingdom Metazoa; phylum Chordata; class Chondrichthyes; family Pristiophoridae; genus Pristiophorus; species Pristiophorus japonicus. Next base: position 157,237,256 of record NC_091987.1, read on the forward strand.
GAATGGATGTGTAATATGATGGATGTGTAATAGGATGGATGTGTAATAGGATGGATGTGTAATATGGTGGATCTGTAATAGGATGGATGTGTAATATGATTGATATGAAATAGGATAGATGGGGAAAATCATGGATGTGTAATATGATGCATGTTTAATCGGATGTATGTGTAAAATCATGGATGTGTAATATGATGGATGAGTTATATGATAGATGTGTAATATGATGTATGCGTAATATGATGGATTTGTAATATGATGGGTATGTCATATGATTAATGTATAATATGATGGATGTGTAATAAGATCGATGTTTAATATGATGAAAGTGTGATATGATGGATGTGTATTAGGATGGATGTGTAATAGGATGGATGTATAATATGACGGATGTGTAATATGATGGAAGTGTAATAGGATGGATGTGTAATATGGTGGATGTGTCATCGGATGGATATGTAATGTGATGAATGTGTAATAGGAAGGATGTGTAATATGATGTATGTGTAATGTGATGTATGTGTAATGTGATGAATGTGCAATAGGATGGATGTTCAATGTGATGGATGTGTAATATGATGGATGTGTAATTGGATGGATGTGTAATATGATGGATGAGTAATATGATGGATGTGTAATAGAATGCATGTGTAATAGGATGGATGTGTAATATGATGGATGTGTAATGGGATGGATGTGTAAAATCATGGATGTGTAATAGGATGGATGAGTAATAGGATGGGTATGTAATAGGATGGGTATGTAATAGGATGGATGTGTAATAGGCTGGATGTGTAATATGATGGATGTGTATTAGGATTGATGTAGAATGGATGTGTAATATGATGGATGTGTAATAGGATGGATGTGTAATAGGATGGATGTGTAATAGGATGGAGGTGTAATATGATGGATGTGTAATAGGATGGATGTTAAATAAGATGGATGTGTAATATGAAGGATGTGTAATAGGATGGATGTATAATAGGATGAATGTGCAATAGGATGGATGTGTAATATGAATGATGTGCAATATGGTGGATGTGTAATAGGATTGATGTGTAATATGATGGTTGAGAAATAGCATGGATGTGTAATTGGATGGAGGTGCAATATGATGGATGTGCAATAGGAAGGATGTGTAATAGGATGGATGTGCAATATGATTGATATGAAATAGGATAGATGGGGAAAATCATGGATGTGTAATATGATGGATGTTTAATAGGATGTATGTGTAAAATCATGGATGTGTAATATGATGGATGAGTTATATGATGGATGTGTAATATGATGTATGCATAATATGATAGATTTGTAATATGATGGATATGTCATAGGATTAATGTATAATATGATGGATGTGTAATAAGATCGATGTTGAATATGATGAAAGTGTGATATGATGGATGTGTAATAGGATGGATGTGTAATATGGTGGATGTGTAATCGGATGGATATGTAATGTGATGAATGTGTAATAGGAAGGATGTGTAATATGATGGATGTGTAATGTGATCAATGTGTAATGTGATGAATGTGCAGTAGGATGGATGTTCAATGTGATGGATGTGTAATTGAATGGATGTGTAATATGATGGATGAGTAATATGATCGATGTGTAATAGAATGGATGTGTAATAGGACGGATGTGTAATATGGTGGATGTGTAATATGATGGATGTGTAATAGGATGGATGTATAATATGATGGATGTGTATTGGGATGGATGTGTAATATGATGGAAATGTAATGGAATGGATGTGCAATAGGATGCATGCGTAATACGATGGAAGTGTAATATGATGGATGTACAATGTGATAGAGGTGTAAAATAATGGATGTGTAATAGGATGGATGTTTAATATGACTGTTGTGTAATAGGATGGATGTGTAATATGGTGGATCTGTAATAGGATGGATGTGTAATATGATGGATGTGTAATAGGATGAATGTGTAAAATCATGGATATGTAATAGGATGGATGAGTAATAGGATGGCTGTGTAATATGATGGATGTGTAATAGGGTGGATGTGTAATATGACAGAAGTGTAATATGATGGCCGTGTAATTTGAAGGAAATGTAATATGATGTCTGTGTAATATGATGGATGTGTAATATGATAGAGGTATAATATAATGGATGTGTAATATAATGTATGTGTAATAGGATGGATGTGTAATAGGATGGATGTGTAATATGATGAATGTGTAATAGGATGGATGTGTCATATCGATTGTGTAATAGGATGGATGTGTAACATGATGGATATGTAATAGGATGGATGTGTAATATGGTGGATCTGTAATAGGATGGATGTGTAATATGATGGATGTGTAATAGGATGGATGTGTAAAATCATGAATGTATAATAGGATGGATGAGTAATAGGATGGGTGTGTAATATGATGGATGTGCAATAGGCTGGATGTGGAACAGGATGAATGTGTAATAGGATGGGTGTGTAATATGATGGATGTGTCATAGGACGGATGTGTAATGTGATGGATGTGTAATGTGATGAATGCGTAATAGGATGGACGTGTAATATGACAGAAGTGTAATATGATGGCCGTGTAATATAATGGATGTGTAATAGGATGGTTGTGTAATATGGTGGATGTGTAATATGATGGATGTGTAATAGGATGGATGTATAATATGATGGATGTGTATTGGGATGGATGTGTAATATGATGGAAATGTAATGGAATGGATGTGCAATAGGATGCATGCGTAATATGATGGAAGTGTAATATGATGGATGTTCAATGTGATAGAGGTGTAAAATAATGGATGTGTAATAGGATGGATGTTTAATATGACTGTTGTGTAATATGATGGATGTGTAATATGGTGGATCTGTAATAGGATGGATGTGTAATATGATGGATGTGTAATATGATGGATGTGTATTAGGATTGATGTAGAATGGATGTGTAATATGATGGATGTGTAATAGGATGGATGTGTAATAGGATGGATGTGTAATAGGATGGAGGTGTAATATGATGGATGTGTAATAGGATGGATGTTAAATAAGATGGATGTGTAATATGAAGGATGTGTAATAGGATGGATGTATAATAGGATGAATGTGCAATAGGATGGATGTGTAATATGAATGATGTGCAATATGGTGGATGTGTAATAGGATTGATGTGTAATATGATGGTTGAGAAATAGCATGGATGTGTAATTGGATGGAGGTGCAATATGATGGATGTGCAATAGGAAGGATGTGTAATAGGATGGATGTGCAATATGATTGATATGAAATAGGATAGATGGGGAAAATCATGGATGTGTAATATGATGGATGTTTAATAGGATGTATGTGTAAAATCATGGATGTGTAATATGATGGATGAGTTATATGATGGATGTGTAATATGATGTATGCATAATATGATAGATTTGTAATATGATGGATATGTCATAGGATTAATGTATAATATGATGGATGTGTAATAAGATCGATGTTGAATATGATGAAAGTGTGATATGATGGATGTGTAATAGGATGGATGTGTAATATGGTGGATGTGTAATCGGATGGATATGTAATGTGATGAATGTGTAATAGGAAGGATGTGTAATATGATGGATGTGTAATGTGATCAATGTGTAATGTGATGAATGTGCAGTAGGATGGATGTTCAATGTGATGGATGTGTAATTGAATGGATGTGTAATATGATGGATGAGTAATATGATCGATGTGTAATAGAATGGATGTGTAATAGGACGGATGTGTAATATGGTGGATGTGTAATATGATGGATGTGTAATAGGATGGATGTATAATATGATGGATGTGTATTGGGATGGATGTGTAATATGATGGAAATGTAATGGAATGGATGTGCAATAGGATGCATGCGTAATACGATGGAAGTGTAATATGATGGATGTACAATGTGATAGAGGTGTAAAATAATGGATGTGTAATAGGATGGATGTTTAATATGACTGTTGTGTAATAGGATGGATGTGTAATATGGTGGATCTGTAATAGGATGGATGTGTAATATGATGGATGTGTAATAGGATGAATGTGTAAAATCATGGATATGTAATAGGATGGATGAGTAATAGGATGGCTGTGTAATATGATGGATGTGTAATAGGGTGGATGTGTAATATGACAGAAGTGTAATATGATGGCCGTGTAATTTGAAGGAAATGTAATATGATGTCTGTGTAATATGATGGATGTGTAATATGATAGAGGTATAATATAATGGATGTGTAATATAATGTATGTGTAATAGGATGGATGTGTAATAGGATGGATGTGTAATATGATGAATGTGTAATAGGATGGATGTGTCATATCGATTGTGTAATAGGATGGATGTGTAACATGATGGATATGTAATAGGATGGATGTGTAATATGGTGGATCTGTAATAGGATGGATGTGTAATATGATGGATGTGTAATAGGATGGATGTGTAAAATCATGAATGTATAATAGGATGGATGAGTAATAGGATGGGTGTGTAATATGATGGATGTGCAATAGGCTGGATGTGGAACAGGATGAATGTGTAATAGGATGGGTGTGTAATATGATGGATGTGTCATAGGACGGATGTGTAATGTGATGGATGTGTAATGTGATGAATGCGTAATAGGATGGACGTGTAATATGACAGAAGTGTAATATGATGGCCGTGTAATATAATGGATGTGTAATAGGATGGTTGTGTAATATGGTGGATGTGTAATATGATGGATGTGTAATAGGATGGATGTATAATATGATGGATGTGTATTGGGATGGATGTGTAATATGATGGAAATGTAATGGAATGGATGTGCAATAGGATGCATGCGTAATATGATGGAAGTGTAATATGATGGATGTTCAATGTGATAGAGGTGTAAAATAATGGATGTGTAATAGGATGGATGTTTAATATGACTGTTGTGTAATATGATGGATGTGTAATATGGTGGATCTGTAATAGGATGGATGTGTAATATGATGGATGTGTAATAGGATGAATGTGTAAAATCATGGATATGTAATAGGATGGATCAGTAATAGGATGGCTGTGTAATATGATGGATGTGTAATAGGATGGTTGTGTAATATGGTGGATGTGTAATATGATGGATGTGTAATAGGATGGATGTATAATATGATGGATGTGTATTGGGATGGATGTGTAATATGATGGAAATGTAATGGAATGGATGTGCAATAGGATGCATGCGTAATACGATGGAAGTGTAATATGATGGATGTTCAATGTGATAGAGGTGTAAAATAATGGATGTGTAATAGGATGGATGTGTAATATGACAGAAGTGTAATATGATGGCCGTGTAATTTGAAGGAAATGTAATATGATGGCTGTGTAATATGATGGATGTGTAATATGATAGAGGTATAATATAATGGATGTGTAATATAATGTATGTGTAATAGGATGGATGTGTAATAGGATGGATGTGTAATATGATGAATGTGTAATAGGATGGATATGTCATATCGATTGTGTAATAGGATGGATGTGTAACATGATGGATATGTAATAGGATGGATGTGTAATAGGATGGATGTGTAATAGGATAGATGTGTAATATGATGGATGTGTAATAGAATAGATGTGTAATATGATGGATGTGTAGTAGGATGGATGTGTAATATCGACTGTGTAATAGGATGGATGTGTAACATGATGGATATGTAATAGGATGGATGTGTAATAGGATGGATGTGTAATAGGATGGATGTGTAATAGGATGGATGTGTAATATGATGGATGTGTAATATGGTGGATGCGTAACAGGATGGATGTATAATATGATGGATGTGTATTGGGATGGATGTGTAATATGATGGATATGCAATGTAATGGATGTGCAATAGGATGGATGCGTAATACGATGGAAGTGTAATATGATGGCTGTGTAATATGATGGATGTTCAATGTGATAGAGGTGTAAAATAATGGATGTGTAATAGGATGGATGTTTAATATGACTGTTGTGTAATAGGATGGATGTGTAATATGATGGATGTGTAATAGGATGGATGTGTAAAATCATGAATGTATAATAGGATGGATGAGTAATAGGATGGGTGTGTAATATGATGGATGTGCAAAGGCTGGATGTGGAACAGGATGAATGTGTAATAGGATGGGTGTGTAATATGATGGATGTGTCATAGGACGGATGTGTAATGTGATGGATGTGTAATGTGATGAATGCGCAATAGGATGGACGTGTAATATGACAGAAGTGTAATATCATGGCCGTGTAATATAATGGATGTGTAATAGGATGGTTGTGTAATAGGATTGATGTGTAATAGGATGGATGTGTATTAGGATGGATGTGTAATATGATGGATATATAATATGATGGATGTGTAATCGGATGGATGTGTAATATGATGGATGTATAATATGATGAATGTGTAATAGGATGGACGTGTAATTTGAAGGAAATGTAATATGATGGCTGTGTAATATGATGGATGTGTAATATGATAGAGATGTAATATAATGGATGTGTAATAGGATGGATGTGTAATAGGATGGATGTGTAATATGATGGATGTGTAATAGGATGGATGTGTAAAATCATGAATGTATAATAGGATGGATGAGTAATAGGATGGGTGTGTAATATCATGGATGTGTAATAGGCTGGATGTGGAACAGGATGAATGTGTAATAGGATGGGTGTGTAATATGATGGATGTGTCATAGGATGGATGTGTAATGTGATGGATGTGGAATGTGATGAATGCTTAATAGGATGGACGTGTAATATGACAGAAGTGTAATATGATGGCTGTGTAATATAATGGATGCGTAATAGGATGGTTGTGTAATAGGATTGATGTGTAATAGGATGGATGTGTATTAGGATGGATGTGTAATATGATGGATGTATAATATGATGAATGTGTAATAGGATGGACGTGTAATTTGAAGGAAATGTAATATGATGTGTAATAGGATGGATGTGTAATATGATGGATGTGTAATAGGATGGACGTGTAATATGATGGATGTGCAGTAGGATGGATGTGTAATATCGATTGTATAATAGGATGGATGTGTAACATGATGGATATGTAATAGGATGGATGTGTAATAGGATGGATGTGTAATAGGATAGATGTGTAATATGATGGATGTATAATATGATGGATGTTTAATAGGATGGATGTGTAATACGATGGATGTGTTCTAGGATGAATGTGTAATAGGATGGGTGTGTAATATGATGGATGTGTCATAGGACGGATGTGTAATGTGATGGATGTGTAATGTGCTGAATGCGTAATAGGATGGACGTGTAATATGACAGAAGTGTAATATGATGGCCGTGTAATATAATGGATGTGTAATAGGATGGTTGTGTAATAGGATGGATGTGTAATAGGATAGATGTGTAATATGATGGATGTATAATATGATGGATGTTTAATAGGATGGATGTGTAATACGATGGATGTGTTCTAGGATGGATGTGTATTAGGATGGATGTGTAATATGATGGATGTATAATATGATGGATGTTTAATAGGATGGATGTGCAATAAGATGGATGTGAAATAGGATGGATGTGTAATGAGATGGATGTGCAATATGATGGATGTGTAATATAATGGATGTGCAATAGGATGGATGTGTAAGATGATGGATGTGTAATAGGATGGATTTGTAATAAGATGGATCGTTATTAGGATGGACGTGTAATATGATGGCTGAGTAATAGGATGGATGTTTAATATGATGGATGTGTAATGTGATGGATGTGTAATGGGATTGAAGTGTAATAGGATGAATGTGTAATATAATGGATGTTTAATATGATGGATGGGTAATAGGGTGGATGTGTAATATGATGGATGTGCTTTCGGATGGATGTGTAATAGGATGGGTGTGTAATATGATGGATGTGCAATATGACGGATGTGTAATAAGATGGATGTGTAATAGGGCATGGAGTGAATACTTGTGTGCCACAGTACACCCAGGACAGGGAGAGAGTGCGGGCCTCAGTAATCACAGAGCAGGGATGGAGGGAGTGTTGCCCTCAGTATCGCCAGGGGAAGGAGGAAGGTCGTGTCAGCCTCAGTACCCCCAGGGGAGGGAGGGAAAGAGAGATGGAGGGAAGGAGGTAGGGAGTGTGGCATTAGTACCGACAAGGCAGGAAGGGAAGGAGTGTGCGCCTCAGTTACCCTAGGGCTGGGAGGGATGGAGTGTGTGCATCAGTTACCCTGGGGCAGGGAGGGAGGCATTGCTTTCCTCAGTAACCCAATAGGAGGGAGAGGCATAGTGTGGGCCTCAGTACCCAGAGAGAGGGAGGGAGTGAGTGTGGGCTTCAGCATCCCACGGGCAAGGAGGGAAGGAGAGTGGGGCTCAGTTCCCGCTGGGCAGGGAGAAAGTGAGTGTGGGACTCAGTTAACCCAGGGAGGGAGAGATTATTGGCCTCAATTACCTAAGAACAGGGAGTAAGGGAATGTGTGCCTCAGTACACCCAGGACGCGGAAGAAGGGAGTAGCTCTGGGACTCAGTACACCCAGAGCATGGAGTGAGTGAGTGTGGGCCTCAGTACCCCCAGGACAGTGAGGAAGGGAGTGTGCGACTCAATACCCCCAAGGCAAGGAGGGAAGGCGTGTTGGCCTGTGTCTGCGCAGGGCAGGGAGGAAACGAGTGTGGGCCTTGTACCATCAAGGCAGGGAGGAAGGGAGTGTGTGCCTCAGTACCAGCAGGGCAAGGAGGGAGGAAGGATGTTTGGGCCTCAGTACCCCAGGGCAGGGAGGGAGGGAGTGTGGGGCTCAGCTCACCCAGGTCAGGGAGGGAGGGAGTGTGGACCTCAGTACCCCCAGAGAAGGGATGGAGCGAGTGTTGCCCTCTGTACCGCCAGGGGATGGAGGGAAGTGTGGAGGGAGTGTGGGCCTCAGCACCCCCAGAGAAGGGATGGAGCGAGTGTTGCCCTCTGTACCGCCAGGGGATGGAGGGAAGTGTGGAGGGAGTATGGGCCTCAGCACCCCCAGGGGAGGGAGGGAAGGAGTGAGGGTAGATAGGCCTCAGTATCCCCAGGGGTGTGAGGGAAGGAGGGAGGGAGTGTGGGCCTCAGTACCCAAAAATCAGGGAGCTAGGCAGTGTGGGCTTCATTAATCCCAGAGCAGGGAGGGGTAGTGTGGGCCTCAGTTGCCCCAGAGCGGGAGGGAAAGAGGGAGGGAGGGAGGAGGCAGCGAGTGTGGACCTCAGTGCGCCCAATGTAGGGAGAGAAGGAGGGAGGGAGTGTGGGTCTTACTACCCACAAGGCAGGGCATGAGGTTGTGTGAGCCTCAGTACCCATAGGGCACGGAGGGAGGGAGTGTGCGCCTCAGTTAACCTAGGGTAGGGAGGGAGATAGTGTGGTCTTCAGTAAACCAAGAGCATGGAGAGGCGTAGTGTGGGCCTCAGTACCCCCAGAGAGGGAGGGAGGGAGTGTGGGCCTCAGCACCCCCAGGGCAAGGAGACAGGGACAGTAGGCCATAGTTCTCACTGGGCACAGAGAGGGGGAGTGTGGGACTCAGTTATCCCAGGGAGGGAGAGATTGTCGGCCTCAATTACCCCAGAGCAGGGAGTGAGGGAGTGTGTGCCTCACTATCCTTAGGGCAGGGAGGCCGGAGATGTTGGACTCAGGACCACCAGGACAGGGAGTGAGGGCGTGTTGCTCTATGTATGCCCAGGGCAGGGAGAGAGAGAGTGTGGGCCTCAGTACCTCCAGGGCAGGGAGGGAGGGCGTGTTGGCCTGTGTACCATCAAGGCAGCGAGGAAGGGAGTGTTGCCTCAGTACCCCCAGGGCAGGAAGAATGGGAGGGAGAGTGGGCCTCAGTACACACAGGACAAGGAGAGAGTTAGTGTATGCCTCAGTACACCAGGTCATGGAGGGAGGGAGAGTGGACATCATTACCTGCTGAGCAGGGAGGGAGAGAGGGAATGTCGGGGTCTGTACACCCAGGGCAGGGAACGTGGGAGTGTGGGCCTCAGTACCCCAGGGCAGGGTGGGTGAGAGTGTGCGCCTCAGCACAGCCAGGTCAGGGAGGGAGGGTGTGGTGATCTCAGCACCCCAGGGCATGGAGGGAGTTTGAGTGGACCTCAGAACCCGCAGGGCAGGGAGGTATGGAGGAAGTATCGGGATCAGTACCCCCAGATCACAGTGGGAGGGAGTGTGGACCTCAGTATCCCCAAGACCTGGAGGGAGCACTTGAGTGCCACAGTACACCCAGGGCAGGGACGGACGGCGTGTTGGCCTGTGTTTGCTCGGGGCAGGGAGAGAGAGAGCGTGGGCCTCATTACCCCCAGGGCAGCGAGGGAGGTCGTTTGGCCTGCGTATGCTCAGGTCAGGGAGGGAGGGATTGTGCGCCTTTGTACCATCAAGGCAGCGAGGAAGGGAGTGTTGCCTCAGTAGCCCCAGGGCAGGGAGGAAGGGAGGGAGTGTGGGCCTCAGTACACACAGGACAGGGAGAGAGGAAGTGTGTGCCTCAGTACACCAGCTCATGGAGGGAGGGAGAGTGGACTTCATTACCCGCCGAGCAGGGAGGGAGAGAGGGAGTCTCGGGATTAGTAACCCCAGATCACGGTGGGAGGGACCTCACTATCCCCAGGGCCTGGAGGGAGCACTTGTGTGCCACAATACCCAGGGCAGGGAGGGAGTGCGGGCCGCAGTAACCCCAGAACAGGGATGGAGGGAGTGTTGCTCTCAGTACCGCCAGGGGAAAGAGGCAGTGAATTTCGTCCTCAGTACCCCCAGGAAATGTAGGGAAAGAGAGATGGAGGGAAGGAGGAAGGGAGTGTGGCCTTAGTACCCACAAGGCAGGGAGGGAAGGAGTGTGCGCTTCAGTTACCCTAGAGCAGGGAGAGATTGAGTATGCGCATCAGTTACCCTCGGGCAGGGAGGGAGGCAATGTGGTCCTCAGTAACCCAAGAGCAGGGAAAGGCATAGTGTGGGCCTCAGTACCCCCAGAGAGGGAGAGAGGGAGTGTAGGCCTCAGCACCCCAAGGGCAAGGAGGGAAGGAGAGTGGGGCTCAGTTCTCGCTGGGCAGGGAGAGAGTGTCAGCCTCAATTACCCCAGGGAGGGAGGGATTGTCGGCCTCAATTACATAAGAGCAGGGAGTGAGGGAGTGTGGGCCTCAGTATCCTTAGGGCAGGGAGGTTGGGAGTGTGGGACTCAGTACCACCAATGCAGGGAATGTGGGCGTGTTGGCCTGTGCATGCCCAGAGCAGGGTGAGAGGGAGTGTGGGCCTCAGTACCCCGAGGGCAGTGAGGTAGGGAATTTGGGTCTCAGTACCCCCAGGGCAAGGAGGGAGAGCGTGTTGGCCTGAGTCTGCCCAGGACAGGGAGGAAAGGAATGTGGGCCTGTGCACCATCAAGACAGGGAGGAAGTGTGTGCCTCAGTTCCCGCATTGCAGGGATGGAGGAAGGGAGATTGGGTCTCAGTACCCCAGGACAGTGAGGGAGGGAGTGTGGGCCTCAGCTCACCCAGCTCAAGGAGGGAAGGAGTGTGGACCTCAGTACACCCATGGCCTGGAGGGAGTGCGGGCCTCTGTACCCGCAGAGAAGGGATGGAGGGAGTGTTGCCCTCTACACTGCCAGGGGAAGGAGGGAAGTAGGAAGGGAGTATGGGCTTCAGCGCCCCCACGGAAGGGAGGGAAGGAGGGAGGGTATGTAGGCCTCAGTACCCCCAGGGTTGTGAGTGAAGGAGGGAGGGAATGTGGGCCTGATTACCCAAAAGGCAGGGAGCTCGGCAGTATGGGTTTCATTAACCCCAGAGCAGGGAGAGGGGTAATGTGAGCCTCAGTAGCCACAGAGCGGGAGGGAAAGAGGAAGGGAGGGAAGGAGGCAGTGAGTGTGGACCTCAGTGCCCCCAGGGCAGGGAGGGAAGGGAGGAGAGAGTTTGGGCCTTAATACCCAAAAGGCAGGGCGTGAGGTAGTATGAGCCTCAGTACCCATAGCGCAGGGAGGGAGGGAGTGTGTGCCTCAGTTAACCTAGGGCAGGGAGGGAGATATTGTGGTCTTCAGTAAACCAAGAGCAGGAAGAGGCGTAGTGTGGGCCTCAGTACCCCCAGAGAGGGAGGGAGGGAGTGTAGCCTCAGCACCCCCAGGCCAAGGAGGCAGGGACAGTGGGCCACAGTTCTCACTGGGCATGGAGAGGGGGAGTGTGGGACTCAGATATCACAGAGAGGGAGGGATTGTCGGCCTCAATTACCACAGGGCAGGGAGTGAGGGCGTGTGCGCCTCAGTGCCCCCAGAGCAGGGAGGACGGGAGTGGCTGTGGGACTCAGTACACCGAGAGCAGGGAGTGAGGGAGTGTGGGCCGCAGTATCCTTTGGGCAGGGAGGTAGGAGATGTGGGACGCAGTACTCCCAGGGCAGGGAGGAAGGGCATGTTGGCCTGCGTATGCCCAGGTCAGGAAGGGAGGGAATGTGGGCCTGTGTACCATCAAGACAGCGACGAAGGGAGTGTGTGCCTCAGCACCCCAGGGCATGGAGGGAGTTTGAGTGGACCTTAGTACCCACAGGTATGGAGGGAGGGAGGGAGTACCCCCAGATCACGGTGGGAGGGAGTGTGGACCTCATTATCCCCAGGGCCTGGAGGGAGCACTTGAGTGCCACAATACATCGAGGGCAGGGAGGGTGTGCGGACCTCAGTAACCCCAGAGCAGGGATGGAGTGAGTGTTGCCCTCAGTACCGCCAGGGGAAGGAAGGAGGGAGTTTTGGCCTCAGTACCCCCAGGGGAGGGAGGGAAAGAGGGATGGAGGGAAGGAGGAAGGGAGTGTGGCCTTAGTACCCACAATGCAGTGAGGGATGGAGTGTGCGCATCAGTTCCCGTCGGCAGGGAGGAAGTTATTGCGGTCCTCAGTAACCCAAGAGCAGGGAGAGGCATCGTGTGGGCCTCAGTTACCACAGAGAGGGAGGGAGGGAGTGTCAGCCTCAGCACCCCAAGGGCAAGGAGGGAAGGAAAGTGGGGTTCAGTTCTCGCTGGGCAGGGAGAGAGGGAGTTTGGGACTCAGTTTCCCAAGGGAGGGAGGGATTGTCGGCCTCAATTACCCCAGGGCAGGGAGTGAGGGAGTGTGTGCCTCAGTATCCAGAGGGCAGAGAGGTAGGGAGTGTGGGACTCAGTACCCCCAGGGCAAGGAGGGTGGGCGTGTTGGCCTGGGTCTGCCCAGGGCAGGGAGGGAAGGAATATGGGCCTGTGTACCATCAAGAGAGGGAGGAAGTGAGTGTGTGCCTTCGTTCCCGCATTGCAGGGAGGGAGGAAGGGAGTTTGGGCCTCAGTACCCCAGAGCAGTGAGGGAGGGTGTGTGCGCCTCAGGTCACCCAGCTCAGGGAGGGAGTGAGTGTGGACCTCAGTACCCCCAGGGTCTGGAGGGAGCGTGTGTGTGCCAGAGTACACCCAGGGCAGGGAGGGAGTGCGGGCCTCTGTACCCCTGAGAAGGGATGGAGGGAGTGTTGCCCTCTGTACCGCCAGAGGAAGGAGGGATGTAGGGAGGGAGAATGGGCCTCAACATCCCCAGCGGAGGGAGGGAAGGAGGGAGGGTATGTAGGCCTCAGTAACCCCAGGTGTGTGAGGGAAGGAGGGAGGGAGTGTGGTCCTCAGTACCCAAAAGGCAGGGAGCTAGGCAGAGTTGTCTTCATTAACCCCAGGGAGAGGGATAGTGTGCTGCTTAGTAGCCCCAGAGCGAGAGGGAAAGAGGGAGGGAGGGAATGAGGCAGCGAGTGTGGACCTCTGTGCCCCCTGGGGAGGGAGGGAAGGAGGGAGGGAGTGTGGGACTTAATACCCACAAGGCAGGGCATGAGGAAGTGTGAGCCTCAGTACCCATAGTGGAGGGAGGGAGGGAGTGTGCGTGTCAGTTAACCACGGGCAGGGAGGGAGATATTTTGGTCTTCAGTAATCCAAGAGTAGGGAGAGGCATTGTGAGGGCCTCAGTACCCCCATGAGGGAGGGATGGAGTGTGGGCGTCAGCACCCACAGGGCATGGAGGAAGGGACAGTGGGCCACAGTTCTCACGGGGCACGGAGAGAGGGAGTGTGGGACTCAGTTATCCCAGGGAGGGAGGGACTGTTGGCCTGAATTACGCCAGGGCAGGGAGTGAAGGCGTTTGCGCCTCAGTGCCCTCAGGGCAGTGAGGTAAGGAGTGTGGCCGCAGGGCAGGGAGGGAGGGCGTGTTGGCTTGCACATGCCCAGGGCAGGGAGGAAGGGAGTGTGGGCCTGTGTACCATCAAGTCAGGGAGGAAGGGAGTGTGTGTCTCAGTACCCCCAGGGCAGGGAGGGTGGGAGTGTGGGCCTCAGTAGTCCCAGGGCAGGGAGTGAGGGAGTGTGGGCCTCAGCACACCCGAGCAGGGAGGTAGGGTGGGAGTGTGGGCCTCAGTACCCACAAGGCAGGGAGGGAGGGATGGAGTGTGGGCCTCAGTATCCCAGGGCCGGGAGGTAGCCACTTTGGCTCTCAGTACCCCCAGGGTAGGGAGGGAGGATGTGTGGGCCTTTGTACCCCAGAGCAGGGAGGGAGGGTGTTTGGGTCTAAGTGCCCCCAGGGCAGTGAGTGAGTGAGGGAGTGTCGGTCTCTGCACACCCAGGGCAGGGAGCGAGGGAGGGAGTGTTGGTCTCATTAACCACAGGACAGGTGGGAGGGATGGAGTTTGTGCCTCAGTATTCCAGGGCCTAAAGGTAGCCAGTGTGGGTCTCAGTACTCCCAGGGCAGGGAGGAAGGATGTGTGGGCCTTTGTTCGCCCAGGGCAAGGGGGGGAGGGAGTTTGGGCCTCAGTGCCCCGAGGGCAGGGAGGGAGGGAGTGTGGGCCTTAGCAGCCCCAGGGCAGGGTGGGAGGGAATGTGTCGCTGAGTACCCTCAGGACAGGGAGGGAGGGAGTGTGGGCCTGCTTTATTTATTTGAGTTTCTGTATTAATTTGAGGGTTTTTATTAATTTGAGGGGCTGTAGTATTTTGAGATTCTCTAGTAGTTTACGGTTATCTATTAGTTTGAGGATCGTTATTGTTTTATGGGCAGCATTTGGTCCACGTTCTCTATTAGTATGAGTGGCTGTTTTAGTTTGATAGGCTGTTTTATCGGAAATGCTGTGTTAGTTTCAATGGGTGTATGAATATAACTTGCTGTGTGTGGTGGAGTTGCTGTATTAGTTTTAGGTCCTCTGTTAGCTTGAGTTTCTCTGTTAGTTTGACGTTCTCTATTTATTGTATCAGTTTGAGGCTCGTTATTATTTTTAGGGTCTGCATTAATTAGAGGTTCTCTATTAGTTTGAGGAGCTGTATGAGTTTGAGGTTTTGTATCAGATTGAGGTTCTCTATTATGTTGAGTTCTCCAATACTTTGAGCGGTTGTATTAGGTTGAGCTTCTCTATTACTTTGAGGAAATATATTAATTTGAGGTTCTCGAAAAGTTTATATTGTTGTATTATTTTAAGGGGCTGTATTTGTCTTAGTTACTCTATGGGTATGAGGAAATCTACTAATTTGAGGTTCTTTATTAGTTTGAGGGTCTGTATTAGTTTGAGGGACTGTATAAGTTTGAGGGTATGTGTTAGTTTGAGGGACTACATTAGTTTAAGGGGCTGTATTAGTTTGAGGGGCTGTATTAGTTTGAGGGACTGTATTAGTTTGAGGGACTGTATTAGTTTGAGGGACTGTATTCGTTTGAGGGTTGTATTAGTTTGAGGGCTCTATTATTTTTAGTTTCTCTATTCGTTTGAGTTTCTCTAATAGTTTGAGGGAGCGTATTAGATTGATGTGCTGTATTTGGTTAAGTTTCTCTCTTATTCTGAGGTGCTGTCTTTGATTGGGCTGTCTTATTTTGACGTTTGGTATAAGATTCATGTTCTTTATTACTTTGAGGGGCTGAATTAGTTTGATTTTCTTTATTAGTTTAAATATTTAGATTATTTTGGGCCCCCCTATTAGTTTTAGTTTCTCTATTAGTTTGAGTGGATTATTTTGAGGGTCCCTATTATTTTTGAGTTTATTAGTTTCAGATTCTCTCTTAGTTTGAATTTCAATATTAGTGTGTGTTTCGTTAATAGCTTGAGTGTCTCTGTTTGTTGTGTTAGTTTTAGTTTCTTTATTATGTTGAGGGTCTGTGTTATTTTGAGGTTCTCTATAGATTTATTAAAAATTAGTTTGATATTCTTTACTGGTTTGAGGTTCTCTATTACCTTGAGGTTCTCTTTTAGTTTGATGTTATCATTTAGTTTGAGGGGTTGTATTCGTTTTAGTTTTAGTTTGAGGTACTTTGTAATTTTAAAGGGTTGTTTAATTTGAGGTTTTCTTGGTTTGAGGGGCTGCACTAGTTTGAGATTCTTTATTCGTTTGATGTGCTGTATCATTTTGAGTGTCTGTATGATTAGAAGTGCTGTATTAATATGCATTGTTTTTGCTGTATGATTTGTGTGGTGCTATGTTATTTTATATTTATCTGCGAGTATGAGGCACCGCATGTGTATGAGGTGCTATATGGGTATGAGAGGCTTAATGGATATGAGTGCCTGTATTAATTTGAGTACTATCATAGAAATTCATCACTTTAATTGTTTAATGGACTTCCGTAGTTAAAGAGATCAGCCACTTCCCAGACCGCAGTCGAACAGCCTTGAGAAGGACATTCTAACATTTGTAATTGAAGTATTGAATGCCTCATTTAAAAGGGCAGCCACGACCCCCTTTGAAGTACAGCAGGCCTGAGAGGGAAACTCTGACATTGGGAATGTAATTACTGAAAGGCCACAGCTAATGAAAGCAGCCACATCATTGAGTGCAGTACAGCAGCGCTGAGAGGGACACTCTAACATTGGGAATGTAATTACTGAATAACTACAGTTAAAGAAGGCACCCAGATCACAGAGTGGAGTAGAGCAGCCCTGAGAGGGAAACTCTGACATTGGGAATGTAATTACTGAATAACTACAGTTAAAGAAGGCACCCACATCACAGAGTGCAATAAAGCAGCCCTGAGAGGCATACTCCAACATTGGGAATGTAATTGCTGAATGGCCACAGCAGTAGGACATGACCTGAAACAATATTCGATCTCTAGATTGACCTGATGGTTTTTGAAACAACAACCCAATTGCTGGGAGAATACACCTGGAAACTTTCATCAATTAATTAATGTGAGCAGAATTGTCCAGTCTTTGGGGTTTCCAATTTGAATCTCTGCAGTAAATATATTCATTCACAACAGGGACTTAAATCGCCTGTCATAATCTGTTTGTTCAAGTTTTTGAAAAAAACTATTTTGAACGATGTTGCAACCTCAATGTCCCCGTGGAGAGGCCAGAGGGTATAACTGAAAGGCGCTGGAATTGTACTGCCTCAGAGTATAATTCAGGGAGATTGCCTGCAACACAAAGTGGCACAATGTTTCACGCAGTAAATGCTTCCATTTCATCGTGCCGAGAGAGTTTGCTACATTATCATTGCCGTCATTGGTGTTCCTGGTAAGTGACCAGAACTATTGAAGTTGTGCAAATCTATGTGTGAGCTGGTCTCTGATTTTGCTCTTTGACTGATTATGTTAAATCCTGGACTAGTAGTCGCCGGTATAGACACCTAATCGGTGATAACATTGCGTTCAGCCAAATGGCCTGAATAACCACTGCGGTTTGATTCAATTGCTCCATCTGAACATAAACTTGTGTTTGTAACTAACAGGCTGATTGTATTATCAAGCTATTTACTTTAGTGTAATATTGTGTACTTTTGAAAGGGTCCGACTCCGCGCAACTGTGTGAGAGAAGGTATTAGAAGGATTGTCTGTCACTATAGGATTTACTGAGGGTGATTCACTACCCGGCGTGGAACATCATATCCCACTGATCATGTGTCGCTGGGAGTATCTCTCACTGTAGGATACACTGAGTATGGGTCACTAACCGGTGTGGAACACGGTACCCCAGTGACCATGTATTGCTGGGAGTGTCATTCTCTGTAGGATTTACTGAGTGTGAGTTACTACCCGGCGTGGAACATCATACCCCAGTGATCATGTATTACTGGGAGTGTCTGTCACTGTAGGATATAGTGAGCGTAGGTAACTAACCGGTGTAGAACACCATACCCCAGTGACCATGTATTACTAGTAGTCTCTGTCACTGTGGGATATACTGAGTGTGGGTCACAAACCGATGTGAAACACCGTGCCCCAGTGATCATGTATTACTGGGAGTGTCTGTCACTGTAGGATATACTGAGTGTGGGTCACAAACCGGTGTGAAACACTGTGCCCCAGTGATCATGTATTACTGGGAGTGTCTGTCTCTGCAGGATTTACTGAGTGTGAGTTACGACACGGCGTGGAACATCATACCCCAGTGACCATGTATGCCTGGGAGTGTCTGTCACTGTAGGATATACTGAGCGTAGGAAACTAACCGTTGTAGAACACCGTACCCCAGTGACCATGTATTACGAGGAGTCTCTGTCACTGTCGGATATACTGAGTGTGGGTCACGAACCTGTTTGGAACACTGTACCACAATGACGATGTATTACTGGGAGTGTCAGTCACTGTTGGATGTACTGTGTGTGGGTCTATAACAGCTGTGTAACACCGTACCACAGTGACCATGTATTACTGCGAGTGTCTGTCATGTCGGATGTACGCAGTTTGGGTCACTATTTCTTGTACTTCCGCCTCTGAGGCGTACCCTCGGAATCGAGGATGACTCGATTCCACACTACAAATTATTTCCCTGTCTGCTGGAAAGTCCAATGCATGACCTACATTCTCTGTCACAGAAGGGGCAGACGATGGTTGAACGAACGGAAGCATGGGGTGCCTGGGTTGCTGCGCGCTCCTTCTGCTATCTACGCTTGGCTTCAGCCTGCTCTGGGCGATAAGACGCGAGGTGCTCTGTGCAATGCGGATGCTTTTCATCCATTTTGGGCTGGTTTGGGCCAAGGCTTGCCAGGTGTAGGTGGGGCGTTGCAATTCTTCAATTAGATTTTGAGTGTGTCATGGTGCGTTTCCTCTGCAGACCTGAGGCTTGCTTGCAATAACGAATCACCGAATAGAGCGTTTTCTTTTTGAATCTCATGTCAGGCATGCCGACGATGTGGCCGGACAACCGAGCTGATCGACTGTGGTCAATGCTTCGATGCTGGGGATGTTTGCCTGACCGAGAACTCTGACGTTGTTGCGCCACTCTGGCCAATTAATTTGGAGGAAATTGCGGAGGCAGCATTGGCACTTCTCCAGTGCTTTGAGTGCCTGCTGTAAATATGCGGGTATCATTCCTGCACTGTGGTTGGTCCGGGGTTTGAGGTCCTGGCCTTCAATCACTTCCTTCCTCAGGCGTCCGAAGGCTGTACTCGCACACTGAAGGCAGTGTTGGACTTTGCCATCAAAGTCTGCCCTTGTAGACAGTAGGCCCACGAGGTATGGAAAATGGTCCACATTGTACAGTGTATAGCCCAGTAATCCCGAGCTCCCCTGAAACTTGCAGCGGATGGCAAGTTTCCGTCCACCTATCACCACTGATACATTCTGAGTTCCCCATTTACAATTTAATTCACTCGCCATACACACTGAAAGTCCTCTCGTCCTCACCGGCTTTGGGCTGGGAAAGGAAACACTTGCAGTTTGCTGATCCTGATCCTGATCCCAGTGCACTGCCCCTGCTGAGTACAAATGCTGGACATCTGGTCTGAACAATGTTCTATCCCTACATGCCAATGGTGCCAGTATTGGAGCTCGGATGGTTCCTAGCTATGCTGCCTTTTCTTGGGATAGGAGAAACCTTCGATGTTCTAATTCAACTCCGGTCCCCTCCTTCACATATTTTTCAGGTACATTGATGACTGTGGTCGCGCAATTTCCTTTTGTAGTCATGAACTGGAAAATGTCCTAACTCGCACAAAGTAATGACCACCTATCAACTCACCCCTATGCTTTCTGTCCTACATTGGCTCCAGGTTAAAGAACGCCTCGATTTTGAAAATTCTCATCCTTGTTTACAAATCTCTCCATGGCCTTACCTCTGTAATCTTTTTCAGATTCACAACCCCTTAAGATGTCTCTTCTCTTCAAATGCTGCTCTCTCGAACATCCCTCATTATACTGCTCAACCATCGGGGCCCTTACCTTTTTGAGCTGTTAGGGCCCGAAACACTGGAAGTCCCTCACTAAACCTCTCGGCTTCTCTAACCATCTTTCCTTTTGAAGACGCTCCTTAAAATCAACCTCTTTTACCAAGCTTTTGTTCATATGCCTTAATTTTATCTTTTTTGTCTCGGTGTCATATTGTCCTGTTAACGCTGCTTTGAAGCGCCTTGGGACCTTCAACTACGTTAAAGATGCGAAATAAATAAACGTTTTTAGTATTATTAATAATACTTATTGGTAATATTAATATTATTAATAATAATAGTAATAAAAATAATTATGTAATCAACCTTGCTTCTAATTTTCGCCCCTCTCTCTCCTTCAAATGCTCCCTCTGTCACTTCTCATTCCTTCCTCGACATCTCTAAGTCCATTTCCAAGCACAGGTTCTCGACAAAAATCGACCATAATCTGGCCGACTCCAACAGTTACCTTGATTATATGACCTCTTACCCAGCTTGCTGGAAGGACTCTATTACATTCTCCGAGTGTCGCTGCTTGCGTTGCATTTGTTCCGATAATGCCACCTCCCACACTTACTACATATGTTCCTTTTTAGGAGCTGAGGATACCTGTCTTCTGTGGTGGACAGTGTCCTCAACCGTGACAATCCAATTTCCCGCATTTATCCAAAGCCGAGGATTCCCCACCACTGTGGTGGAAAAGGCCCACCGCAGTGTCAATCCAATCTGCTGCATTAATTAAATCAGCCCTGATCCTCCCTGCTAGAACCATGATAGTGTCCCCTTGTCCTCACCTTAGTCTCAACCAACCTCAACATTCAAAAGATCATCCTCCGCCATTTCTGTCCCTTCCTTCTTATTCCCACCAGCAAACACATCCTCTTTCAGCATTTCCAATGGATCGGTCCCTCCACAACAACCTGGACCACTCCAGAATCACTCCCAACAGTTCTCCTCTTCCACAAGACCTTCTGGTGCAAAATGTAGAAGATGCAACACCTGCCCTTTCACCTCCATTCATTCCACCGTCCAGGGCCTTCAATCTGAAACAGTAATTGACTTGTATTTCCTCCAATGTAGTATACTGTACTTGCTGTTCACAATGCTGTCTCCTGCAGATTGGGGAGGATTAAATAGAGATTGTGTGATTACATTCCTGAACTTCTCCGTTCTGTCCGCAAAGGTGTCTCTCTCCCTCCCTCTGTCTCACCCTCTCTCGGTCTCTTGCTCCATTAATTCTACATCCCACTCCCAGTCTGACATCTCTATCTTTGACATTCAATGAGGAACAGCACCACATGTTTCGATTCTGCATTTATTGCAACCCGGACATAAAACTGAGTTTAAACTTTTCAGATCAATTCTACCACTCCCGTTTCCTCAGACAGCATATGCTGGTAATGAAGGATGTCTTCAGCAGAGCCACTGGGAGTGGAGCGGGTGTGTGCTGGTGTTTGGGACCGCCTCTCGATATACGGCAGGTTGGCTGGTCCGCAACCCTGGGCTCTACTGACCTTTCTCCGACACAATCTAGGGCCATGGGAGTGGAGGAGTTGTGTGTTGGTGCTTGGGACCCCTCTCTCGGTACATGGCAGGGGCTGGTCCGCACCCCTGGGGTCTACTGACCTTTCTCCTCTACATTCCCGGGTCATGGGAGTGGTGGAGGTGTGTGCTGGTGCTTGGGATTGCCTCTCGGTACACGGCTGACGGGCTTGTCCGCACCCCTTTGGTCGACTGACCTTTCTCCTCCACAATCCTGGGCTATGGGAGCCTTCTGATCTTTGCCAGATTTGCCTTGCTGCGCCCCCCTGCCCCCGACTCTCTAATCCTGCTTTTTCCAATTACATCTGCTATGGAACCATTTCCTGTTCCTTGACTTGTCCTATTTGTTTTCCACCATGATCCCTTTTGTCGTTGAATCACTCCTGCCCAGCATCCCATCAAAGACCTTCAACTTTGTTCTTTCCTCCTCCAACTACAACTTTCTCTGCCTCTAACATTGCCTTAAAACTGTTCATCGCTCACGGATTCCAGTACTGATGAAAGGTTATCACCTGAAACGTGAACTCAGTTTCTCTCTCCACAGATGCTGCCTGACGTCCTGAGTGTTTTCAACATTCTCTGTATTTTATCAGATGTATAAACATTTCTAACGGGGATAGTCGAAGCAGAGGGAGAGAGAGGGGCTTGGGGAAGGATCACCTGCACATCCTGGCCAACAATTAGGGCCGTGAAGCCACTTACATTGTCCCCGAAGCTGTCGGGTATCCCGAGGCCTGGGAAACACAGCGGGCCACAGTTAAACCCGTAAAACAGGTTAAACCAGAAGCTGCCAGCCGCATTAATACATTTATATTGCCCACCCGCCCGCTGGGATCGCTCGTCTTTCCTTCCACTGCCCCGTCTCTGCTAAACTCGGAAGCAGCGGGTTGGAGGTAGGCTGGGTTGGGATCATATACTTTACATGTTAACCTCTGACCTGACGTCCACCCAGCTGTTTTTGTGCTAAATTACATGCCTTACTGTCTGGGCCCAGTCATCGAGAATGTGTGACCGCCTCTTTTCCCTTCTGTTTATTACAGTGAATTTAGTGGCGATTGTGATCCTGTCCCGGGGAAAGTGCTGGCTGTCCAACTGCACCACTCGCTACCTGGTGGCCATGGCAGCGGCGGATCTACTGGTTGTCATGACTGAGGTCATAATGTTGTGGATCCGTTTGTTTTTTTCCCCGGAATCTTTCCTGGATATCACCCCTGCGTAGTGTTATATATGTCCTGATGCGTGCAGCCGCAGACTGTTCTGTCAGGTTCACCGTCACTTTCACCTTTGATCGATTTATGGCCATTTGTTGCCAGAAGCTGAAAACCAAATACTGCACCAGGAGAACTGCGGCTGTGGTTCTGGCAAAAAGCTGCTTTTTGCTCTGTTCAAAACACGTTCCCTTCTACTTTACATTTGAACCTGGATATATAATCGACAGTGTTCCGTGGTTCTGTGTCATACACTCAGCCTATGAAACTGAGCCCGGATGGGTGGGATTTGACTGGTTTGATACGGTTTTAACCCCACTGCTCCCATTCGCTTTAATTTTGTTGCTCAATGCTCTGACAGTCAGACACATTTTAGTGGCCAGTAGAATCCGGAAGGAACTGAGGGGTGAGAGCAAGGGGGAGAATGGCAGTGACCCAGAGATGGAGAGCAGGAGGAAGTCTGTGATTTTACTCTTCACCATATAGCTGTAGCTTCATACTGCTGTGCTGGTACATGTTATCAATTTCTTATATTATAGCATCACAGCAATAAATCCCCGTGATTACAATGATTCTTTCTCTACCTTTCGACAAGTCGGATATATACTGCGGAATTTAAGTTGCTGTACAAACACATTTATTTACGGGGTGAAATATCCGGTTACATCAATTATACAATTAATTAATGATCAGAACAACTGAACACAGCCGAGAGGCGGCTCGCAGTGTTTCCAGTCGAGGAATGTAATATTTAGCCACATATTTCCATTCACTGAACGACACCAGGAATGGTTGGTGATCTGATAATACATCCAGTGGGGGGGCAAGCACTGTGGTTGGGACACGGCAATATTTCTGATTGTCAATTCCCACATCGTCTTTTGGGACAGCACCACGACATTGTTGCATTCACCACTGGGCAAAGTTTACAACAACAATATTTACATCATCTTTTACAACAAAAATAGCAGCACCAACCACTTGAAATCGTATATAGAGTTGTTCCACATTGTCAGCTCACCGTCTCAGGTCAATAGACAATCAGACAAAGTTCGATACTGGATTTACATAACTTCTCTGCTGTTTAATTATAATCCTATATAAATGATCTCCAGTGCTTCATTTGCTCTTGTATGGCCTTATTATCCTCCATTGCTAGATTAAATGACTTGTGTATCTGTTCCCAGAGATCCCTTTGCACTTCTACCCCATTTGTTCTCTTTGTTTTCAAGGGTAGGTTAGGTCCTTATCTCTCCGACCAAAATGCTCCAACTTACACTGATCCATATTGAAAATCGTTTGATATTTACATGAACATTACTCATGTTTCTGTACAATAGAATTAATTAAAAGTTTTTAATTCGTCATGTACAAAATCTATTAAAAAAAAGATAACTGATCAAAAATGAGTGGGTTATAAAAGAATTGCATAATTATGCATTAACACTACATAAATATTACTCAGTTACACGGTTATGCATCGAAAAACAATTCAAAAGCCCAAGGTAAGCTGAAAGAGGTATATATATTCGTGCAATTTGTATTGATTTTAAAGTTGTCAACCTATTAGCCGCATCGCTCATGTGACCATAGCAATAGCAGCACAAGCAGCAGGAACAGTGACTTTCCTATGATGCTGATATGCTGTAAGTCCACAAAAGTAATTCGAATATTAATCATAATACAAACAGGCAACCAGTGCACAAAATTGCGGTAATTCTATAGTTCAGGATATAAAAAAGAATTGAACAAAATGGACCGCAATTTCCAACTGCAATCATTTACACTAATAAAGGTTGCCTTCTTGTACCAGCAGCACGCCATGTAACAGGTCAGAAATGAGACACTTAGTCATAAGTGCAGAAAAACTCATGCACACTGTGCGTCACCGAAATTAAAAACCTAATGCAGGGAGAGCTATGATTTACCAGAAATAAACATTCATCTATCTTCCTGGACAGGAAAACCAATCAGTCTGACTTGGAAATGTTAGTAATATGGTGAAATAAAGAAGTTAGTATACAAACTTTGCTTCTAATGTTTTTCTCTCAAACATTTGGCAATATATTAATCCCTGCTCTTATTACCAAAAGTGTTGAATTATTTTAGGTCCTTTCCAATTATTTAGTAGGAAACAAAACTTCATTGTACTATCAATTTTTATTTTCCTATTTCAAACATATGTACCAAACCGAAATTGTACATTGTCTGTTTAATCAAAGTATTCTCTGTGTCGTACTCAAAAAACAAATAGTGGTTTGTTCAAAATTCGCTTCCTGCTATTTTATACATCATTACATTACCCTTGTTTCTATTAACATTCCATAAAAAGTTCAGGAGGAAATCTATATTTACCTTTTTCCTGAGACTTGTTTGGACTGTAGAACAATATAAAATATAAAATAGTTCACAATTGCAATAAACAGCGGATGCTGGAATCTGAATCTGAAACTGAAACAGAAAATGCTGGAACTACTCAGAAGGTCAGGCAGCATCTGTGGAGAGAGAAACTAAGGTAACCATTTAGGTCTGTGAGCTTTCTGTCAGAACAGGAAGAAGTTAGAGATGAAACAGATTTTAACCAGGTGCAGAGGTTGTCTTCCACAATTACACCGACCTTTCCTTTTATTCTTTCCTCCCCTCCCAACTTTCTCTGCCTCTATACCTGGTTTAAATCTGTTACATCTCTATCATTTTACAGACCTATCATCTGATGAAAGTTGACAGACCTGAAACATTAACGCTGTTTCTCTCTCTCTCCAGTTAATGCCTGACCTGCTGAGTATTTCCTGCAATTTCTGGTCGAATGTTGTATAAAATAAAAAGGTTTGTGTTTTTACCTCTTTTTTGCTTCTCTTCCCAAACGGCTTAATGATACTTTATTAATTCAATAAAAAGTAACGTGTAACTCTGACACATCCTCCCCTGCCCTCCCCGCCTCAACAGCATGGGGAGCGTGTTTGTGTAAAGCTGCTCACTTTATTCAATCGCTCAACATCAATTATTGAAGACCTTTAATTTTAAACGTTTTAAGCATTCTGAGAATAATCGGCTCCAAGTTTCTCTGTCCTGCTTCAATGCTGTCGTTAAACACTCAACAAGAATAATAAAGTAAACGGATTCCAAACGGAGCTCAAATAAGAAGGTGAATAAAGTGGTGAAACTTCCTAAGAAGGCGGTGAGCTTATGTACCCTCAGATTTGGCGATGAGTTGTATTCAGTTTTGGAGAAGTTGTTTTCTCTTTGCCTCTGCCATTCCCTCCCTCTCTCACAGACTCTGAGGTAAAAACGGGTCCACAAACTTTATCCGGACTCTCATAACATGATTTGAATAACCCGGAGAAACACTTTCAAAAAGGGACCAAAACCTCCAAAAATGTAACTGGAACTGAACTCGGCACTCCGTGAGCCAAAGGATTGTTGTCTTTAGCCTCCTGCTAGCGGCCACAGAACATGTGCTGTACCTCCACCTGTGTTGTTCTGGATGAGCAGAAATATATCCAATTGAACATTGAAAAGACCGAATCATTACTTTCGGTCCCTACCACAAACTCCGTACCCTAGCTACTGACTCCATGCCTTTCCCCATATACTGTCTGAGACTGAACCAGGCAGTTCACAACCTTGCTGTTAGAGTTGACCCTGAAATTAACTTTCGACCACTTATCCGCCGCATAACTAAGACCGCCTATTTCCATCTCCATAATATCGCCCGTCTGCCAATTGCCTCAGATCGTCCGCTGCTAAAAACCGTTGTCCATTCCTCTGTTACCTCTAGACATGACTCATCCAACACTCCTGGTTGGCCTCCCACATTCTGCCCTACGCATGCGAGAGGTGATCTGAAACCCGGATGCCCATGATCTAACTCGCAGCAAATTCCGGTCACCCATTGCACCTGTGCTCGCTGAACTACATTGGTTCCCGGTTAAACAATGCCTCGATTTCAAAATCCTCATCCTTGCTTTAAAGTCCCTCCATTGCCCTTACCCCCTCTCTATCTATGTAACCTCCTCCACCACACAACCCTAGATATGTCTGCAATCCACTAATTCTGCCCTCCTGAGCAGCCCTGATTATAATCGCTCCACCATTGGTGGGTGCGCCTTCTGTTGCCTAGGCCCCAAGCTACGGAATTTGTCCCTAATCCTCTCCACCTCCCGACATCTTTTTTCCCGTTCAAGATGTTCCTTATAAGCTTCCCCTTTCAACAACTTGTTGATCACTTGCACTAAATACTACTTGTGCGGTTCAGTGTCAAGTTTGTTTTATCTCATAATACACCGATGGAGCACGTTGGGACTTTTCGCCACGTTAAAGGCACTATAAAATTTAAGGTGTTGTTGTAGTTCCAAAATGCGACCGATGTGCAGTCCCTGGGAACAGAGTAGACAAACCTCAGTCTCACCCCTCTCATGCTCTCTTTCCCCCTCTTTTGCTGTTTATCTCTCTCTCTCGGTTTCCGTATGACATTGCATCTCACTCCCCATGAATTGTTTCTCAATCTCTCCCACTTACTCTTCTCAATCTTATTCTCTTCCACTCTATCTCTCCCACCACGCACGAATTGCCCCAGCCTCACTATCCAACATTTTCTCTCTCCCACCCTCTCCCACCACTGCACCTGATGTTCTAGGGCCTAAAGCGTTCAGTGAGCCGACGCGCTTTATTAGAGCACCGTCTTTCAAGCCACAATTCGCAGCACAGTATCTGCATTCAGCTGCTCTTCATATACTCAGTGGCTCAGGGCTCCGGCCTGTAGCGGTTTCCAGGTAACAGGCTCCGAAATGGGTCAGCCCGCTCGCACGGAAGTTTGCACCAGCAGGTCTGAGGAACGAACCTGTGGAATATGATTGTAACGAGTGCCTGCATGTTGAAGTCTGTGCCAGGCAGAGTACGTGACATGCAACCCTGGTGTGGGGAAGCATCGAGATAAACACACAACAATACAGTTTTGGAGAAACAGTGTGTAATACCCATCCAGATACATCACTGACCTAACTCATACTGTCACTACACATCCAGATACACACTAACCTCACCATACTGTCACTACCCATCCAGGTACATCACTGACCTCACAGTATTGTCACTACCCATCCAGGTACATCACTGACCTCACTCATACTGTCACTACCCATCCAGATAAATCACTGACCTCACTCATACTGTCACTACCCATCCAGGTACATCTCTGACCTCACTCATACTGTCACTGCTCATGCAGATACGTCACTGACCTCACTCGTACTGTCACTACCCATCGAGATAAATCACTGACTTCAATCATCCTGTCACTACCCATCTAGGTACATCACTGACTTCACTAATACTGGCACGACCCATCAGATACGTCACTGTCCTCACTCATACTGTCTCTACCCATCCAGATAGAACACTGACCACACTCATACTGTCACGACCCATCAAGATACATCACTGACCTCATTCATGCTGTCACTGCCCATCCAGATACATCACTGACCTCACTCATACAGTCACTACCCTTCCAGATACATCACTGACATCACTCATACTGTTACTGCCCATCCAGATACATAGAAACACAAAAGCATGGGATTTAGGCGCAGGAGTAGGCAATTCGTCCCTTCAAGACTGCACCACGATTCAATATGATGATGGCTGAACATGCAAGTTCAACACCCGATTCCTGCTTTCTCTCCATACCCCTTAATGCCTTTAGCCGTAAGGGCCACATCCAACTCCCTTTTGAATATATCTAACGAACTAGCCTCCACAAATTTCAGTGGTAAAAAATTCCAGATGTTCAAAATTCTCTGAGAGAAGAGGTCTCTCCTCATCTCAGTCCTAATTGGCTAACCCCTTATGCTGAGACTGTGACCCCTGGTCCTGGAGTACCCCATCATCGCGGACATTTTGCCTGCATCTATCCTGTGCAATCCTCTCAGAATTGTATATGTTTCAATGAGATCCCCTCTCATTCTCCTAAATTCCAATGAATACAAGCCTAGTCGATCCAGTCTTTCCTCATATGTCAGTCCTGCCATCCCGGGAATCAGACTGGTGAAGCTTCGCTGCACTCCCTCACTAGCAAGAATGTTCTTCCTCAGATTAGGAGACCAAAACTGTACACAATTTTCAAGGTGTGGCCTCAGCAATGCCATGTACAACTTCATAAGACCTCCTTGATCCTGTACTCTAATCCTCTTGCTATGAAGGCCAACATGCCTTTTGCCTTCTTCACAGCCTCCTGTACCTGCAGGCTAACTTTCAATGACTGATGTGCCATGACACCCTGGTCTCGCTTCTCCTCCCATTTTCGTAATCTGTCATGATTCAAAAATATTCTTCCTTTCTGTTTTTGCCACCAAAATGGATAACCTCAAATTTATCTACATTGCACTGCATCTGCCATGCATTTACCCAATCACATAACCTGTCCAAGTCATCGTGCAGCCTCTTAGCATCCTCCTCGCAACTCACGCTGCCATCCAACTTAGTATCATCTGCAAACTTGAAGACATTACATTCAATTCCTTCGACTAAGTCAATGTGTATATTGTAAATAGCTGGGGTCCAAGCCCTGAATGTTAAATGAAACGTTAAAAGAAAAACATGACCTTTAATTCCCGCGGGTCATGTATAGTTTCCCTGGGTTGCTTCTCGGTGGGCCTTCCACATATAATAACGACTACGGCCTTTTCCTTCTAAACGTTTCTCTGGAAGCACTGGGAGGGCAGAACGGCCACAAACCCAATTGCCACCACCACTATTCACAGGTCAAACCCGTTGTTTTCTGGCTTGCTGCCGGATCGGACACTTTCGTGGTCACCGGGTGCACTGCCACTATGCGTTAAAACAGACGGGTGTTGTTTAGTGTTATATGGTTTTACCTGTGTCCAGTATTTCCATATAATCCCAGTGGGCTCTGTATACAAACAGAAGTATCGCTCATCATTAGTACTGAGTATGGTCCCATCCTTTGGAGCTCCATTCGCTTTCACATCCCTGTCACATTTATCATGACATGTTCTCCTATTTAGGTAGCGTTACGAGTCTCATTCTCTCATTCTGAATTTCTAGTTTTCTTATCTGCTGTTTGCTTCTAACTTCTTTATTTATAGCAGACACCTCCTGGTTTAGCTGGACCAAGTACTCCCTTAGCCTATCCTGAATTGGTCCTGCTTCACCTGCCCCTGCATCTAAGGCCTCTGGTAGTTTCATAGCCTTTCCCATCGTCAGCTGCTATGGTGTTAGTCCCGTGTTTCGTCCTGGGGTGCCTATGAGTTACATTAAAATTACTGCAAGCAGCCCAGTGCATCATTTACCTTTCTCCTGCGTTGCTTTGGACAGGGCCATGTTTATGGTCTTATTCATTCTTTCCGCCATTCCCGAACTTTGGGGATGATATGGTATGTGGTACCTCTGTTTGATTCTCTTTCATTATTTTGCCCGTGAAATATGTCCCATTGTCTGAATCTATCTGTAGGGGTACTCCTCACCGAGGTATCACCTCGCTAGCCAGGATCTGTGCTACCGTCCGAGCGGAGCAGTCCCTGGCAGCGAAGGTTTCCATCCATCGGGTGAACTGGTCTATAACTATCAGGCACTAACTTTTGCCACTATCCTCTGGCAGGGGGCTGGTGAAGTCTATCTGTAAATTCTCCCAAGGTCCCTGTAGCCTTGGCTGATGTCCCATTCGTACCTTGCATCCCCTGCCTACGTTTTGTTTGCCACAAATAATGCATCTTTGGCAAAATTTAGCTGCATCCTTCCGCATTGCTGGCCACCACGAGTACTGCGAGAGCAAGTACAGCATGTTGCTTCTCTGGATATGTATGTGTTATCCCATGATATAATTTTAGTAGTTGTTGCCCACAACATTGTGGTGCCACAACTTGCTCCTGGGGACGCCATACCCATATTTCATATTTTTGCTGGACTCCTTTCACGTCTTTCTTCCTGATCGACACTCTGTTGGACCAATACTATATTTCTATCAGTATGAACACTGTTCACATTACTGGTTGAATTTCAGCCTTAAATGCTGGCTCTGGCTTCCGTTCACCTGCCGCTCGTTTGGCTCCGAGGTCGGTGAACCTATTCCTGATGATGGGTAGGTCTTGCCAGTGCTTTTGGCCCTTACTAGTTAGTTTTGTGTATGCTTTTACCTTTATTGCCGCTGCTCACCATGGTTCCTTTGCTGCTTTCACTAGACTTTCTAATAACTTTCCATGTTGTACCACCTCGCCAGTAGATGTCACATACCCTCGTCGTGACCAGGCTGCCATATCGTGGTGAACCACCCCAAAAACATATTGATTATCTGGATATTTGTTTACTCGCTTTTATTTAGCTGACTCGAGAGCCTTTATACCAGTTCTGCCACCTGAGCTGACTTGTCTCCTGGGAGCGTTCCTACCATTATTTCCTCTCGCTCCTGTGTTACCACTGCCCACCCAGTATGGGGTTCTCCATCAATGCATTTCCTGGATCCATCCACATAGAAAGTCTCATCTGGATTGTCCAATGGCTCTTCCTTTACCCCGCTGTGCGTTTCCTCCTCAACTTGTTCCCCAGAGCGATGTTCCTCTCCTTATGTCAGCTACCGGCAGCGTGGTTAACTCCATTATGCTTGTTTATTATTACTGACTTGCCTTTGGGCATGAATACGGCCTACCACTATGCTTTTCGTTTGTCCGAGATCGACCGCAGCTTTCCAGTATTTAGTAGTTCTGCCAGGGTATGTTGTAGGTGTAAAATGATCTGTCCCATCATCACTATTGGTTGGCTTACTTTGACCGCCCAAGTCACACAGTTCAGGGCGGACACACATCGGGGCATTCCACTAACCACTGGAACTTTCTTCGTTGAGTAGGAAGCTCTAGGTCTCTGTTGGCTCCCATGTTCCTGCATTACCACGGCGGAATAGCGTCCATCATCCTGATCACAATGGAGTTGGAAAGGTTTATTGGGATCTAACAATCTTAGGGCGGGGGACGACATCAGATCT
Organism: Pristiophorus japonicus; assembly: GCF_044704955.1. Lineage (NCBI taxonomy): Eukaryota > Metazoa > Chordata > Chondrichthyes > Pristiophoridae > Pristiophorus > Pristiophorus japonicus. The sequence continues at coordinate 157,269,109 of NC_091987.1, forward strand.
CTTTTAGGTCACCTTATGCCTCTTCCTGCTTCGGTCTGCAATCTATCTTCTGCAGGGATCCCCCGCTCCATTTAATTAATTTCTGTATGGGTTCCGCAATTGTTGTGTATCGAGGTGTAACATTCCGACGATAGTTAAAAAGTCCGAATACCTTCCTTACTCCACTGAAATTCTGGGGCTTGGGCATGTCCCTAATTGCCATCTGTCTTTCCTCTGTCATGTATTTCTTGCCCTGACTGATCCAATGTCCAAGGTACCGCACTCTAGTCTGGGCCACCTGCGCCTATATGGGTGATGCCTTGAACCCCGCCTGCACGCACACAGACAATCACACACACAGTCACACACAGACACGCACTGACACACAGTCACGCTCACAGCCACTCATTCACACACACACAGACACAATCTCACAGACATACACACTCAAACACATATCCAGACACACACTTACACACATTCACACTCACACACTTTCCCAGACACAGTTACAAACACACACTCACACGCAGACACTTACACACACACTCACACACACACTCACACAGACACACACACAATTACACACACACAATTACACACACTTACACACTCACAGACTTACACACACATACACAGACACATTCACAAAATCACGCACTTACTCACCCACACACCCAGGCACAGACTTATATACTCACGCTCTTACACACTTACGCACTTAGACACGCATATATTCAAAGATTACACACTCACACACTTACCCAGATACACACTCAAGCACACACATGCGCACACATAGACACTCGCACAAACTTACAGATTCACATACTCATACACTTACACACTCAAACACTTACCCAGGCACACATGTGCACACTTACACATTTACACACTAATACATTCAGAGACTTATACACTGTCACGTTTAGCCAGGCACACAATTACACACTCACACACTTACACTAACAGACTTACACACTCACACTCTTACCCAGACACACACTCACACATTAGCTAATTTACACAAACAAACACTTTGCCAGGCACGCGCTTGCAGGCTCACTTGCTTACGCACACATACACTCACACACTCACAGATGTAAGCACTCACACACTTACCTAGACACGCACTTACACACTCGCACACTCACACTCATAGACATACACACTCACAGACTCACACACTTACACAGACACATATTCACGCACTTGCACACTCCCAGACTTACACAGTCACACACACTTGCTCACACACACACTTACCCAGGCACAAACTCACAGGCAATAATACACTCACACTCACACTCACACATAACTTACCCAGACACACACATAAACACTCACATATTTACACACACACACACGCACACTTACGCACACACTCCATCCATCATAGGCAATTACTCGAATTGAGGATGACTTGCTTCGACGTCAGAATGTTCACGGGTGTTTCAATGAAGGACATAAAATTCCAGTTCCGAACAAAATCTTCAAGGGTGGAAGATGTGTGGAGGTTTTTAACGTGTGATGACTTTTGTACACCAGCCAGCAATTACCCACACATACATTTACCCAGACACATGCACATACACTCATGAATAATAATACACTCACATTTATTTACCCAGACACACACGTACACACTCACACAAATGCACACACACTTACCCAGACAGAAAGTCACACACAATAACACACTCATACTCATACATCCTTCCACACACACACACACACTAATTCAGTCATACACTCACACATTCACACACAATAACACACTCACACTCACACACGCTTAACCAGACACATAATTACACACTCACATACTTGCACACATTAACACACTCACAAACACATACGCAGAAACACAAAGATACATACATTCACATTCACATAAACCTAAACTTAGCGAGGCACGCCTTTACCCAGAGAGATTAAACTTGCACAGTTGACTCATGAGATGGCCAGTTGGGATATTCCTTAAATGAACAATTGAGTGTCAGGCGATTAATTAGCGCAAATTGCCATTTCTGAACGGGGTAGTGGAGCAGAGAGGTGCAGATACACATATCAATAAAAGCAGCGACACAGGTTAATGAGGCCATAATAAACATCAAATAAAGCTCCAGGGTGCATTTCAAGAAGGTCAGATTTCAAAACAACAATAACTATTATTTAATTTACGCCTTTATCAGAGTGAATCATCCCAAGGCGCTTCACAGAAGTGTTATGAGGCAAAACATTTGACACCGAGACATATCAGGAAAAATTATGCCAGGTGACTGAAAGCTTCATTAAAGAGGTAGATTTTAAGGAGCATCTTGAAGGATGATGGAGAAGTGCAGAGATGGAGAGATTTATGCAGGGAGTTCCAGAGCTTGGCAACAGAAGGCCTGTGATCAGAGTGAATATTAACCCACTCACTTACACACTCTCTACACAGGGCTGCCTGTGTGAGGCCTGTGATCAGGGTGAATATTAACAGACTCACTCACACACTGTCTGCACTGGGCTCCCTGTGTGACGTCTGTGATCAGGGTGAATATTAACACACTCACTCACACACTGTCTACACTAGGCTCCCTGTGTGCGGCCTGTGATCAGGGTGAATATTAACACACTCACTCACACACTGTCTACAGTTGGCTCCCTGTGTGAGGCCTGTGATCAGGGTGAATATTAACACACTCACTCACACACTGTCTACACGGAGTTCCCTGTGTGGGGCCTGAGATCATCGTGAATAGTAACACACTCACTCCCACATTGCCTACACTGGGCTCCGTGTGTGAGGCCTGAATGTGAAATTATGTCGAGAAGCACCGCCACCGCCACCATTGAAAGCTTGAAGGTCATGTTTGCCACCCACGGCCTGCCTGACATATTGTTCAGTTACAACGGGCCATGTTTCACCAGTGCCGAACTTAAAGAATTCATGACCTGAAATGGGATCAAACATGTCACGCCGTCCTATTTAAACCAGCCTCCAATGGGCAGGCAGAGCGGCCAGTACAAACAATCAAACAGAGCCTTAAACGAGTCACAGAAGCCTCACTCCAAACGTGCCTGTCCCGAGTACTGCTCAGCTACGGCATGAGGCACACTCACTCACAGGGGTGCCCCCAGCTGAGCTACTCATGAAAAGGACACTTAAAACGAGACTCTCGTATCTTCACCCCAACCTGCATGATCAGGTAGCGAGCACGCGGCAGCAACAAGATGTAAGCGATGGTCGCGCCACTGTGTCATGGGAAATTGATCTGAATCACCCTGTGTATGTGCTAAATTATGGACATGGTCCCAAGTCGACCGCCGGCACGGTGATAGTTAATGAAGGGAGTAGGGAGTTTGTAGTCAAACTATACAATGGACAAATGGCAGAAATCACCTGGACCAAACGAGGCTGCGGTTCACAGACTGCTCTGAACAACCCGCAGCAGACACCACCTTTTTCGAGCCCAAAAGACACACCCAAAGCATCAACGACACCACCCCGGACTAGGAAATCGAACCCATCACGCCCAACATCCCAGCTAGGCCAGGTTCACCCAGAAACCCTGCAGGGCCAACAACACGCCAACCCAGCGAGGGCACAGCCAACACACCAGAACAGACATTTGTAGTGAGGCGGTGAACCAGAGAAAGAAAGGCTTCCGACCGCCTCACCTTCCAAATAGTTTTCCCTTTGACTTTGGGGGAAGTGATGCTGTGTATCTATAAAGCATGCACTTCCATGTTCCACCACCAGGGAATGCATCCCGTGAAGACCCAAGGGATCCCACCATCCTTTGGGAGCACTGTATACAATCCGGCCCCAAAGGCCTGTTCCTCACTCTGGAGTGTCTTAATAAAGACTGAGATCACTGTTACTTGAACCTCCCTTTGTGCAGTCTCATCTGTGTTAGGAACACAATAAATTGGAAAAGAAATGTGACCCCGAAAGCCAGAAAGAAGATAAAATGCTGACTCCCTTTCTGCCAAAAATTCCTTTCACACACATTTCTCTGACCAAAACTTCACAAAAGAAAAATGTTCCTTTCAAAGTCATTAAACCCGAATTTTCATGCAGCCGAATCTTCTGAATCAGATGCCTCTCGTTGTGCCAACTCAATCCATGTCCCTTTGCAATATTGTGCTTCCATGCACATTATTAAATGTGGCACTAATTTATATAATCACAGATAAGGGAATAGTTACAGCATGGAAGGCAATTCGGCCCATCGAGCCCATGCCAACTCTCAACTAGTCCCACTCCCCCGTCATTTACCCGCAGCTGTGCATTTTTTTTCCTTCAGATCCTGATCCTACTACCTTTTGAAAGATAAGATTAAATCAGCCTCCACCGCCCTTTAAAGCATTGTATTTCAGATTCTTACTGCTTGCTGCTAAATGGCCACCTTCAGTTCCTATCTATAAAGTCTGAGAAACACGGGATCAATTGGTGCCACACTCACAACCTTGTTAAATAAAGCACCTTCATTCTATTCTCGGAACGCAAGCTCCTGGAGTGTAGTCCAACTGTTGAGGTAAAAGCTGTGGTTATGTTCCCAAGAGGGCTTTTGCCACAGCATTTCTGTAGTGTAGTGGTTATCACGTTTGCTTAACTCCCAAAAGATCCCTGGTTCGAAACTGGGTGGATACTTTTTGCAAACGTCTTCAATTAATGATTAGAACAAATTGAGTAATTCGTATTCGTGGTTAACAGAATGCAGTGTCTCATGACGCTGTTGCATTTGTTGATTTCTCTGTACAATTCTGTACACACTGAAACTCTGCACAGTGTTTCTCACTCCCTCCCCTTTCCAGCCCTGACGGTGGAGAAACGCCATCTCAAAGCTGCACATTCCATGCCTTCAGTTCAGCTGTGAGAGATTATTAAAGGATCCTGCTGCACCGCCTCGCTTCACAAAAGAAAATAAAAGCCACAAACAAACCCATCGACGAATCGTTCTTCCCCAGCTCCAGAGTGAGAGAGGGCGGGACAAGCCCCAACATTCCGGTCCCGCATCTTCAATCAGCCGCTGCCGGCGGAAAGCGACGAATGCAGCATCAACACTGGCTTACCGCCCATCACTGGGCTATAACATGCCACGGTTCGAACCAAAGCTCCCCATACATCGAACAGCAGCATCATAAGACTCTTAATCTCAGGTTCCTGAGTTGGAGCCCTGCTTAAACGAACATGTTTTCACTGGAAACACTATTAATTAGCTGATCGCCTCGTTTTGCATCATGAAAGTAATGCTAACCGATAATTATATAATCATGGAAGATTACAGCATGGAAGAAGTCCTTTTCAGCCCATCGAATCTGCACCGGCGAACAAATGTCCAGTTTTAGGTGTGTAACCCTGCACCTTACGGCATTTCAAGTGCACATCCAAGTACTTTATAAATGTGGAGAAGGTTTCTCCCGCCACCACACTTTCAGGCAGTGAGTTCCTGACCCCGACAAACATCTGCATGAAGAATGTTCCCGTCAAATCCCCTTTAACCCTTATGCTAATTACTTTTAATTTATGCCCCCTGGTTGTTGACCACTCACCTACGGCAAGTGGGCCCTTTTAATCAACAATATTTAGGCCTAATTTGTACACCTTAATGTTGTCGCCCATCAGCCTCCTCTGTTCCAAGGAAAACAAACCCAGCCTATCCAATCTATCCTCATAACAAAGTTGCTCCACTCCCGGCAACATTAGACATAAATCTCCTCTGTATCCTATTCAGTGCAATCACATCCTTCCTTCAATACAGTGACCAGAACTGCACGCAGTACTCCAGCTGTAGGCTAACCAGAATTTTGCACATTTCAGATATAACCCACTTGCTCTTCTATTCCATGCCTCTGCCAATAAATGCATCCATTCGGTTTGTCTTCTTAATCAACTTATCCAACTAGCCAGCTACATTCAGCGATCTGAGGACAGGCATTGACAGTTCCCTTTGCTCCCCTACAATTCTCAATGTCCTACAGTCGATGTGTATTCCCTTTCGGTGTTAACTCTCCACAAATGCACAATCTACCACGTCTCTGGATTAAATTCCATTGGCCACTGTTCTGCCCACCTTACAAGTTGATTGATATCTTCTTGCAGTCTCCAGTTTCTTCTTCATTATCACCCACACTGCCTATTTTACGACCACCTGAAGACTTCTTAATCATAACCCCGATATGCAAGTTTAGATCATTGAAAAATACCACGAAAAGCAATGGACTAGCACTGAAAACTGCAGAACCACACTGGAAACATCCTTCCAGTCACAAAAACACCCATCAAAGATTTACCTTTGCTTCCTGCATCTGAACCAATTTGTCACTTTGACCTGGATCCCGTGGGCTTTTACTTTCACAACCAGTCTGCCATGTGGGACCTTAGCGAAAGCATTAATAAAATTCATATACACTACATCGTACGCACTACTGATCGACCCTCATGGTGACCTCATCCAAAAGTGCATTCAAGTTAGTCAAACGCAACCATTCCTTAACAAATCATGCGGACTGTCCTGATTATCCAGTGCCTTTCGAAACGTAGAGAATGTATCATCGTTCAATGTTATCCTGCTTTCACGGGAAATCATCATTAATTAACTGATGATCTTCATTTGCACAACAAAAGAAATGTTAACTGAAGGAGAGTCCTCAATAAAATAATTTGTCTGTGCTCTGCAATTTACTTCTTAAACCATTTTAGACACTGACTTTAGTGGTCTGCTTCAAAATGTTCATTGCTGGTAACAATACATGAGACTGGGGATACAGTGAGATGGACTGTAGAGCAAGGGACTGGTTATTGTGAAACAGCAAAGAAAATATACATTCTGGAAGAATAACATCGAGAAGAAATTTGAGGCCAACATCCAGAAGGAAGATTAAATGCTGAGTCCCTTTCAGCAAAAAAATTCCTTTCCCAAATATTTCTCTGATCGAAGTTTCACGAAACAAAAATGATGCTTTTTAAAGTCATTATACCCAAATTTTCGTGCACCGAATCTTCTGAATCAGATGCCTCTATCGCTGTCGACTCAATCCATGCCGCTTTGCAATATTCTGCTTCCATGCACACTATAAATGTGTCACTAACTTATACAATCACAGCATAAGGGAATGGTTACAGTACGGAAGAACCACATTCGGCCCGTCGAGCCCATGCCAACTCTCAACTAGTCCCACTCCCCCGTCATTTACCCGCAGCTGTGCAATTTTATACCTTCGGATACTTATCCAACTCCGTTTTGAAAGATAAGATTGAGTCTGTCTCCACCGCCCTTTTAAACAATGTATCCCAGATTCTAACCACTTTCTGAGGAATGGCCACTCCTGTTCCTATGTATAAAGACAGAGAAACATGAGATCAATTCCTGCCACACTCAAAACCTTGCCAACTATCGCATCGTCATTCTATTCTCATTAAATTCCACTTGCCACTGTTCTGCCCACCTTACAGTTGATTTATATCTTCCTGCAGTCTCCAACTTTCGTCTTCATTATCAACTGCACTGCCTATTTTACTTGCACCTGAGAACGTCTTAATCATAACCCCTATGTTCAAGTTTAGATCATTGATAAATACCATAAAAAGCACTGGAAACATCCTTCCATTCACAAAAATACCCATCAAGTATTACACTTTGCTTCCTGTCTCTGACCCAAATTTGGATCCAATTTGCCACTTCGCCCTTGATCCCATGGGCTTTTACTTTCATGACCAGTCTGCTATGTGGGACCTCAGTGAAAGCATTAATAAAATCCATGTAGACTACATCACACACACTGCTTCATCGAGCCATCTGGTGACCTCCTCCAAAAATGCAACAAGTTAGTCAAACGCCACCATTCCTTAACAAATCGTGCTTGATTAACCAGTGCATTTCGAAATGTAGAAAATGTATAATCGTTAAATGTTATCAAGTTTTCATGGGAAAATATCATCAATTAACTGATGATCTTCATTTGCACAACTAAAGAAATGTTAACTGAAGGAGAGTGCTTAATTGAATAATTTGACTGTGCTCTGCAATTTACCCTTTAACCATTTTAGACACTGTGCATTCGTGGTCTGCTTCAAAATGATCATTGCTGGTCACAATACATGGGACTGGGGATACGGTGAGATAGACTGTAGAGCAAGTGACTGGTTATTGTGAAACAGCAAAGAAAATATACATTCTGGAAGAGTAACATCGAAAAGAAATGTGATGCCAAAATCCTGAAAGAGGATTAAATGCTGAGTCCCTTTCAGCAAAAAATTCCTTTCCCAAACATTTCTCTGACCGAAACTTCACAAAACAAAAATTATGCTTTTTAAAATCATTAAACCCAAATTTCCGCGCACCCGAATCTTCTGGATCAGATGCCTCTCGCTCTGCCGACTCAATCCATGTCCCTTTGCAATATTCTGCTTCCATGCACACTGTTAAATGTGCCACTAACTTATAGCAACACAGAATAAGGGAATGGTTACAGTAAGGCAGAACCACATTCGGCCCGTCGAGCCCATGCCAACTCTCAACTAGTCCCACTCCCCCGTCATTTACCCGCAGCTGTGCAATTGTATTCCTTCAGATACTTATCCAACTCCATTTTGAAAGATAAACTTGAGTCTGCCTCCACCGCCCTTTAAAGCAGCGTATTCCAGATTCTAACCACTTGCGAGGAATGGCCACTCCTGTTCCTATGCATAAAGACAGAGAAACACGGGATCAATTCCTGCCACACTCAAAACCTTGCTCAATTTATTCTATTCTCAAAACGCAAGCTCCTGAAGTGTAGTCCAGCTGTTCAGGCTAAAGCTCCGGTTATATTCTCAACACTTCATTTGCCACAGCATTTCTGTAGTGTTGTGGTTATTACGTTCGGCTAACACGCGAAACCGAGCGGAAACATTTAGCAAACGTGTTCAATTAATGATTAGAAGAAATTGAATAATTCCTATTGGTGCTTCAATATTAACAGAGTGCAGAGTCTCATGACGCTGTTGGATTTGTTGATTTCTTTGTACCGTTCTGTACACAATTAAACCCTGCTCAGTGTTTCTCACTCCCTCCCGTTTCCAGCAGTAACCATGGAGAAACCCCATCTCATAGCTGCACACTCCGTGCATTCAGTGAAGCTGTGAGAGATCATTAAAGGATCCTGCCGTGCCGCATCGAAGATCAAAGCCACAAACAAACCCAACCGCTAATCGCTCTTCCCCAGCTCCAGAGTGGGTGAGGGCGGGACAAGCCCAAGCATTCCGAGACCGCACTCTCCAATCAGCCGCTGCCGGCGGAAAGCGGCGAATGCAGCATCATCAGTGGTTCACCGTCCTTCACTGGGATACAAAATGTCGCGGTTCAAGCCAAAGCTCCCCGTAGACCGAAAAGTGATCTCATAAAACTCTTTAGCTCAGGTTTCTGAGTTCGAGCCCCAGCTTACACGAATATTTTTTTCACTGGAAACACCATTAATGAGCCGATCAACTCGTTTTGCATCATGAAAGTAATGCTAACCGATAATTATATAATCATAGAAGTTAACAGCTTGGAAGGAGTGCTTTTCGGCCCATCGTATCCTCACCGACCAACAAATGTCCAGGTTTAGGTTCATAACCCTGCACCCTACAGCAATTTAAGTGCACATCCAAGTACTTTTTAAATGTGGTGAGGGTTTCTCCCTCCACCACACCTTCAGCCAATGAGTCCTAGGCACCCGCAAACATCAGGATGAAGAATGTTCCCTTCACATCCCCTTTAACCCTTATACTAATTACTTTTCATTCATGCCGCCTGGTTGTTGACCCCTCTACTATGGAAAATAGGCCCTTTTAATCAACAATATCTAGGCCCCTGCTAACTTTATACACCTTAATGCTGTCGCCCATCAGCCTCCTATGTTCCAAAGAAAACAAACCCAGCCTATCCAATCTGTCCTCATAGCAAAGTTGCTCTCCTCCCGGCAACATCTACGTAATCTCCTCTGTACCCTCTCCAGCGCAATCTCGTCCTTCCTTCAATGCGGTGACCAGAACTGCACGCAGTACTCCAGCTATGGCCTAACCAGAGAATTATAAAGTTAAAGCATAACCCACTTGCTATTCTTTTCCTTGTCTCTGCCAATAAATGCAAACATGAGTATGCCTTCTTAACTAACTCATCCAATTGGCCAACTACATTCTGAGATCAGTGGAGATGCAATCCCAGTTCCCTTTGTTCCACTATCTTGCTCAATGTCCTACCAGTTGATGTGTATTCCCTTTCCTTGTTAGCCCTCCACAAATGCACGATCTCACACGTCTCTGGATTGAATTCCATTTGCCACTGTTCTGCCCACCTTACCAGTTGATTGATATCTGCCTGCAGTCTCAGCTTTCTTCTACATTTTCAACCACACTGCCTATTTTACGATCACCTGAAAACGTCTTAATTATAACCCCTATATTCAAGTTTATATCATTGATAATTACCATAAAAAGCAATGATCCTAGCACTGAAAACTGCGGAACCGCACTTGAAACATTCTTCCAGACACAAAAACACCCATCAAACATTACCCTTTGCTTCCTGCCTCTGAGCCAAATTTGGATCAAATTTTCCACTTTGCACTGGATCCCATGGGAATTTACTTTCATGACCAGTCTGCCATGTGGGACCTTAGTGAAAGCATTAATAAAATCCAGATACACTACATCATACGCAGTACTTCATCGATTCACCTGATGACTTCCTCCAAAAATGCAATCAAGTTAGTCAAACGCAATCCTTCCTTAACAAATCGTGCTGCCTGTTCTCATTAACCAGTGGCCTCCGAAATGTAGAAAATGTATAATCGTTAAATGTCATCGTGTTTTCACGGGAAAACATAAGTAATTAACTGATGATTTTCATTTGCACAACGAAAGAAATGTTAACTGAAGGAGAGTCCTCAATTGAATAATTCTCTGTGCTCTGCAATTTACCTCTTAAACCCTAAAGCATTGAGACACTGTGCTTTAGTGCTCTGCTTCAAAATGTTCATTGCTGGTAACATGTATATGAGACTGGGAAAAAGTAAGATAGATGTAAAGCAAGGAACTTTTTTTGTGAAACAGCAAAGAAAATATACATTCTGGAAGAATAACATCAAAAAGAAATATGGCCACAACAGCCAGAAAGAAGATTAAATGCTGAGTCCCTTTCAGCAGAAAATTCCTTTCCAAACATTGCTGTGACCGAAACTTCACAAAACAAAAATGATGCATTTAAAGCCATTAAACCCGAATTTTTGCGCAGCCGAATGTTCTGAATCAGATGCCCCTAGTTGCGCCGACTCAATCCATGCACACTATTAAATGTGCCACTAACTTATATAATCACAGAATAAGGGAATGGTTACAGCATGGAAGAAGGCCATGCCAACTCTCGACTAGTCCCACACCCCCGTCATTTACCCGCAGCTTTGCAATTTCTTTCCTTCGGATTCTTATCCAACTCCATTTTGACTGATAAGATTGAATCTGCCTCCACCGCCCTTTAAAGCAGTGTATTCAAGATTCTGAGCACTTTCTGAGGAATGGCCACTCCCGTCCCTATGTATAAAGACAGAGAAACACGAGATCAATTCCTGCCACACTCAAAACCTTGCTAAATCTAGCAACGTCATTCTATTCCCGTAACACAAGCTCCTGAAATGCAGTCCAGCTGTTGAGGTTAAAGCTCTGGTGATGTTCCCAACTCTATTTTATCCACACCGTTTCCGTAATGTAGTGGTTATCACATTCGCCTAACCCGCGAAAAGAAACCGGCTGGAAACATTTTGCAAACGTGTTCAATTAATGATTTGAAAAAATTTGATAATTCATATTAGTGGTTCAATATTAACAGAGTATTGTGTCTCACGAGACTGTTGCATTTGCTGATTTCTCTGTACAATTCTGTATGCACTCAATCTCTAGACAGTGTCTCTCACTCCCTCCTGTTTCCAGCCCTGATGGTGAAGAAATCCAATCTCAAAGCTATACATTCCAGGCATTCAGTTCAACTGTGAGAGATTATTAAAGAATCCTGCCGCACCACCTCGCATCACAACAGAAAATCAAAGCCACAAACAAACCCATCGACTAATCGCTCTTCCCCAGATTCAGAGTGAGTGAGGGCGTGACAAGGCCCAACTTTCCCGTCCCGCACTCTCCAATCAGCCGCTGCCGGCGGAAAGTGGCGAATGCAGCATCAACTACGGTTTACTGCCCTTCACTGGGCTACAAAATGCCACGATTTGAGTACACCGAACAGTAGCCTCATAGAACTCTTAATCTCAGGTTGCTGAGTTGGAGTCCAGCTTGCACGAACATTTTTTCACTGGAAACACCATTAATTAGCCAATCGCCTCGTTTTGCTTCATGAAAGTAATGCTGACCGACATCATGTAATCATAGAAGGTTACAGCATGGAAGGAATCCTTTTCAGCCCATCGTATCCGCACCAGCCAACAAATGTCCAGTTTTAGGTGTGTATCCTTGCACCTAATTGCAATTAAAGTTCACATCCAAGTAATTTTTAAATGTGTTGAGGATTTCTATCTCCAGCGCACTTTCAAGCAGTGACTTCCAGACCCCCAAAACATCTGCATGCAGAATGTTCCCTTTAAATCCCCTTTAAACCTGATACTCATAACTTTTAATTTATGCCCCCTGGTTGTTGACCACTCTACTATGGGAAATCGGCCCTTTTAATCAACAATATTTTGGCCCCTTCTAATTTTATACACCTCAATGCTGTCATCCATCAGCCTCCTCCGTTCCAAGGAAAACAAACCCCGCCTAGCCAATCTATAACAAGTTGCTCCATTCCTGGCAACTTCTACATAAATCTACTTTGTACCCTCTCCTGCGCAATTACTTCCTTCCTTCAATGCGGTGAACAGAACTGCATGCATTACTTCAGCTGTGGCCTAACCAGAATTTTATTCAGGTCTAGCATAACCCACTCACTCTATTTCATCCCTCTGCCAATAAATGCAACCATTCCGTAGGGCCTCTTAAACAATTTATCCAACTGGCCAGCTACATTCAGGGATCTGTGGACATGCATTCCCAGTTCCCTTTATTCCGCTACACTTCTCAATGTTCTATCAGTTGATGTGAATTCCCTTTCCTTGTTCGCCCTCCACAAATGCACGATCTCACATGTCTCTGGATTAAATTCCATTTGCCACTGTTCTGCCCAACTTACAAGTTGATTGATATCTTCCTGCAGTCTCCAGCTTACTTCTTCATTATTAAACACACTGGCTATTTTACTATCACATGAAAACATCTGAATCATAATCCACCAGATTCAAGTTCAAGTGTAGTGTACATTATGAGTGAGCTCAGTGAAGTATCTGGATGGATAGAGACAGTTTGTTTGAAATCAGTGTTAGAAACATAGAAACATAGAAATTAGGTGCAGGATTAGGCCATTCAGCCCTTCTAGCCTGCACCACCATTCAATGAGTTCATGGCTGAACATGCAACTTCAGTACCCCATTCCTGCTTTCTTGCCATTTTCCCTTGATCCCCTTAGTAGTAAGGACTACATCCAACTCCTTTTAGAATATATTTAGTGAATTGGCCTCAACACCTTTCAGTGGTAGAGAATTCCACAGGTTCACCACTCTCTGGGTGAAGAAGTTTCTCCTCATCTCGGTCCTAAATGGCTTACCCCTTATCCTTAGACTGTGACCCCTGGTTCTTGACTTCCCCAACATTGTGAACATTCTTCCTGCATCAAACCTGTCTAAACCCATCAGAATTTTAAACGTTTCTAGAAGGTCCCGTCTCATTCTTCTGAACTCCAGTGAATACAAGCCCAGTTGATTCAGTCTTTCTTGATAGGTCAGTCCCGCCATCCCGGGAATCAGTCTGGTGAACCTTCGCTGCACTCCCTCAATAACAAGAATGTCCTTCCTCAGGTTAGGAAACCAAAACTGTGCACAATACTCCAGGTGTGGCCTCACCAAGGCCCTGTACAACTGTAGCAACACCTCCCTGCCCCTGTACTCAAATCCCCTCGCTATGAAGGCCAACATGCTATTTGCTTTCTTAACCGCATGCTGTACCTGCATGCCAACCTTCAATGACTGATGTACCATGACACCCAGGTCTCGTTGCACCTCCCCTTTTCCTAATCTGTCACCATTCAGATAACAGTCTGTCTCTCTGTTTTTACCACCAAAGTGGACAACCTTACATTTATCCACATTATACTTCATCTGCCATGCATTTGCCCACTCACCAACCTATCCAAGTCGCTCTGCAGCCTCATAGCATCTTCCTCGCAGCTCACACTGCCACCTAACTTAGTGTCATCCGCAAATTTGGAGATACTACATTTAATCCCCTCCTCTAAATCATTAATATACAGTGTAAACAGCTGGGGCCCGAGCACGGAACCTTGCGGTACCCCACTAGTCACTGCCTGCCATTCTGAAAAGTACCCATTTACTCCTACTCTTTGCTTCCTGTCTGACAACCATTTCTCAATCCATGTCAGTACACTACTCCCAATCCCATGTGCTTTAACTTTGCACATTAATCTCTTGTGTGGAACCTTGTCGAAAGCCTTCTGAAAGTCCAAATATACCACATCAAATGGTTCTCCTTTGTCCACTTTACTGGAAACATCCTCAAAAAATTCCAGAAGATTTGTCAAGCATGATTTCCCTTTCACAAATCCATGCTGACTTGGACCTATCATGTCACCTCTTTCCAAATGCGCTGCTATGACATCCTTAATAATTGATTCCATCATCTTACCCACTATCGATGTCAGGCTGACCGGTCTATAATTCCCTGTTTTCTCTCTCCCTCATTTTTTAAAAAGTGGGGTTACATTGGCTACCCTCAACTCAATAGGAACTGATCCAGATTCAATGGAATTCTGGAAAATGACTGTCAATGCATCCACTATTTCCAAGGCCACCTCCTTAAGTACTCTGGGATGCAGTCCATCAGGCCCTGGAGATTTATCGGCCCTCAATCCCATCAATTTCCCCAACACAATTTCCCGACTGATAAGGATTTCCCTCAGTTCCTCCTCCTTACTCGACCCTCTGACCCTTCTTATATCCGGAATGTTGTTAGTGTCCTCCTTAGTGAAAACCGAACCAAAGTACTTGTTCAATTGGTCCACCATTTCTTTGCTCCCCGTTAGGACTTCCCCTGATTCTGACTGCAGGGGAACTACATTTGTCTTTACTAACCTTTTTCTCTTTACATATCAATAGAAACTTTTGCAATCCGTCTTAATGTTCCCTGCAAGCTTCCTCTCGTACTCTATTTCCCTTGCCCTAATCAAACCCTTTGTCCTTCTCTGCTGAGTTCTAAATTTCTCCCAGTCTCCGGGTTCGCTGCTATTTCTGGCCAATTTGTATGCCACTTCCTTGGCTTTAATACTATCCCTGATTTCCCTTGATAGCCACGGTTGAGCCACCTTCGCTTTTTTATTTTTATGCCAGACCGGAATGTACAATTGTTGTAGTTCATCCATGCGGTCTCTAAATGTCTGCCATTGCCCATCCACAGTCAACCCCTCAAGTATCATTCGCCAATTATTCCTGGCCAATTCACGCCTCATACCTTCAAAGTTACCCTTCTTTAAGTTCTGGACCATGGTCTCTGAATTAACTGTTTCATTCTCCATCCTAATGCAGAATTCCACCATATTATGGTCACTCTTCCCCAAGGGGCCTCGCACAACAATATTGCTAATTAATCCTCTCTCATTACACAACACCCAGTCTAAGATGACCTCTCCCCTAGTTGGTTCCTCGACATATTGGTCTAGAAAACCATCCCTTATGCACTCTAGGAAATCCTCCTCCAACGTATTGCTTCCAGTTTGGTTAGCCCAATCTATGTGCATATTAAAGTCACCTATTACAACTACTGCACCTTTATTGCATGCACCTATAATTTCCTGTTTGATGCCCTCCCCAAATCACTACTACTGTTTGGAGGTCTGTACACAACTCCCACTAATGTTTTTTGCCCTTTGGTGTTCTGCAGCTCTACCCATATAGATTCCACATCATTCAAGCTAATGTCATTCTTAATTATTGTATTAATCTCCGCTTTAACCAGCAACGCTACCCCACCTCCTTTTCCTTTTATTCTATCCTTCCTGAATGTTGAATACCCCTGGATGTTGAGTTCCCATCCTTGATCATCCTGGAGCTACGTCTCCGTAATCCCAATCACATCATATTTGTTAACATCTATTTGCACAGTTAATTCATCCACCTTATTATGGATACTCCTTGCATTAAGACACAAAGCCTTCAGGCTTGTTTTTTTAACACCCTTTGTCCTTTTAGAATTTTGTTGTACAGTGGCCCTTTTTGTTCTTTGTCTTGCGTTTCTCTGCCCTCCACTTTTTCTCATCTCCTTTCTGTTTTTTGCTTTTATCTCCTTTTTGTTTCTCTCTGTCTCCCTCCATTGCTTCCCATCCCCCTGCCATATTAGTTTAACTCCTCCCCAGCAGTACTAGCAAACAATCCCCCTCGGACATTGGTTCCGGTCCTGCCCAGGTGTAGACCGTCCGGTTTGTAGTGGTCCCACCTCCCCCAGAACCGGTTCCAATGCCCCAGGAATTTGAATCCCTCCCTGCTGCACCACTGCTCAAGCCACGTATTCATCTGTGCTATCCTGTGATTCCTACTCTGACTAGCACATGGTACTGGTAGCAATCCCGAGATCACTACTTTTGAGGTCCTACTTTGTAATTTACCTCCTCGCTCCTTAAATTCGTTTCGTAGGACCTCATCCCTTTTTTTAACCTATGTCGTTGGTACCAATGTGCACCACGACAACTGGCTGTTCTCCCTCCCTTTTTAGAATGTCCTGCACCCGCTCCGAAACATCCTTGACCCTTGCACCAGGGAGGCAACATACTATCCTGGAGTCTCGGTTGCAGCCGCAGAAACGCCTATCTATTCCCCTAACAATTGAATCACCTATCACTATCTAGATTGGTAGTGAACATATGAATGAGGTCAGTAATGTACCTGGATGCGCAGTGACAGCATGATTA
The DNA here is from genome assembly GCF_044704955.1 of Pristiophorus japonicus. Lineage (NCBI taxonomy): Eukaryota > Metazoa > Chordata > Chondrichthyes > Pristiophoridae > Pristiophorus > Pristiophorus japonicus. The sequence continues at coordinate 157,286,115 of NC_091987.1, forward strand.
TGGTCAGTGATGTATCTGGATGGACATTAACAGCATGAGTGAGGACAGTAATGTATCTAGATGGGCACTGATAGTATGAGTGAGGTCATTGATGTATCTGGATGGGCAGTAACAGTATGAGGGAGGATATTAAATTACCTAGATGTGCAGTGAGAGTTTGAGTGAGGTGACTAATGTAAAAGGAAGGGTAGAGACAGTTTGATTGACGTCAGTGTTGTAGCTAGATGGTTAGTGAATGCATGAGTGAGGTCAGTCATATATCTGGATGGGTAGTGACAGTCTGAGTGAGGTCAGTGATGTAACTTGATGGGTAGTGACAGTGTGAGTGTGTTCAAATGAGGTACTTAGAAGTTGGTGACAGTAAGAGTGAGGTCAGTGGTTTATCTAGATTGTTAGTGCCAGTATGATTGAGGTCAGTGAAGTGTCAGGATGAGCAGTGACAGTACGAGCGAGGGCAGGGATGTATCTGGATGTGTAGTAACAGTATGAGTGAGGTCAGTAATGTATCTAGATGAGTGGTGACAGTAGGAGTGTGGTCAGTGATGTAACTGGATGGGTAGTAACAGTATGAGTGAGGTGACTGATGTACCTGGATGGGTAGTGACCGTTTCATTGAGGTCACTTATGTATCTAGATGGGCAGAGACAGTATGTGTGGTGTCAGTGATGTATCTGGATGGGTACTGACAGTATGAGTGAGGTCAGTGATGCATCTGGATGTGTAGTGACAGTATGAGTAAGGCTGGTGATGGATCTAGATGGGTAGTGACATTATGAGTGAGGTCACTGATGTGTCTAGATGAGTAATGATAGAATGATTGAGGTGAGTGATGTATCTGGATGTATAATGGCAATATGAGTGATGTCAGTGTTGTATCTAGATGGGTAGTGAAAGTATGAGTGAGTTCATGATGGGACTGGATGGGCAGTGACAGTATGTGAGGTCAGTGATATATCTGTATGTTTAATGACTTTTTGAGTGAGGTCAGTGATGTAACTTGATGGGTAGTGACAATATGAGTGAGGCCAATGAGGTAGTTAGATGCGGTTGACAGTATGAGTAAGGTCAGAGATGTATCTGGATGGGTAGTGAGAGTATGAGTGAGGTCAGTGATGGATCTGGATGGGTAGTAATAGTATGAGTGAGGTCAGTGGTGCACCTGGATGGGTAGTGACATTATGAGTGAGGTCAGTGATGCATCCGGATGGGTAGTGCCAGTATGATTAAGGTCAGTGATGTACCTGGATGGGTGGTAACAGTGTGAGTGTGGTCTGTGATATAACTGGTTGGGCAGTGAAAATATGAGTGATGTCAGTGATGTAACTGGATGTATTTTGAGATTGCACTTGAGACCAACGATAAACATTGAATGGTCCGTAACTGTTGAAATTATGTCAGTGATATATCCAAATAACTACCAAATCTTACCGCATTTCTGTGTGAAGCGATAATTTCTGTTGTTGGTGTTGCAAATTCCAGTGAGTCTTTCAGATTAGATCACCATATTAGTGCAAGTCGGATACACACAGCAGCATCAGAAATTATTCCCGGTCATGTTTATTAAATAACTGAATTTATTTATGTACAGATATCGAGAATGGGCAATCTGTTTCACCCAAAGATCAGTTTCTGAACACACCACATTTGCTAAAATAGCATGATCATTCAATCGTACTGTAACAGATAATGGTAGTTGTGATCTGACTTGCACCATGGATCATGGACCGATCTCGGTAAATTGGAAGGACAGTCACTGAAATGGCATGTTTATAATTTATGACCGAAATTCCCAAAAATCTCTCCTAAAATCTGCTCTCGGTACACGCCAGTGCCATGAGACTTTCGTGGCCACATGCGCTAAACTTCCCAGTAGGTACTGAAATAGGTGGACAGGCAATGGCACCCCTTTAAATATCACATGAAAGTGACAGGATCGGTCCAAGCCAACAATTGTACATCGCTGTCTGGAGTAAAAATAAAATGGGGAAGGTAGCTGAACCGTGGCTGCCAAGGGAAATTAAGAAGAGTGTTAAATCCAAGGAAGAGGCATATACCTTGGCCAGAAAAAGCAGTAAACCTGAGGACAAAGGGTTTAATTAGGAGGAGGGAAATAGAGTATTTGAGGAAGCTTGCTGGGATCATAAAACTGACTGTAAAAGCATCTATTGATACGTGAAGAGAAAAAGATTAGTGAAGACAAACGTAGGCCCCTTGCAGTCAGATTCAGGTGCATTTATAACGGGGAACAAAAAAATGGCGGACCAGTTAAACAAATACTTTGGTTCTGTCTTCACGAAGGAAGACACAAATAAACTTCTGGAAATACTAGGGAGAAGGATGAACTGAAGCAAATCCTTATTAGGTAGGAAACTGTGCAGGGAAATTGATGGGATTGAAGGCCGATAAATTCCAGGTACCTGATAGCCTGCATCCCAGAGTACTTAAAGCAGAGGCCCTAGAAATAGTGCATGCATTGATGGTCATTTTCCAACAGTCCAGCAACTCTAGATCAGTTCCTGTGACTGGAGGGTAGCTGATGCCTCACCACGTTTTAAGAAATGAGGGAGAGAGAAAACGACTAATTATAGCCCGGTTAGCCTGACATCAGTAGTGGGAAAAATGTCGGAATCAATTATTAAAGATGAAATAGCAGCGCATTTGGAAAGTAGTGACAGGATTGGTCCAAGTCAGCATGGATTTACGAACGGGAAATCATTCTTGACAAATCTTCTCGAATTTTTTGAGGATGTATCAAGGAGAGTGGACAAGGTAGAAGCAGTCGATGTGGTGTATTTGGACTTTCAAATGCCTTTTGACAAGGTCCCACACAAGAGATTGGTGTGCAAAATTTAAGTACATGGTATTGGGGCTAATGTTTTGAAGTGGATAGAGAACTGGTTGGCAGGCAGGAAGCAGAGAGTCGGGAGAAACGTTTCCTTTTCAGAATGGCAGGCAGTGACTCGTGGGGTGCCACAAGATCAGTGCTGGGACAGCAGCTGTTTACAATATACATTAATGATTTAGGTGCAGGAATTGAGTGTAATATCTCCATGTTTGCAGATGACACTAAGTTGGGTGCCAGTATAAGCAGTGACGAGAAGACTCCACGGCTGCAGGATGATTTGGACAGGTCAGGAGAGTGGGCAAACGCATTGGCAGATGCAGAATAATTGGATAAATGTGAGGTTATCCACTTTGGTGGCAAAAACACAGAGGCAGAATATTATCTCAAAGGTGGCAGATTAGGAAAAGGGGAGGTGCAGGTGGACCTGGCTGTCATGGTACATCAGTCATTGAAAGTTGGCATGCAGGTATAGCCATCGGTGAAGTAGACAACTGGAATGTTGGCTTTCATAGCTTGGGATTTTGTGTATCGGAGCAGGGAGGTCTTACTGCAGTTGTACAGAGCCTTAGTGAGGCCTCCCTTCGAATATTGTGTTAACTTTTGGTCGCCTAATCTGAGGAAGGACGTTCTTGCTACTGCGGGAGTGCAGCGAAGGCTCACCAGACTGATTCATGAGATAGCAGCACTGATAAATGAGGAGAGACTGGATGGACTGGGCGTTTATTCACTGGAGTTTAGAAGGATGACAGGGGATCTCATTGAATCATGTAAAATTCTGAGGGACTGGATAGGTTAGATGCAGGAAGAATGTTCCCCATGTTGGGGAAGTCCAGTACCAAGGGACGTAGACTAAGGATAAGGGATAATCCATTTAGGACTGAGATGAGGAGGAACCTCTTCACTCAGAGAGTTGTTAACCTGTGGAATTCCCTACCGCAGAGAATTGTTGGTGCCAGTTCATTGGATGTATTCAAGAGGGCGTTAAATATGGCCCTTACGACTAAAGGGATCAAGGGGTATGGAGAGAAAGCAGGAAAGTGGTTCTGAGGTGAATGTTCAGCCATGAACTTGTTGAATGGTGGTGCAGCCTCGAAGGGCCGAAGGGCCTAATGCTGAACCAACTTTCTATGTTCTATGTTCCTATGTTTGGAGCATCCTCATTGCGAAATTTCAAAACCTCTCTAATTATATGCCTATTCAATATATACCTTCTGCTTTATATGTATAGTGCCGGACCAGAACAGGTTAATATCCCTCTGTGCAATGACTATAATTAATGCTACTTTCCATGGGAACTAATTAGTGATATTAATTCCAGTCGGTTGAACACAGCATGTTCATACAGTGTACCTATTAATGTTTATTATTTTGGAATATATTTAGAACATATTTCAGATCTGCACGGCAATAAATCAATTTCTATCATTTACTTATTAAAATCCTGACTGCAAAGCACTAAGCGATGTTCATCTCGCTCAGTGAGGTTGCATTGTGGGAATTGGGTTCACTGTGCAGGATTGAAAATGAAGACTTTGTGTGGGACTGTTCTAAATAATACCAGGAATTCCAAAATCCAGTAACAGATTGTCCCATTGTAAACAAGATCATTCATAGTTTCACTGTTCATCTTTACAATTTCAGTCTAAAGTACATCAGTTTGGAAATCTCCATCTCTCCTAAAAAAGCAGGAACCATATAACAGAGACAGTCCCTAATTGCGGGGAGGGAGATTCAGCTGAAAGTTTGCTACAATATTGAGAATCGGGATCATCTATTTTAATGCTCTGGTACTGAACAAAAACTGTCCAACACAAGATCACTTTGATATTTCAAAAACGAAGAGAGATGCTGAATTCCAGCATTGAACAAGTCAGGTTACTTAACTGGCCATATATGGATGGGAAGCAACACTATGCGAGAATTCAGTGATAAAGCTGAATGGGTAGTGATATATGCGTGAGGTCAGTGATGTACTTGAATGGGCAGTAACATTATGAATGAGTTCAGTGTTGTATATGGATGGGTAGTGACAGCATGAGTGACGTCAGTGATATATCTGGATGGTTCGTGAATATATGAGTGAGATCAGTGTTGTATCTTGATGGGTAGTGACAGTATGAGTGAGATCAGTGATATACCTGCATGTATTTTGAGAGTACGCTTGAGTTCAACAATGAACATTGGATGGTCTGTAATTGTTGATATTATGTCAGTGATATTTCCAAATAACTATCAAATCTTCCCGCATCTTCTGTCAGTCGCGATAATTTCTGTTGTTTGTCTTGCAAATTCCAGTTAGTCTTTGAGATTAGATCACCATATTAGTGCCAGTCGGTTGCACACAGCACATAAGAAGTTATTCCCGGTCATGTTTATTAAATAACTGAATTTATTTAAGTACAGATATCGAGCAGGGGCCATCAGGATATTCCAATTCACCCAAAGATCAGTTTGTAAACACAGCACACTGGCTAAAATAGTTTGATCGTCAAATCGTACTGTAACAGATAATGTCATCATCATCATAGGCCATCCATCTGAATCGAGGAAGACTTGCTTCCACTCCGAAACTGAGACCTTTGGTGGCTGAAGTGTCCAATGCATGAGCCACATAGACTGTCATAGGTGGAACAAATATCCGTCGGTGGAAAGAGAGGGGTTGTTGGACCGATTTGCTGCACGATCTTTCCGCTGCCTGCACCTGACCTCTTCACGCTCGCGAAAGATACCCTTATTCAACCTCGGGCGTTCTTCAGCCAAGGACTCCCAGGTGCCAGTGGTGATATCGCACTTTACCAGGGAGATTTTAAGGTGTCCTTGTAATGATTCCGCTGGCCACCTTTGGCTCGTTTGCCGTGAAGGAGCTCCGCAAAGAGCCTCTTAGGGATCCTCATGTCTGGCATGTGAACTGTGCGGCCTGTGCAGTGGAGCTGATCGAGTGTGGTCAGTGCTTCAATGTTGGGGATGCTAGCCTGGGCGAAGACACTGATGCTGATGCGCCTGTCCTCCCACGGGATTTGCAGGATCTTGCGGAAACATCGTTGGTGATATATCACCAGTATCTTGAGGTGTCTTCTGTACATCGTACATGCCTCTGAGCCATACAGGAGGGCGGGTATTACTGCAGCCCTGTCGACCAGATGCTTGGTGTTAGATTTTATGGCCTCATCTTTGAACACTCTTTTCCTCAGCCGACCGAATGCTGCACTGGTGCATTGGAGGCGATGTTGAATCTCCGCGTCAATGTCTCCCTTTATTGATAAAAGGCTCCCGAGGTATGGGAAGTCATCCACGTTGTCGAGGGCCGCGCCATGAATCTTGATGAATGGGGGGCAGTGCTGTGCAGCGAGGACAGTCTAGGGGAGGACCTTTGTCTCACGGATGTTAAGAGTAACACAGAAACATAGAAACATAGAAAATAGATGCAGGAGTAGGCCATTCAGCCCTTCTAGCCTGCACCGCCATTCAATGAGTTCATGGCTGAACATGAAACTTCAGTACCCCATTCCTGCTTTCTCGCCATACCCCTTGATCCCCCGAGTAGTAAGGACTTCATCTCACTCCTTTTTGAATATATTTAGTGAATTGGCCTCAACTACTTTCTGTGGTAGAGAATTCCACAGGTTCACCACTCTCTGGGTGAAGAAGTTTCTCCTCATCTCAGTCCTAAATAGCTTACCCCTTATCCTCAGACTGTGACCCCTGGTTCTGGACTTCCCCAACATTGGGAACATTCTTCCTGCATCTAACCTGTCTAAACCTGTCAGAATTTTAAACGTTTCTATGAGGTCCCCTCTCATTCTTCTGAACTCCAGTGAATACAAGCCTAGTTGATCCAGTCTTTCTTGATAGGTCAGTCCCACCATCCCGGGAATCAGTCTGGTGATCTTTCGCTGCACTCCCTCAATAGCAAGAATGTCCTTCCTCAGGTTAGGAGACCAAAACTGTACACAATACTCCAGGTGTGGCCTCACCAAGGCCCTGTACAACTGTAGCAACACCTCCCTGCCCCTGTACTCAAATCCCCTCGCTATGAAGGCCAACATGCCATTTGCTTTCTTAACCGCCTGCTGTACCTGCATGCCAACTTCAATGACTGATGTACCATGGCACCAGGTCTCGTTGCACCTCCCCTTTTCCTAATCTGTCACCATTCAGATAATAGTCTGTCTCTCTGTTTTTACCACCAAAGTGGATAACCTCACATTTATCCACATTATACTTCATCTGCCATGCATTTTCCCACTCACCTAACCGATCCAAGTCACTCTGCAGCCTCATAGCATCCTCCTCGCAGCTCACACTGCCACCCAACTTAGTGTCATCTGCAAATTTGGAGATACTACATTTAATCCCCTCGTCTAATTCATTAATGTGCAATGTAAACAGCTGGGGCCCCAGCACAGAACCTTGCGGTACCCCACTAGTCACTGCCTGCCATTCTGAAAAGTATCCATTTACTCCTACTCTTTGCTTCCTGTCTGACAACCAGTTCTCAATCCACGTCAGCACACTACCCCCAATCCCATGTGCTTTAACTTTGCACATTAATCTCTTGTGTGGGACGTTGTCGAAAGCCTTCTGAAAGTCCCAATATACCACCTCAACTGGTTCTCCTTTGTCCACTTTACTGGAAATATCCTCAAAAAATTCCAGAAGATTTGTCAAGCATGATTTCCCTTTCACAAATCCATGTTGACTTGACCTATCATGTCACCATTTTCCAAATGCGCTGCTATGACATCCTTAATAATTGATTCCATCATTTTACCCACTACTGAGGTCAGGCTGACCGGTCTATAATTCCCTGTTTTCTCTCTCCCTCCATTTTTAAAAAGTGGGGTTACATTGGCTACCCTCCACTCGATAGGAACTGATCCAGAGTCAATGGAATGTTGGAAAATGACTGTCAATGCATCCGCTATTTCCAAGGCCACCTCCTTAAGTACTCTGGGATGCAGTCCATCAGGCCCTGGGGATTTATCGTCCTTCAATCCTATCAATTTCCCCAACACAATTTCCCGACTAATAAAGATTTCCCTCAGTTTCTCCTCCTTACTAGACCCTCTGACCCCTTTTATATCCGGAAGGTTGTTTGTGTCCTCCTTAGTGAATACCGAACCAAAGTACTTGTTCAATTGGTCTGCCATTTCTTTGTTCCCCGTTATGACTTCCCCTGATTCTGACTGCAGGGGACCTACATTTGTCTTTACTAACCTTTTTCTCTTTACATACCTATAGAAACCTTTGCAATCCGCCTTAATGTTCCCTGCAAGCTTCTTCTCGTACTCCATTTTCCCTGCCCTAATCAAACCCTTTGTCCTCCTCTGCTAAATTCTAAATTTCTCCCAGTCCCCGGGTTCACTGTTATTTCTGGCCAATTTGTATGTCACTTCCTTGGCTTTAGTACTATCCCTGATTTCCCTAAATAGCCACGGTTGAGCCACCTTCCCTTTTTTATTTTTATGCCAGACAGGAATGTACAATTGTTGTCGTTCATCCATGCGGTCTCTAAATGTCTGCCATTGCCCGAACACAGTCAACCCCTTAAGAATCATTCGCCAATCTATCCTAGCCAATACACGCTTCATACTTTCAAAGTTACCCTTCTTTAAGTTCTGGACCATGGTCTCTGAATTAACTGTTTCATTCTCCATCCTAATGCAGAATTCCACCATATTATGGTCACTCTTCCCCAAGGGGCCTCGCACAATGAGATTGCTAATTAATTCTCTCTCATTACACAACACTCAGTCTAAGATGGCCTCCCCCCTAGTTGGTTCCTCGACATATTGGTCTGGAAAACCATCCCTTATGCACTCCAGGAAATCCTCCTCCACTGTATTGCTTCCAGTTTGGCTAGCCCAATCTCTGTGCATATTAAAGTCACCCATTACAACTGCTGCACCTTTATTGCATGCACCCTTAATTTCCTGTTTGATGCCCTCCCCAACATCACTACTACTGTTTGGAGGTCTGTACACAACTCCCACTAACGTTTTTTGCCCTTTGGTGTTCTGCAGCTCTACCCATATAGATTCCACATCATCCAAGCTGCTGTCTTTCCTAACTATTGCATTAATCTCCTCTTTAACCAGCGATGCTACCCCACCTCCTTTTCCTTTTATTCTATCCTTCCTGAATGTTGAATACCCCTGGATGTTGAGTTCCCAGCCCTGATCATCCTGGAGCCACGTCTCCGTAATCCCAATCACATCATATTTGTTCACATCTATTTGCATAGTTAATTCATCCACCTTATTGCGGATACTCCTTGCATTAAGACACAAAGCCTTCAGGCTTGTTTTTTTAACACCCTTTGTCCTTTTAGAATGTTGCTGTACAGTGGCCCTTTTTGTTCTTTGCTTTGGGTTTCTCTGCCCGCCACTTTTCCTCATCTCCTTTCTGTCTTTTGCTTTTGCCTCCTTTTTGTCTCCCTCTGTCTCCCTGCATTGGTTCCCATCCCCCTGCCATATTAGTTTAACTCCTCCCCAACAGCACTAGCAAACACTCCCCCTAGGACATTGGTTCCGGTCCTGCCCAGGTGCAGAGCACCCGGTTTGTACTGGTCCCACCTCCCCCAGAACCGGTTCCAATGCCCCAGGAATTTGAATCCCTCCCTGCTGCACCACTGCTCAAGCCACGTATTCATTTGCGCTATCCTGCGATTCCTACTCTGACTAGCACGTGGCACTGGTAGCAATCCCGAGATTACTACTTTTGAGGTCCTACTTTTTAATTTAGCTCCTAGCTCCTTAAATTCGTTTCGCAGGACCTCATCCCTTTTTTTTTTACCTATGTCGTTGGTACCAATGTGCACCACGACAACTGGCTGTTCTCCCTCCCTTTTCAGAATGTCCTGCACCCGCTCCGAGACATCCTTGACCCTTACACCAGGGAGGCAACATACCATCCTGGAGTCTCGGTTGCGGCCGCAGAAACGCCTATCTATTCCCCTCACCATTGAATCCCCTATCACTATCGCTCTCCCACTCTTTTTCCTGCCCTCCTGTGCAGCAGAGCCAGCCACGGTGCCATGAACTTGGCTGCTGCTGCCCTCCCCTGATGAGTCATACCCCCCCAACAGTACTCAAAGCGGTGTATCTGTTTTGCAGGGGGATGACCACAGGGGACCCCTGCACTACCTTCCTTGCACTACTCTTCCTGCTGGTCTTCCATTCCCTATCTGGCTGTGGACCCTTCTCCTGCGGTAAGACCAACTCGCTACACGTGCTACTCATGTCATTCTCAGCATCGTGGATGCTCCAGATTGAATCCACCCTCAGCTCCAACTCCGCAATGCGGACCGTCAGGAGCTCGAGTCGGATGCACTTCCCGCACACGTAGTCGTCAGGGACACCAGAAGTATCCCTGAGTTCCCACATGGTACAGGAGGAGCATAACACCCGACCGAGCTCTCCTGCCATGACTTAACCCTTAGATACACTGAAATACACTTAAATTGGCAACACAATGTTAAAAGTTACTGACTAATCTAAAAAAGAAAAAGAAAAACTACTCACCAATCACCAGCCAATCACTTACCCCCTAGGCTGTGACATCACCTTTCTGATTCTTTCTACTTCTTTTTTGCCTTCTCCCTGTAGCTGCACCGGCTAGCCTTTTGTCAGCCTCTCCTGGAGGGCAGACCAAGCGCTATGGGCATTCAGCATCTCAGGGTCATCAAGGCACGCTAGATTAGCTGTGAGGCGCCGGCTGTATATGACTCTCTTAACTGGGTATTTAAGTGCCCTCGCACTAACGTTTTTGCGGTACTGCTTCTGCTGTCCCCTCAGCTTTGTGGCTGTGTTAATATGGATATTGGATCCGATTAGGCGATGGTCCATTCAACAGTCGTCAGCTCCTGTCATTGCGTGGGTGATGTGCACATCCTTGCGATCCCTGGCTCGGACGATGATGTAGTCGATCAGGTGCCAGTGTTTGAAGCGAGTGTGTTGGCACGATGCTTTGTATTTGTCCCTCTGGAGGAACAGAGTGTTGGTGATGAGTTCGTATTCTAGATATTTTGTAGGGTACCACTGGAGTTGGCTTTCTCTACCCACTCTCTGCCAATCACGCCTCCCCAGACTGCTGTGTCTTTGCCGACCCTGTCAATAAAGTCATATATGTGGATCAATTTGTCGCCCGTGGAGATGTGGGCAAGTGATGTCTCGAGGTTGGAATAAAAACCCTCTTGAGCCTCATTTGTTGCATCGTGTGTTGCGGCTTACGCGATGATGACTGTGGCTCATTGGTTCTGGGATAGGGTAAGACAAAGAGTCAAGAGGCGTTCGTTAACCCCACAGGGGCTGTCTAGGAGGCGGTCAACAGGTTCATTTTTGATGGCGAAGCCGAATCCATGAAGGCAGAGTTTTTCCTCTGGTTTTCCTTTATCGAAAAAGGTGTAACACCATGCACGTTGAGCTGGCATTCCCATGCCCGCCGGCTCTCGCTTAGGTTGGCGATGTCAATATCAAAACGTCTAAGTTCCCGTGTAATTATGGCAGTGCGGCGTTCTGTCCTGTTGCTTCTGGAATTGTCCATGAGGGTCCAGACGTTCCAGGTCCCGAACATCATATTAACGAAGTGTAAGTTGCCTCTTCGTGAGCTCTTTTAACATGGGGTGGCAATTGCACATCGGCAACTACACAGGCTTAGCTGAGCAAAGTGTTGGTCCAGTTGCAAAGGGGTTCAAGGTGATTGAAGACCACGCACTGCTGTTTCGGCCTAATTACCTGTGGCGAGTTGTTGGCCGCAAGTTCGGCGCCGAGTCGCGCCATTGATGGCATGTGACCTGAGGATTTGTTGGGGGGCAGGCATTAGGAAGGTCAGCTGTCCACTGGGGTAGTTGTTTAAAAGTTTGAAAGTATTTTGAAATTTTTTTTTAAAGTTACACAATTTGATTGAAGATTTAATAAATAGATTAACAGTTGATTAAATGTTAAAAAAAAGTTCTCCAAGTTGATTAAAATTTAAAAGCCATCCAGAATTGTTTAAGAAGTTTAAAAGTTTAAAAATTCAATCCTTTCAGCCGGTGCGATGCCAGCCCTGGAGTCCCTTCGGCCGGTTCAGCGCCGACCCCGTAGTCACAGTGATGTATATGGATGGGCAGTGACAATATGAATGAAGTCAGTGTTATGTATGGAGGTGTAGTGACCATATGAGTGAGGAGAGCGATGTGCCTGGATGGGTAGTGGCAGTTTGAGTGATGTCAGTGATGTATCTGGATGGGTAGTGAGAGTGTGAATGAGGTCAGTGATGTATCTCGATGGGTAGTGACAGTATGAGTGAGGTCAGTGATGTAAGTGAATGGGAAGTGATAGTATGAGTGAGATCAGTGATGTATCTGGATGGGCAGTGCCAGGAGGAGTGAGGTCAGCGATGTATCTGGATCGGTACTGACATTCTATCGACTCTGGATCAGTTCCTATGGATTGGAGGGTAACTAATGTAACCACACTTTTTAAAAAGGGAGGGAGAGAGAAAACAGGGAATTATAGACCAGTTAGCCTGACATCGGTGGTGGGGAAAATGTTGGAATAATTCATTAAAGATGTAATAACCACGCATTTGTAAAGCAGTGACAGGATCGGTCCAGCACAGAATGGAATTATGAAAGGGATATCAACTTGACAAATATTCTTGAATTTTTGAGGATGTAACTAATAAAGTGGACAAGGGAGAACCAGAGTTTGTGATATATTTGACTTTCAAAAACCGTTTGACAAGGTCCCACACAGGAGATTAGTGTGCCAAATTGAAGTACAAGGTATTGGGTGTAATGTATTCACGTGGATAGATAACTGGTTGGCAGACAGGAAACAAAGACAAGCAATAAACGGTTCATTTTCAGAATGGCAGGCAGTGACTCATGGAGTGCTGCAAGGTTCAGTGCAGACAGGGTATTGAGAGTATGAGTGAGGTCAGTGATATGCCTGGACGGGAAGTGACAGCAGGAGTGAGTTCAGTGATGTATCTTGATGGGTAGTGACAGTGTGAGTGAGTTCAGTGATGTATCTGGATGGGTAGTGTCAGTATGAATGAGGTCAGTGATGTATCTGGATTGGTAGTGACAGTACGAGTTAGTTCAGTGATGTGTCTGGATGATAAGTGACAGTATGAGTGATGTCAGTGATGTACCTGAATGGCTAGTGACAGTATGAGAGATGTCAGTGATGTATCTGGATGGGTAGTGACCGAATGACTGAGGTCAGTGAAGTATCTGGATGGGTAGTGAGAGTATGAGTGAGATCAGTGATGTATCTTGATGGGCAGTAAAAGTATGAGTATGGACAGTGAAGAACCTGGATGGCGAGTGACAGTATGAGTGAGGTCTGTGATGTACCTGGATGTGTAGTGTCATTATGGTGAGGTCAGTGATGTACGTGGATGGGCAGTGACAATATGAGTGTGGTCAGTGATGTACGTCGTTGGACAGTGACAGTATGAGTGAGGTCAGTGAAGTATCTTGATGGGTAGTGTCAGTGTCAGTGAGGTCAATGTTGTAACTGGATGGGTCGTAACAGTATGAGTGAGGTAAGTGCTGTATCTGGACGGGTAGTGAGAGTATGAGTCAGGTCAGTGATGTATCTGGATGGGTAATGACAGCAGGAGTGAAGTCAGTGATGTACCTGGATGGGTAGTGATAGTCTGAATGAGATCAGTGATGTATTTGGGTGGGTAGTGACTGTATGATGAGGTGAGTGATGTATCTGGATGGGTATTACACACTGTTCCTCCAAAGCTGTGCAGTTGTGTGTTGATTTCGATGCTTCCCCACACCAGTGTTTGCATGTCGCACAGTCTGTCGAGCACAGGCTTCAACACGCAGGCACTCGTTACAATCACATTCCACAGGCTCGTTCCTTAGTCCTGATGGAGCAAACTTCGGTGCGAGTGGGCTGGCTCCATTTCGGACCATGTTACCTGGAAACCGCAACAGGCTGGAGCCCTGAGCCATTGAGTATGAGAAGAGGAGCCGAATGCAGATACTATGCTACGAATCGTGGCTTGAAAGACGGTGCTCTTATGAAGCACGTTCACACACTGAATGCTTTGGGCCCGATAACATCAGATGCAGTGGTGGAGAGAGAGTGGGAGAGAGAAAATGTTGGATAGTTAGGCTGGGGCAATTCGAGAGTGGGGAGAGAGATAGAGTGGGAGAGAATTAGATTGAGGAGAGAAAGTGTGAGAGATTGAGAGACAAAGACTGGGGAGAGAGAGATACTGGAGTGAGCATGGATGAGGGAAATCGAGAGAGGGGCTAGAGAGAGTCTCGGAAAGAGAGAGGAGGCAGAGAGTGCGGGTGACATAGAGATCGTGGTGTGAGTGAGAGAGATACTGAGAGAAACAGAGACATAACACAAACAGACAAACAGTGACAGAGAGAGAGTGGGAGAGGGACAGACAGAGCGAGGGAGAATGCGAGACAGTGTCTTACGGAAATGGAGAGAGAGAGAGATAGACAGCAAAAGAGGGGGGGAGAGAGAGAGAGAGAGTGGTGAGACTGAGGTTTGTCTCGTCCGTTCCTGGAGACTGCACAGCAGTCGCATTTTGGAGCTACACCACCTTGTATTTATATAGTGTCTTTAACGTTGCGAATTGCCATAAGGTGCTCCATAGGTGTATTATGAGATAAAACAAACTTGAAGCTGAACCGGACAAGTAGAAATTTGTGCAGGTGATCAAAAAGTTTGTGAAAGAGGAAGGTTATAAGGAACATCTTCAAGGGCAAAAAGAAGTAGGGAGGTGGCGAGGAGTGGGGAGCAAATTCCAGAGCTTGGGGCCAAGGCAACAGAAGGCATGACCAGCAATGGTGAAGCGATTATAATCAGAGATGCTTAAAAATGCAGAATTAGCTTATTGCAGACATCTCTAGGGTTGTGGGGTGGAGGAGGAGGGGGTCAGGGCAATGGAGGGATTTTAATCAAGGATGAAGATTTTGAAATCGAGGCGTTGTTTAACCGGGAGCCAATGTAGTTCAGCAAGCACAGGGGAAATGTGTGACCGGATTATGGTGCGAGTTAGGTCATGGGCTGCAGAGTTTCGGATCACCTCTAATCTACATAGGGTAGAATGTGGGATGCCATCCAGGAGTGTGTTGGAATAGTCATGTGTAGAGGTAACGGAGGAATGGACAAGTGCTTCAGCAGCCGTTGAGCTGAGGCAATGTGCGGAGATGGGCGATGTCACAGAGATGGAAATAGGTGGTCTTAGTTATGCGGCGGATATGTGGTCAAAAGTTAATTTCAGGGTCAAATTTAACACCAAGTTTGCGAACAGCCTGATTCAGTCTCAGACAGTAGATGGGGAAAGGGATGGAGTCAGTCGTTAGTGAACGGAGTTTGTGGCAGGGACCGAAAACAATGGCTTCGGTCTTCCCAATATTCAATTGGAGAAAATGTCTGCTCATCCGGAACAACACAGGTGGATGTGCAGCACATGTACAATGGCCGCTGGGAGGAGGCTAAAGACAACAATTCTTAGGCTCACGGAGTCCCAAGGTCAGTTCCAGTTCATTTTGCGAGGTTTGGGCCCCTTTTTGAAAGTTTTCCTCAGGGATATTCATTTCATGTTTTGAGAGACGGGATAAGATTTGTTGACCCGTTTGTACGTCAGAGTCTGTGAGAGTCGGAGGGAACGGCAGCATCCTGAAAACCTGATCCCAACCTGGTCTTGAAATCCAAACGCTTCTTCTAAAGAGGCTCCGAATTGCTTAACACTTTTAAAATTAATGGTCTTCAATATTTGATGTTGAGCGATTGAATAAAGTGAGCAGCTTTACACAAACACGCTCCCCATGCTGTTGAGGAGGGGAGCGCAGGGGAGGATGTGGAGGAATTGCACGTTTCTTTTTATTGACATTAAAAAGTATCTTTAAGCCATTTAGGAAGAGAAGCAAAAAAGAGGTAAAAACACCAAACTTTTTATTTTATATAACATAAAAACAGAAATTGCAGGAAATACTCAGCAGGTCAGGTAGTAACTGTGGAGAGAGAAACAGAGTTAATGTTTCAGGTCTGTCAACTTTCATGAGAACTGGAAAATGATAGAGATGTAATAGATTTAAACCAAATGCAGAGGCAGAAAAAGTCGGGAGGAAGGGAAAAAACAAAAGGAAAGCTTTGTGTTTTGATGGAAGGCAGGACAGGATAAATCCTGCCTCTGAAACTGGTTAAAATCTGTTACATCTCTCACTGCTTCCAGTTCTGACCGAAAGCTCACAGACCTAAATGGCTAACTTGGTTTCTCTCTCCACAGAAGCTGCCTGAGCTTCTGAGCAGTTCCAGCATTTTCTGTTTTAGTTTCAGATTCCAGCATCCACTATTTTTTGCTACTCTGAACTGTTTTATTTTGTCTGTCGTTCTAAAGTCCAAACAAGTCTCAGGAAAAATGTAAAAATAGATTTCCTCCGAAACGTTTTATGGAATTTTAACAGAAACAAGGGTAATGTAATGATGTATAAAATAGCAGGAAGCGAGTTCAGAACAAAACACTCTTTCAGCTCACCTTGGGCTTTTGGATTGTTTCTTGATGCATAACAGTGTAACTGAGTGATGATTATATAGTGTTAATGCATTCTTATGCAGTTCCTTTATATCCCACTCACTTGTGATCAGATATGATTTGTAATAGATTTTGTACATGATGAACTAAAATGTTTTAAGTAATTCTATCGTAAATAAATGTGCATAATCGTTAACTCAATATCAAACGATTTTCAATATGGACCAGTGTGAGTTGTTGCATTTTGGCCGGAGACCTTAGGACCCAACCTACCCTTGGAAACTAAGAATACAAATGGGGTAGAAGTGCAAAGGGATCTCTGGGTACATATACACATCTCACTAAATGTAGCAATAGATGATAACAAGAGCAAATGAAGAACTGGAGATCATTAATAGAGGATGATAATTCAACAGAAGAGAAGTTATATAAAACCTGTATCGAACCTTATCTGATTGTCTGACGACCTGAGACGGTGGGCTGCCAATATGGCATAACGCTATATATGACTTCAAGTAGTTGCTGCTGCTGTCTTTGTTGTAAAAGTTGTTGTAAATATTGTTGTTGTAAACTTTTTCCAGGGTGAAAACGTCGCGCTAAAAGGAGTTTCTGGTCCGCTCAGTACAAACAATTAGAGGAAACATTGTGGGGAGGAGTGGAGGATATTGGGTGGGGTGGGGAGGGTCTGAGGATATTGGGTGGAGTGGGGAGGTTCTGAGGATATTTGGTGGGGTGGGGGGCAGCTGAGGATATTGAGTGGGGTGGTGAGGATCTGAGGATATTGGGTGGGGTGGGGAGGGTCTGAGGATATTGAGGGGGTTTGGAGGAGCTGAGGATATTGGGTGGAGTGGGGAAGGTCTGACGATATTGGGTGGAGTTGGGAGGAGCTGAGGATATTGGGTGGGTGGGGAGGGTCTGAGGATATTGGCTGTGGTGAGGAGGGTCTGAGGATATTGTGTGGGCTTGGGAGGAGCTGAGGATATTGGGTTGGGTGGGGAGCATCTGAGGATATTGCGTGGTGTTGGGAGGAGCTGTGGATATTGGGTGGGGTGGGGAGGGTCTGAGGATATTGGGTTGTGTGGGGAAGAGCTGAGGATATTGGGTGAGGTGGGGAGGATCTGAGGATATTGGGTGGTGTGGGGAGGATCTGAGGATATTGGGAGGGGTGGGGTTGGTCTGAGAATATTGGGTGGGGTGGGAGGATCTGAAGATATTGGGTGGGATGGGGAGGAGCTGAGAATATTGGCTGGTTGGGGAGTGTTTAAGGATATTGGGTGGGGTGTGGAGGGTCTGAGGATATTGGGAGGGCGGGGGAGGGTCTGAGGATATTGCGTGCTGTGTGTGGAGCTGATGGTGTTGGGTGGGGTGGGGAGGGTCTGAGGATATTGGGAGGGGTGGGGAGGGTCTGAGGATATAGGGTGGGGTGGGGTGCAGCCAATGATGCTGGGTGGGGTGGGGAGTGCCTGAGGATATTGGGTGGCGTGGGGAGGAGCTGAGGATATTGGGTAGGGTGGGGAGGAGCTGAGGATATTGGGTGGGATGGGGATGAGGTGAGGATATTGGGTGGGGTGGGCAGGAGCTGCGGACATTGGGCGGGATGGGGATGAGGTGAGGATATTGGGTGATGTGGACAGGGTCTGAGGATATTGGGTGCATAATTAGATATGTAAAGATACAAAGTGAGGTTTATGTAATCAGGATAGTGGCCCTGTTCGATGAAATAAATAACATCTTCACCGAACAGCAATCAACCCATTGGTTTCCTTATTAATTCCAAAATCTCACACAGATAAATGGCTGCTTTCTTGCATTATCAATTGTTTAATTCAGTATTTTATTTGATACTTTGCTTCAAATAGTTAATACACAATTCTCAAAAGATCATCGCACAATAAATACTCGGAGACATGCAGGCTGTGCAGTGAAGTGGGAAGAGAATTTTAAGATGAATGCGAGGTGTTACAATTTGGTAGGAATCCAGATATATCTAGAAATATAAGTTTTTGATGATGTGCATAAGGATTGTTGAAAGGCCTTTGACAACCAGCCACTTAATAAACTTGTTGATAAAATTCTAACCCTTGGGCTTAATGGGACAGGGCAGTATGGTCATGTCATTGTCTAAGTGACAGGTAACAGAGAGCATTCGGTGACTGATTGTTGTTCAGACTGGCGCGAGCTATAATGTTTTCTCCCCCAGGGGTCTGGATTAGGAGTACTGCTCAGTTTGATATATATCCGTGAACGAGAGTTGGGTATTAACTGCATCATTGTAACCTTTGTAGATCATACGCGACTCGGAAATGTGGTCTGCAACAGTACTAGTCTTCAGGAGGGAAAAGACTGACTGGTGAACATTAGAAATTATAAAACAGGAGTAGGAGTAGGCCGTTCGGCCCTTCGAGCCTGCTCCACTATTCACTCAGATCGTGGCTGATCAATGGTAAAAATGGCCAATCATTTAACACCTTCGAACTGACACTCATTGCCGCATATAAATTTAAGTGCTTACTCTGTTAACTGATATATATTTTGCATTTAATGATTACAATATCAGTGCCGCCTAAAACAGGTCATAAGTCACCAGCAGATTTGATTGAGTCTTGACTCTCATGAAATGTATTAAGGCTGAAAAGCCAGAGAACTTCAAAGAAGTCTCTGACCTGATCCTACACTTCCTGGGTGGCGTTTCAGTCCAAATTAGATCCCTTCGCTTACAACAATACCCTAACTCTGATTGAGAAGAGCAAACAGATGTCAGATTAAATTTAACATATAAAATTGTGAAGTGTGGTATTTTGGCAGGAAAATAAGAACATAAGAAATAGTTGCTAAAGGAGGCTACCTAGCTCATCGAGCCTGCTCCTCCATTCAATAAGATCATAGCTGATCTGATCATCGAGTCAGCTCTACTTCCATGCCCACTCCCCATAACCCTTTATTGCCTTATCGCTCAAAAACCTATCAATCTCTGCCTTAAATTTATTCAATGATCCAGCCTCCGCAGCTCTCTGAGGCAGAGAATTCCTCAGATTTAAAACCCCCTGAGAGAAGAACTTCCTCATCATCTCATTTTTAAATGGGCTGCCCATTTTTCGAGATTCTGAGCTAGATTTTCTGCTTTTCATGAGATAACCCAAAAATGGGCATTACTTCCGGCGTGGATGGTAACAATGGGTTTTCAGATCGCCGGCTTGTCGTGCACTTTCAAAGCCCCAAGTCTGTATTTTTAAAATTGGCCGTTACCGCGAGGGAAATTAATATCTCCTTACTTTGTTGTAGTCTCTCCATAAAATCGTCCCAATCATCACCAACACAGTACCTCTCGTCTGTGCTGCTAGTGGCCATGCTCGCGTGGTTTAAATCCCAGTTTCTCATAGCCAATAATATGTCCATATTATCCAGTATAAATGCGCACGAGGCCCATACTTGAGATAAGATAACCAGTACCCTTTATTAGCCAGCACTGAAGTGATGAAAGTGGGTGGAGCTTCACCTTTTATACCTGAAAGTCCAGGTTAAGAGTGTCTCGCACAAGTTCGCCACCTAGTGGTCAATGTTCTCACAGTGTACAACTTAGGTCAGTTTATACATGGGTTACAATGATAGTTAACGACATGACATCACTTCCCCCCGCAAAGTCTTATTGGGAACACAGGTTAAGTCAATCTGGTGGTTTACGCTTCCTTGTAGAGCGCCTGAGTTGGGGCTCTGGTTGGTAGGCATTGGCCTGCGTGTCTGCTGTTTGCGGTGCCTCAGCCCTATCCGGACTGCCCACAGTGACTGGGCTCTCCTCCGCTTGGTTCCAGTGTTCGGTAACCTGCGGAGGAGTGAACTCTACATCGTGTTGTTTCTCTGCTCCTTGAATGGGGTTGCTCAACTTCCTTTTTATTTGATCCACATGTTTGCAGCAGATTTGTCCAATGGTAAGTTTTACTACCAGTATCCTGTTCCCCTCTTTGGCAATCACAGTGCCTGCGAGCCATTTAGCCCCTGCAGCATAGTTGAAGACAAAGACAGGGTCATTGACATCAATACATCGTGCCCTCGCATTCCTGTTGTGGTAGTCACATTGTGACTGGCGCCTGCTCTCAAAAATGTATTTCATGGTGGGGTGTATAAAGGATAACCTGGTTTTCAGCCTCCTTTTCCTTAGCAGCTCTGCGGGTGGGACTCCTTTGAACGAGTGTGGTCGGTATGTATTGGCTAACAGGAGGCGTGATAAGCAGCTTTGTAGGGAACCCCCTTTGATTCTGAGCATCCCCTGTTTGATTATCTGCCGTTTGAGGCCGGCTTGAATGGAGCCGTTCTGTCATATTTGATACCATTTCCTGCCATGAAGTCCTGGAATTCAGTGCTTATAAAGCATGGGCCATTGTCGCTGACCAAGACGTCTGGTAGACCATGGGTGGCGAACATTGCCCATAGACTTTCTAGTGTGGCAGAGGATGTGCGTGAATTGAAAATGTCTCACTCGATCCATTTGGAGTAGGCGTCTACTAAAAACAAAAATATTGTTCCCAAGAAAGGACCTGCTTAGTCCACATGGATGCGTGACCATGGCTTGGCAGGCCAGGACCAGGGACTGAGGTGGGCTTCCCAGGGCGCATTGCCCAGCTGGGCACACGTGTTGCACCTGCGAACACAAACTTCGGGATCTGCATCTTTCCCTGGCCACCAAAAGTGTGACCTGGCAATTGCCTTCATCTTGACAATGCCCGGCTGCTCATTGTGGAGTTCTCTGACGAACATCTCTCTGCCCATCTGGGGCACGACTACTCGGTTTCCCCATAGTAGGCAATCGGCCTGAATCGAAGGTTCATCCTTGCGCCTGTGAAACGTGGCTGCCATTTCTCCATTCAGGACACATTTCTTGACTAAAGACAGTAACGGGTCTCTATGAATCCAGACCTTAATCTGACGGGCTGCCACGGGTGAGCCTTCGCTTTCGAAAGCTTCATGACCATCTCAGCAGCATGCTCGGCTGCCCCATTGGAAGTGGCTAGTGGTAGCTTGCTGAGTGCATCGGCACAGTTTTCAGTGCCCACTCTGTGGCGAATTGTATAGTCATAGGCTGCTAACGTGATTGTCCACTGCTGGATGCGGGCTGATGCATTTGCATTTATGGCCTTGTTGTCGGCCAAAAGGGACGTTAGGGGTTTGTGATCTGTCCCTAGCGAAAATTTCCTGCCAAACAGATACTGGTGCATATTTTTACAGCCTATACACATGCAAGCACTTCCTTTTCTACCATCCCGTAGCCCCGTTCTGCCTGGGACAGACTTCTGGAGGCATAAGCTACCGGAGGTAACTGAAAATTGGCGTTAACATGCTGTAACACACACCTGACCCCATCGGACCACGCGTCTCACGTTAAAACGAGTTTCTTACATGGGTCATATAGCGTTAACAGATTGTTGGAACATTACACATTTCGTGCTCTATCAAAAGCACTTTACTGGCTGTCCCCCCAGACCCAATCGCGAACTTTGCGTAGGAGCACATGTAGCGGCTCTAAAAGCTTGCTTAATTTGGCAAGAAATTTACCAAAATCGTTCAGGAGCCCCAGGAACGAACGCAGCTCCGTCATGTTACGGGTTATGGGAGCCCTCTGGATCGCTTGTGTTTTGGATGCAGTAGGTGTGATTCCGTCTGCTGCTACCCTCATCCCCAGGAATTCTACCTCTGGAGCTTGGAAGACGCACTTCACATTTTTCCATCACAGAACTACCCGGTTCAGTCTGCGTAGCACCTCCTCAGTCTGCGGAGCTGATCTTCAGTATCACAACCAGTAATGAGGATGTCGTCCTGAAAAAGCACTGTCCTTGGAATCAACTTGAGGAGGCTTTCCATATTTCGTTGAAAGATCCCGGCGGCCGAGCGAATCCCAAATGGACATCTGTTGTACTCAAACAACCCCTTTTTTTTGTCATGATGGTGGTCAGCTTCTTTGAATTACTCGCCAGCTCCTGGGTCATATCAGCAAGGTCAGGGCCAATTTTGCAAAAAGTCTGCTTCGCAACGAGGTCCTCCGCTCTTGGTGGCGGTTACTGGTCTTGGAATGACACCCGATTGATGGTGGCTATGTAATCAACACATATCCTGACCGACCAATTTATCAATGATCTAAACTTGAATATAGGGGTTATGATTGAGAAGTTTTCAGGTGAAAGTAAAATAGGCAGTGTGGTGGATAATGAAGGAGAAAGCTGTAGACTGCAGGAGGATATCAATCAACTGCAAAGTGGGCAGAACAGTGGCAAATGGAATTTAATTCAGAGACGTGTGAGATCGTGCATTTGTGGAGGGATTACAAGGAAAGGGAATGCATATCAACTGGTAGAACATTGCGAAGTGTAGAGGAACAGAGGGAACTGGGATTGCATGTCCGCATATCCCTGAAGGTAGCTGGCTAGTTGGATAAGTTGGGTAAGAAGGCATATGGAATCGTTGCATTTATTGGCAGAGGCATGGAATAGAAGAGCAATGGGTTATGCTTAAAATATATACAATTCTGTTTCGGCCAAGGCTGGAGTGCTGCGTGCAGTTCTGGTCACAGCATTGAAGGCAGAATGTGATTGTGCTGGTGAGGGTACAGAGGAGATTGACGTAGATGTTACGGGGCTTGCAGCAATTTTGCTCTGAGGACAGATTGGATAGGCTAGGATTGTTTTCCTTGGAACAGAGGAGGCTGATGGGCCACAGCATTAAGGTGTATAAAATTAGCAGGGGACTAGATATTGTTGATTAAAAGGACCTATTTCCCATAGTAGAGGGGTCAGCAACCAGGATCATAAATTAAAAGTAATTAGTATAAGGGTTAAAGGGGATTTGAAGGGAACATTCTTCTCCAGTTGTTTTTGGGGTCTTGAAGTCACTGCTTGAAAGTGTGGTGCAGGCAGAAACCCTCATCACATTTAAAAATTACTTGGATGTGAACTTGAAATGCAGTTAGTTGCAGGGATACACACCTAAAACTGGACATTTGTTGGCTGGTGCGGATACGATGGGCCGAAAAGGATTCCTTCCATGCTGTAACCTTCTATGATTATATAATGATCGGTTAGCATTACTTTCATGGTGCAAAATGAGGCGATCGGCTAATTAATTGTGTTTCCAGTAAAAAAAATATTCATGCAAGCTGGGGCTCGACCTCAGGAACCTGAGATTTAGAGTATTATGAGGCTGCTGTTCGGTGTACGGGAAGCTTTGTCTCGAACCGTGGCATTCTGCTGCCCAGTGAAGGGCAGGAAAAAGCAGTTTCATAGAAACATAGAAAATAGGTGCAGGAGTAGGCCATTCGGCCCTTCTAGCCTGCACCGCCATTCAATGAGTTCATGGCTGAACATGCAACTTCAGTACCCCATTCCTGCTTTCTCGCCATAACCCTTGATCTCCCCAGTAGTAAGGACTTCATCTAACTCCCTTTTGAATATAATTAGTATATTCAGGCTGCTTTCGCCACTTTCCGCTGGCAGCGTCTGATTGAAGAGTGCGGTAATGTTGGGGCTTGTCACGCCCTCACTCACTCTGAATCTGGGGAAGAGCGATTAGTCGATGGGTTTATTTGTGGCTTTGATTTTATGTTGTGAAGCGAGGTGGCGTGGCAGGATCCTTTAATAATCTCTCACAGCTAAACTGAATGCCTGAAATATACAGCTTTGAGATGGGATTTCTCCACTGTCAGGGCTGGAAACAGGAGGGAGTGAGAGACACTCTCTAGAGTTTGAGTGAGTGCAGAACTTTACAGAGAAATCAGCAAATGCAACAGCGTCACGAGACACTGCATTCTGTTAATATTGAACTACGAATATGAATTATTTAATTTTTTGTAATCATTAATGGAACACGTTTGTAAAATGTTGCCACTCCATATCGAAGCGGGGCTATTTCACGTGTATGGTGAACGCGATAACCATTACACTACGGAAACGCTGTGGCCGAAGTAGCGTTGGGAACATAATCAGAGTTTTAACCACAACAGCTGGACTACACTTCAGAGATTGTGTTGCGGGAATAGAAAGGCGGTGCTATATTTAGCAAGGTGGTGAGTGTGGCAGGAATTGTTCCCGTGTTTCTCTATCTTTAAAGATAATAGGAATGGTCATTCCTCAGCAAGTGATTTCATGTCCTCTGGGGATCTTCCTGCACGGCCGCCAACCTCAAAGTTCCCCAACCCAACACAGCAAAGTAGAGCCATCGTTTAGCCTGTGGAACTAAAGTCTCCCTGTCTCATCTCTATTTTTCTCAATTTGCACCGCCTCTTCCCACCTAGCGGGACATTGAGAAATGTGTGATTCAATCAAGCAGAGTCGGCATCGTTTTATGAAAGGGAAATCATCCTTGACAAATTTGCTGGAGTTCTTTGAGGATGCAACGAGCAGGGTGGATAAGGGTGTACGAGTGGATGCGGTGTATTTGGATTTCGAGACGGCAGTCGATAAGGTGCCAGATGAGAGGTTACTGCATAAGATAAAAGCTCACGGGTTTGGGGGTAATGCATTAGCATGGATAGAGGATTTATTAAATAACAGAAAACATATTTTCGGAATAAACTGTTCATTTTCCGGTTGTCAAACCGTGACAAATGGAGTGCCGCAGGGGCTGAGTACTGGGTCCTCCACTAATTACCATCTATATTAATGACTTGGATGAAGGGACCGAGTGAAATGTAGCCAAGTTTGCTGATATTACAAAGATGAGTTGGAAAGCAAATTGCGATGAGGACACAAAAATTCTGCAAAGGGATATAGCCTGGCTATGTGAGTGGGCAAACATTTAGCAAAGGCGAATCATGTGGAATATTGTGAGGTTATCCACTTTGGCAGAAATAATAGAAAAGCAAATTATAATTGAATTTAGAAAAATTGCAGGGTGTTGGTGAAGCTACACCTGGAGTAATGCATTGGAGGCTGTTCAGAGGTAGGTCACCCGTTTGAATTCGGTGATGAGGGCGTTGACTTATGAAGATAGGTTGGGTAGGTTGGCCCTATACTCATTGGAGTTCAGAAGAAAGAGAGGTGATTGGACTGCAACATGTAAGATCATGACGGGGCTCGACAAGTTGGATGCAGAGGGGATATTTCCAATCATATCGGAAACTAAAACTTGATGACATTTTCACAGAATTAGGGGCCGCCCACTTAAAGCTGAGATGAGAAATTACTTTTCTAAGAGTGTTGTAAATCTATGGAATTCTTTATCCCAGAAAGCTGGATCATTGAATATATTTAAGGCAGAGATAGCTATTTTTTTGAGTGATAATGGTTATGTGCTGCGGACAGTGAAGTAGAGATCAGTCCATGATCAGGTCAGCCATGATCGTATTCAATGACGGAGCGGGCTCGAGTGGGCAAATGAACTATCCCTGCTCCTAATTCTTATGTTTTTATGTTTTTATGGTATAAGAAGATAATTTGACACCGAGCCACAAAAGGAGAAATGAGGATAGATGACCAAAGTCTTTGACACAGATCTTTGTTTCAAAGCGTGCTAAAGTAGAGTAGAGACGTGGAGAAGTTTAGCGAGTAATTCCAGAGTTTAGGGCCCAGGCAGCTGAAGGCACGTCCAGTCAGGGTTGAGCGATTATAATCAAGGATGCTCAAGATGGCAGAATTAAAAGAGTGCAGATATCTCTGGGGATTGTGGACCTGGAGGACATTAATGTGAAAGGGTAGAGCGAGGCCATGAAGGGATTTGAAAACAACAATAAGATTTTGAAATGGAGGCGTTGCTTCACCGCGAGCCACCATCGGTCAGAGAGCAGAGGGGTGATGGGTGAATGGGATTGATGCGAGTTAGCATAAGAGCAGAGAGTTTTGGATGACCTCAAGCTAATGTAGGTTAGATCATGGGAGGCCAGTAAGAAGTGCGTTGGAGTAGTCAAGTCTAGCATAATGACGGCATGGTCAGGGTTACAGCAGCAGATGGGTGGAGGTGGTGGCGGTGACAGACAATATTACGGATGGGGGACATTCCTCAAGGACACAGCACAGTAACAAAAGTTTGGCACCGAGGAGGGAGTGAGTTGTTGAAATGTAGTCAGCGGCGTAGATTAAGAGCCTCAGCTGTGGTTCAATTCACTTGAATTAGGAGCTTTTAGATGGAGGTCAAGAAGCAAAGAGGTTTCCTGAAGGCAGTAGAAAAGCTGGAAGGGAGGACGCGAGGAAACGCTGGGAATGGGGATCGACTTCTGGACTTCTCGTATGTCAAGCAGTGAATGGTTCACTGCTGTTGTTGGGAGTGCAAATAATGGAAATTAAATAAATATAATCTCGGGCTTTAATCCATCATTATCGTTATTAATCGAATGTTAATAGCAGCGGCCATGTGCCTTAAATTATAAGGCGCCTGACTTTTATGTAAATCAAAATGTTATCAGGCGATTGGAGGTCGGAGTCTTGTCCTGGTCGCTTTATATACTTCTTAATTCTTGTTCAACTTCATAAAATCAAACCCGATGTCCAATCATTAGCTGAATATGATTTTTTTTCTTTCCAAACATTGCAAGACCCTTTAATAAAATGTATTTTTTGCATGATAGTTTCTGTGTATATTTCTCACTGATCTTTGCAAAGAGTTTCCAACAAACCCAAAATATCTAATTATTGCATGTAAATTATTAGTAATTCCAATTGGAGCAACAGCTTTCCGTCAATTAGTGTAATAAAAGGCAGTGATGGAAATTCCGTTAAGTTTCGGTTCCAGTGATCTCCACAGGGAGCCGATTAAAGGAAATAAAACTTTGTTGCAAATTCGCCGCGAGCTGATATCGAACCAGCCAAGGAAAATCCCATTAGATTTTAAGTTCAACATCTTAACCCCTCGGCCATAGCAGCTATGCGCAACTTTTGTTTTAATACAGGAATGGACGGTCCAAAATATAAAACAATTCCCCCTTTGCATCTTTCAGTCAACGTGAAACATTAAAACGCAGAATCATAGAATCTCACAGCACAGAATGGGACCATTCGGCCCGTCGTGCCTCTGTTGGTTCTTTGAAAGAGGTGCCCAAATAAGTTGCACAACCCAGCTTAGCCGCAACACCCTGCAAATGTCTCCTCTTCAAGTACATGTCCAATTGACTTTTCAAATTTCGGACGGAATCTGATTCCACCTTCCTGTCAGGCAGTGAGTTCACCATGTTAACAACCTATCTGTGAGAAGAAATGTCTCCTCCTTTCTCCTCGAGTTCTTTAGTCACTTATTTTAAATCTATGACTTCTGGTTACCTACCCAAATCCATCTCTATTTAGAATTCCACTATTATTCCCTTAATTTTCGCTTCTCAAAGCAGAACATTAACAGATTGTCAAAATTCCCCACCTCTCATTCGATGATCTCCTTCCTAATATGTGGTACCAGGAATAGTAAACCATATTCCGTGTAATGCAAAAGCAGAAATTTGTAAATGTTTAAAATGGCTTTCTTGTTTTTTTTTAAAATCAAATTTTTAAAAAGCCAAGCATCCTATAGACATTATTAGCCAACTTATCAAATTGTCCTGCCACTTTCAAATTTTCCATGATTTTTTTCTCCCAAACTGCATCACTGCATAATCACTCGCTTTAAAAAACAAATGCATTGTTTTTACCCATTTGACCCCTTCTCAACCCTGTTTTTAACTGCTCATTATTTATTTCTTTGCCAATTTCTGCATCATCAGCAAACTTCAAAACTGCAATAACTATGCAAAAGTCCAGGTCATTTATATATAAAAAGAAATGTAATTTTACGGAGACTGACCCCTGAGGGATCTTATCGCATTATTCTCCAGTTAGAAAATCAAACATTGACCACTAATCACTGCTGAATATTAATTAGCCAATTAAGTACATCTCCTTTAATCCCATGCAATAATACAAGAAATAGGAGCAGAAGTAGGCCTATTGGCCTCTCAAGCCTGCTCCGCCAATTAATAAAATCATGGCTGATCTGATCATGGATTCAGCTTCACGTTCCTGCCAGCTCCCCATTACCCTTTATTTCCTTATCACTTAAAAATCTGTTTATCTCTGCCTTAAATACTTTCAATGACACAGCCTCCACAGTTCTCTGGGACAGAGGATTCCACACACTTGCAACAATCTGAGTGAAGTAATTCTTCTGAACTCAGTTTTAAGTTTACGGCCCTTTACTCTGAGACAATGCCCCCTTCGATTAGTTTCCTCTATGAGTGGAAACATCCTCACTGCATCCACCTTTTAGATCCCCCTCATATGTTTCAATAAGACCATCTCCCATCCTTCTGAACTCCAATGTTTATAGGCCGAACCTCCTCAATCTATCATAATTCAACCCCCGCATCTCTGGAATCAACTTAATGAACTTTCTCTGAACTGCCTCCAATGCAAGTACATCCTTTCTTAAATACGGGGACAAAAACATTGCACAGTACTATAGGTGTGGCCGCACCAATACCATGAAAAGTTGTAGAAGGACTTATCTGCTTTTATAATCCCTCTTGCAATAAAGGCCAACATTACAGTTGTTTCCTGATTACGTGCTGTAGCTGCATGCTAACTTTATGTGCTTCATGCACAAGGACATCCGCGTCCCTCCGTGCTGCAACATTTTGCAATGTTTCTCCATTTATAAAATAATTTTCATTTCTATTCTTTCTGCCAAAGTAGATACCTGCACATTTTACCACCTTATACTCCATCTGCAGTATTTTTGCCTACTCACTTAGCCTCTCTATATACATTTGCAGATGTTTTGAGTCCTCCTCACAATTTGCTTTCCCACCCATCTTTGAATCATCAGCAAATGTGGATACATTACACTCGGTCATTTCATCCAAATCGTAAATATAGATTGGACATTTGAGGTCCTGCTTTTTTTATCTCCCTCCTAGCTCCCTAAATACTGCCTACATAATCTCATGCCTCTTTCTTCCTATGTCATTGGCCCGAGTTGGACCATGACCTCTATCTGTTTACCCTCTCCGCCCAGAATGGCAGCAGCCGCTCAATGACATCCTTGACTCTGGCACCAGGCAGGTAACATACTCTCCTGGAGTCACGCATGCGGCTGCAGAAACACCTGTCTGCTCTCGTGATTGTTTAATTCCCTACCACTATGCCTCTTCCCTTCCCCCTGTGCAGCTGAACCACCGTGGATTTGGTATGAAAAGAACATCTTTTAATAAAGTGCGCTGCAATGTTTGGGAGGAAATCACTTCAGCTGATGAGTGGCAACGTTTTTATGTTTTATAAAGTTGAACGGGATTTCACATAACGACATCAAGTTTGGATTCAAAATCAGACTCCTTACCCATTAGGGCACAATATTCCATGACCGACGACTGATGAGAATTAGCATTTACACACGCAAACTGTATTTATTTCAGTTCCATTTTTTGCATTGCAAACCAATCAGCGACAGTCAGCCTTCCACTGAATGAAATACGAGAAGTGACAAAATTCCAGTGCATATGGAATTGTTTATTAAATGCTGGAAACACCCCGCAGTTCCATGTTTGGGAGGAATTAACCTTCAGCTGAAGAGTGGGAACGTTATTAGATTTTATAAAGTTGAATGGGATATGACATAATGATGACGGTAGGACTCGAAACAGCAATTTCCTGACAAAATCAGAGTTGGAATCAAAGTCACACTCCTTACCCATTAGGGCACAATATGCCGACTCTCGGGCTCTCGGCGAATCTAAGGTTTTGCAGCAATGCTTCAATTGAAGAGCAGGTGTGAGTTTCGTTCATTTTTGTTTAAGCTACTCTAAAGTAACAACGTAGATACAAGCACCCCAGACCACCCAAAAAAATTGAATAAATGGCCACGACGTCGATCAAGCCAGCAACACATTGGCGTTATCAGCACCATGCTCTAAACAATTGAAAAAACCGTCTGTGTTGCAGTTACATTTTTTCAGATGCTGTAAAATAAAGTACTTTAATTTCCACAGTGCCTTTCATTTCAGGATTTCCCAAAGTGCGTCACAGCCAAGTACGTTTAAATTCTGGTCACTGCCTGAAATGCAAAAGCAAATTTGCGCTAACAAGAAGCACCATGTGATAATGACCAGATGTTGGTGGAGGGAGAAATATTGGCCCCAGTTTATTTTGGTGAACTCCCCTACTCCTCTTGCAAATAGCGGCCGTGGGATCTTTTATGTCCAACTGGGAGGATAGATCAGGCCTCGCTTTAAGATCTCATCCAAAAGACAGCAACTCCGACAGTGCAGAGCGCCCTCAGTACTGCCTCTCCCATAATGAAAATAATTCTTGATCTCCTCCTTACCAATCTGTCTGTTGCAGATGGATCTGTCCATGACAGTATGGGTAGCAGTGAACAATACCCAGTCCTTGTGGAGATCAAGTCCCGCCTTCACATGGATTACATTCTGCATCGTGTTTTCTCACACTACCATTGTACTAAATGGTATAGTTTCAGAACAGATCCAACAGCTCAAATCTGTGCATCCATGAGGTGCTGTCGGACGTCAGCAGCAGCAGAATTGTATTCCACACAATATTTAACATTATGGCCCAGCCTTTCCTTCACTCTACTATTATCGTCTAAATCAAATACCAAACATGGTGCAGTGAGACGTGTAGAAGCACATGCTCGGAGCTGTAGCATGCATACTTAAAATGAGGTGGCAACATGCAATAGACATGGGCAAGCGATCTGATAACCGACGGAATAGATCAAAGTTCTGAAATAATATTCATTATTTGTTTAATTTATTTTAATTAATCCCTGGGATTTGGGCATCGCCTGCAAGGCCATTATTTATTCCTCATCACGAATTGAGAAGGTGCTTGTGAGCCACCTACTTGAAGCACTGCAGTCCATGTGCTGAAGGTCCTGTTAGGGAGGAACTTTCAGGCTTTTGACCCAGTGATGAGGAAGGAAGAGTGATATATTTTCAAGTTTGGATGGTGTGTAAATTGGAAGGGAACTTGGAGGTGATGATGCACCCATGCGCCTGATGCCCTTGTCCTTCTAGATGGCAGATGTTACGGGATTGGGAGAAACTGTTGAAGAAGCCTTGGGGACTTGCAGCGGTGCAAATTGTAGATGGTACACACTGCAGCCGCCGTGCAACGTTGGTGGAAATGAATGTTTAAGTTGGTAGATGGGATTCCAATGAAGCAGGTTGCTTTGTGCTCGATTTCATAGAACATCTTCAGTATTGTTGGAGCTGCACTCATCCAAGTAAGTGGAATTTATTCCATCATCTCCAGACTTGTGAATTGTAGATGGTGGAAAGTCTTTGGGGAGTCAGGAGGCAAGACACTTTCAGCAGACTATCCACACCTGCCCTGCTCCTACAAATGATTACATTAGATTATTTAGAATTACTTAGGATATAGAGTCATAAAAATTGACAGCATGGAACTACACCATTTCGGGACATTGTCCCGCCGGCCCACCAAGAGCATTCTAGCCTAGTCTCACATTCCAGCTATACGTCCGTAGCCCTGTATGTTACAGCACGTTAAGTGCACACACAAGTATTGTTTTAACATGTTGTGCGTTTTGCCTTCACCAACCTTTCAGGCAGTGAGTTCAGGACTCCCACAATCCACTGGGTGAAGACATTTGCCCTTATAATTTGCCTGAACCTCCCCCCAAATATTATAAATCTATACCAACTGGTTGTTGACCACTATGCCAGGAAAACAGGCCCTTCCTATCCACTCTATCCAGGCCTATCATAATTTTATACACATCATTAAGGTCTCCCCTCAGCCTCCTGTTCCAAAGAAAAGAGACGCAGCATCTCCAATTATTTACTCATAGTCAAAGTTCTCCAGTCCAGTTAACATTCTTGAAATCTCCTCTGCATTCTTTCCAGTGCAATCAACTTTTTCCTGAAATGTGATGACCTCAACTACAAATAGTACTCCAACTGTGGCCTAACCAGTGTGTTACACAATTATAATCTCCTTGCTTTTGCATTATATGCCTCAACAAATAAAGGCATGAATTCCACATGCCTTCTGAACCACCTTATGTACCTGGCCTTCTACCTTCAGGGATCTGTGGACCTGCAGTCCAAGGACCCTTTGTTGTCCCTTACGTTTCAGTTTTGTACTGTTTAATATTTATTCACTAGCCTCGTTAGACCTCCACAAATTCAAAACTCACACTTATGATGATTGAACTGCATTTTCCACTGTTCAGCCCACCTGACCAGTACATTGATATGTTGCTGCTGTCTACAGCTTTCTGCTACATTATCAATGGCAGAGAAACAGGTCATTCGCCCCAACTAGACAATGCCGGCATTTATGGCCACTTCAGCTTTCTCCAGTCTTTCCTCATCTAACTCTATCTGAATAACCACCTATTCACTTCTCCCTCTTATGCATGTCTCGCCTCCCCTTTAATGCATCTATATTATTTGCTCCTTACACTCTCGATGGTAGTGAGTTCCACATTCCCACCAATCTTTGGCTAAAAAAATGGCTTTTCAATTCCCTGTTGGATATCATGCTGACTGTCTTACATTCATGACCACTACTTATGCTGCTCCCAACATTTGGAAATATGCTCTCTTTAGGCTCTATCAAAACCGTTGATAATTTTCAGGATCTCAATTAGGTCACTCTTCCGCCTTCATTTTTCAAGAGAACGGAGACCCAGCATACCTTCCCTACTTATCAATTCAATCACTTGAAAATTAAACCCTCATGATTTATTTTCTTTCATTGAAGTTATTAACCTATGACACAACTTTTCTTGATTTGATTATTTTTTCTATGTCAACACTTTTTTTTCTACCCCCCCTCTGCTCGCATCCTCAAAGTAATACATGACCGTCCCATTTTTCCGACCAAAATGTGACACCTCATTTTCCAATTATATGCCCATTCTGCAAGTTTAGTAATATCCTCCTGTATTTTCTTCTAGTCCTCCTCAGTATTCACTATCCCCATCCCCATTTGTGCATCATGCGCAAATTTAGAATAATGTCTAAATCATTAATATAAATTGTGAACGACAATCGTCCCAGCACTAATGCTCGTGGAACACCACAAATCACGAACTGCCACACGAATAATTACCTTTAACTGGATGGTCCAGTTAAGTTTGTGGTAACTTGTGACACACGGAATGCTATTGGTCGGTGATTATGTGATGGTCATGACATTGCATTCAAATGGCGCTGGTTTGACTCTCGCTTGCTGGAGATCGTCATTGCCTGGCACTCATTTGATGCGAATGTCATAATGTATTGGATGTGTTTTTTTGTGCATACAATACCATATACACAGCAGTTGCCAATAGGAAATTGAATGATTGATAACTGCAGGCTGCATGCGGAGAGATTTGTGCAGGTTGTTTATGGATAATTCCAGGATTTGAAGACATCTCGAAAATATAAGCCTGGTATACAAAAGTATACTGAATTTAAATACTGACAGTTAGCTCAGTTAGTTAGAGAGTGTTTTTGATAAAACCAAGGTTGCGAGTTCAAACTACTTTGACTTTGTATTTTTTGTGGGGTAGGAAGTATTTTATTTTTGTTACTTTAAAGCAGCTTAAAATTTTGGAAGGAAACTCACAAAATATCAATAATACTTTGAAGTAATGATACAAAAGGTTAGTTCTGCCGAGAGCTCATGTACCTGTGAGGTTAACCCTGTGTTGCTCTGGCCACAGATGTTCCTTGACCTTTCAAGTGTTTCCAGCATTTATGAAGAATTGCATCTGCTACACTTTTCTTTTTTGTTTTTTGCTGTGTCCCCGTTTGACTTATGAAAATAAATTGTTCCAAAATAAGTTCGGCAAGTGAAATTAAGTATAAATCGAAGCATTGGTGGTTCAGCGATAGAATGCTGGCCTACTCATAAATCTGCGCAGTGCCTTCAATACAATTACATCTTATTGTATTTTGGTGACCAGAACTGAATGCAGTGCACGAGCTGTGGCCCAACTACTTTTCCATACAGATCAAGCAAAGCCTCCCTGCTCTTATATTCGATGAGTCGCCTAATAAATATGAGTATTCCTTTTGACTTCTTATCCACCTGTCGTTCTATCTTCGTGGATCTGTGGACATGCACTCCAAGGACTCTCTGTTCCTTTATAAGTCTCAGTGTCCTACCATTGATTGTGTGTTACCTTGCCTTGTCAGCCCTGCCCAAACCGATTACCTCATATATCTCCGGATTGAGTTCCATTTTCCACTGTTCTGCCCACCAGTCTGCGCCTTTTCTATTCATTATCAACCACAGAGTCGCTTTTAGCACAATCAGAACGCTTCTTCATTATACACCATACTTTAAAGTCTAGCTCATTGATATATGTCAGAAAAAGCTATGGACCTAGTACTGAGCCCTTCGGAACACGACTGAAAACAGCCTTCCAGTCACGTCTTCATGGAAAGCTGAGCAGAAAATCAGAAGGGAGGAAACCAGAACTAGAGATTGAAGGTAGAGGTGTGCTATGCGAATTCGGAAGACAGACCAAAAAAATAATGGAAAATAGATCAAATATGAGTTTGACTTTGCATAATGCCATATTCCTAAATTCAAGCGATATGGAGAATAAGGCAGAGAAGCTGAAGGCACAAATAGACACGTTGAAGTATGTTATCTTAGCGATTAAAAAAACATGGCATAAAGAAGGGCAGGATAGGCATCACAACATTCCTGGTTACAAGCTTTCGAAGAAGATATAGTTCAGCTTTAAAAGGAGGGGCTGCCAATGTTGGTCAAAGAAACAATTACAGCTGTGAGAAGGGATGCAATGTTAGAGGGATCTTCAAATGAAGTTAAATCGGTTCAGCAATAGGAAAATGTAAGCAATTACACTCATAGGAGTATACTATACGCCCCCAAAACACTCCGAGGGGGATGGAAGAAGACATTTGTAGGCACATGTCTGACGAATGCTAAAACATTGGGTTGTAATATTGTGGGATTTCAATTGCTCTACTATTAACTGGGATATAATTAGCGTAAAATGTACAGCCTGCACAGAATACTTCAATTATATTTCGGAGAATTTTTTTAGCCAATATGTAGCAAGCCCAAAAAGTGAGGCTCATTAGTTTTCGGGACTTAAGCTGGGCAGGTGGAAGAGGTATCAATGAGAGAATCACTGCAGTGCACCCGCCAGCCCGAGAAAATCGAGGATGGCATGTTTCTTGAGGTCGTCACCCCACAGCATAAGAGTGTGCAGGCAGAAAATGAATGTGTTGCCGCCAGACAGAAGGGAAGAAACAGCTAGGGTTCTCGTGAGTGCATCTCGCTCTCGAACCAGTATTCTATTCTGAGTACTGGTGAGAGCAATGGTTCATCTGTGTAGTGTAGCCAGACCAAGTCCACGGCGCCACGGCTGGATCAGCTACATAGGGCGAGGATGTAGAGTGGACGAGCAATCGTGGTAATGTATTCGATAGTTATTGGAGCAGAGTGGCCGCAGACGTTACTCCAGGATGGTATGTTGACCCCCCCCCCGCCCCCCGGTGCCAAGGACAATGATGTCATCTAGCGGCTGCAGGGCATTCTGGAGGGAGGGGGTGAATAGGAAGAGATCGTGTCCATTATTGCGACCAATGACACAGGTAGAAGTATAGATGAGGCGCTGCATGCAGATTTTCGGGAGCGAGCAGAGAGATTAAAAAGTAGGACCTCAAATGTAGCAATTTTGAATTATGCCCGGTGCCACGTGCCAGTGCGGAATATGCTGTTACTGCTATCACAGGGCTGAAAGGGCAGCGATGGTAGCTGAACATTCCTGGTACAGTGAGTAAAGTATCATATGGTTTAACAAGTAACATGCAAAGCACGAATGATTTGATTGAAGTATACACTCATCAGCTGGCATTTCTTTCATCGTGAAAATGAAGGTGATGAAATAATTAATATTTTCCCGTGACAGCAACACAAACGTTTCACGCAAAATACATATTGTGACTAGCAGCTGAGCACTGCTTCTGACACCCGGTGGGAGCGGGCAAGGGTTTGAAGCCCATTTATTGCAGAACCTTCATATCGCCAAACATCACAGAGTCACTGTGTAGTCCTTGTAGCCCAAAGGTGCTGCGTCTGACTGACGCTCAAAAGGCCGTGTGTTCACGTCATGTCGGGGAGGTCATTTTCCTTTTGGATAATTTCGGAATTCTTTAATTTATTTATTTTTCACAATAACCACACCCTTGCTCCAAAGTCTGTCTCACAATTTCCCCAGCGCCACGCAGTGAAACGCCTAATGCCGCCATTTATTTAACGTGACAAGACACAAAAGATGAAAATTAACCTGCAGTTGGCCACTAATAGTAATAAATCGTCAGAATGGCTGCGCAGTCTGAGATGCTTTCTTCAAATTGCAGTCTGTTCTGGTGGCGTGAGTTAAATCCAAGTTCTGACACTTTTTATCTTTAATTTTTAAGCAGAACCCTTTTGTTTGATACGGTTTCTGTAGTGTAGCAGTTTTCACGTTCATTTTACAAGCAAAATGTCCCCGCTCCGATGCCAGGTGGGAACATTTTGTTTAAAGTTACTGTGTATGAACCATCGGAGCCGAGCTTAGTCTCCCGGCAAAAATGCAGATGCTACTTGTGTGCTGCCTAGAACTGAACACAGTACTCCAAGTGAGATCTAACCACGGCTTTGTGTTGCTGCACATAACATCTGCCCCCTTCTGTTCTAGTTCCCTCAATAAAAAAACAGCATTACATTCGTCTTATTTGATTATTTTTTTAACCGCCCAGGATATTTACATAAAAGCATATTGACTCTGCCTAATAGTGTTATAATTTTTAAGTACCTCATACCAATTCCTTACCACGGGATTCTAGCATTTTACCGATGACTGATGTCAGGCTAACTGTTCTGTAGTTCCCGGTTTTCTCTCTCCCTCCGTTCTTGAATAGCGGTGTTACGTTTGCCACCTTCCGATCCGCTGGGACTATTGTACAATCTGTAACTTGTGGTGCAACGGTTACGTGTCTTACTCCAGATCAGAAGGCTGCTTGTTTAAATCATGTTGGTGTCACACTTAATTTAGCTGTTGTTCTTCCGGTATTAATTTTATGTTTGCTGTTTTACATTAACCAGGCGCTTGCTCTGAAAACTGACTCATTCTTTCCACAGTGGCATGTACATGTTTCAATGAACATTCTGAATCAGATGTCTGAAGGACAGTGTGTAAAATGGAATATGGTTTAACAGTTAACATGCAAAGCACAGAACAAATTAGTCAATTATCGGATTTTCTCAGTTAGCATTACTTTCACTGTGCAAAATAAGTGATCTGTTAATTACTGATGTTTGCCCGAGAAAGCAACATAAATTTAAGGAAAGTAACTCACCGAACGTGCAGCTCAACCCGTCGATTACTGAGATTAAAAGCCTCATGTTGTTTCAATTGAGCTAGCTGTGATAATGCGAACTGCACGTACTTGTCGTTGATTACAGCCAAGCGCCTGTTGGTTTGGTCCCATTTTCCGCTCTTTCGCGATTCTGTCTATCTCTCTGGCTCTGGTCAATCTGTGTGTGTTCATCTCCAGTTTGATTTTGAAAGAATATCTGTGTTTGAGTCTTCAGTAAAACCGAAGATCCTGTAAACGCTCAGCAGGCCAGGCAGTATCTGTGAAGCTCGAGAAGTGGGAATAATCGTTAGGTTTGTTTGTGGCTTTGATCTGCTCTTGTGAATGGAGGCAACGCTGCGGAATATTTTTTTTCTAGATGCTGCCTTATGTAGAGACTTTCGTAATGTAGCGATTATCTCGTTCGCGACATGCAGGTGTTACCCGGTTGGAGCATGGACAGAAAGATTATTTTAGAGAACATTTTTCCGTGAAATAAATGCAAAACTATTAACCCCAGTTCCTTTGTCTCATGAACGATGAACATTTTAATTCAGTCTTCTAAAATACATTGTGTATAAAATCAGTTAGGGAATAATACTTTTTCCATGATTAAATGTCCTTAAATCATTGTAATTCAGTTATTGAAGTTTCGTTCAATTCATTGCATAAACATAATTGAGGTGTAAGAGACGATTAATAATGGGCTTTAATCATTATGACCCCTTTACTTTATGTTATAAACCAAGGTTACAGAATCTCTTGCTTCCAAATGAGCTGAGGTTAACATATTCGCCTCTCATGACGAAAGATCCTCGGGCATAAATATTTTGTTGGAACTTTCTCCTCATGCATGTTCTGAGCAGAATTGTTTCTCCTGTTAAATAACATAACGTAAGAATTAGAAGCAGGATTTGAACATCCGACACATTTTTAAGTGGTTAAAGTTTGTCCACCCACTTTCAAGCCCACGTCTTTCTGCATGTTAATCAAATGCGATAACCACTACACTATGGAAACATTACAGCAGAAGTTGACTTCAGAACATACTCAGAGCTCTAAACGTCGGTCTCTCCCTCCGGAGCATGTTTTACTACAATAGAATGACCATGCTATATTTAGGAATGTGAGAATGGCAGGAATTGTTCAAGTGATTCCCAGGCTTTACATATAGGAACATCGGAACAGGTGGGTGCCCTATAGCAGTGAGTGCTTAGGATCTGGAATGCACAGCCTGAAAAATGGTGGAGACCGACAGTCTTATTTTAAAAATGGAGTTGGATAAGTATCTGAAGTAAAAATATCTGCAGCAGTCTGGTAAATGGCGAGGGAGTGGGAATAGATGAGAGTCGGCACGGGCTCGATGGGCCGAATGGCCTTCTTCCGTGCAGTAACTATTCCATGATTCTGACATTCTATCAGGTACTGGCACATTTAATAGTGTGGATTGAGCGAGAAATTTCAAAGGGACATTGATTGATTAGAAAAAGTGGAGTCATCTGAATCACATTTGAGGGACACGGAAATTTGAGAGTTGAATAACATTGAAATGAACGTTTTGCACTCGTACAGTTTCCGTCAGAGAAATGTATGTGAAAAGAAACTTTTACAGAAAGGGATTCAACATTTCACCTTCTGACTCTGCCTTCTCTCTGGGTGCTGGGAAAATTACTCGCTGCTTCGAGCCCGGGCGGAATTATTATTTTAGAAAATATAATTGCTGCAAAATAAATTTGACAATATTAGCCCCAGAATCCTTGTCACATGACCAATGAACATTTAAACCAGTCTTATGAAATAGAGAGTGAGCAAAATCAGATGGAAGAGAGTGGAGAGTACGGGACTACTTCCATTGGTGGAGGGGTCGATTACGAGGGGACACAGTGTTAAGGTGGTTGATGAAAGTTTTGGAGTGGATTGCAGTGGGCGGGGGGTCCTTCATGCAGAGGGTTGTGGTGATTTGGAAATCGCTGCCTGGAAGAGCGCTGGATGCAGAAACCCTCACCACTTTGAAGAATGTTTGGACGGGCACTTGAAGTGCAGTAAATTGCATGGTTACGGATCTAGAGTTGGTACTTGGGATTAGCCAGGGTGACCTTTTGTTGGACGGCGCAGATAAAATGGTATGCAGTGCAGGGAACAGAATACGGCCAGGGTTATCTCCTGGACGAGTTTCGAATGCCTGGATGAGTCGGAGAGGAATTTTCCCAGATTTTTTCTCCCTAATTTGACCTGTGTTTGCATCTGTTTTTTGCCTCTCCGACGAGATCTCATGGCTCCAGTTGAGGTGGAGTATAGAATGTTTCAGTATAAGTGATGTCGCAGTTGTGTGAGGCCGACTGGTTGGGCTGGGAGTTCTTTGCCTTTCCGGCATTATTCATAGGTTTATTTGTAACCATTCGGGCTGCAGACCAAGGGCTCTTTTCAGACGGCGCGGACACAGTGGACCTAAATGGCCTCTTTCTACGCTGTAAATTTCTATCTTTAGCTGTTTCTATGTTCTAAGATTAATTTTTGAAAATGTATTTAAAGTTTACCAAATTAATACATTTCAGTTGTTGATGTTTCGACTGTCACTAAATGACCATTAGCATTTAATTCATTCTGCTACCCAACGCTATTTGTTAATGAATGCTGATTCTACCTTTCCCCTGCAGATCTCAACTATTTTAACGATTTTGAATTATAAAGTTACCTTCCAAACCCGGGCTCCCTGTGTGTGCACCGAACAACTAAATGACAAGTAAACACATGAAAGAGTTTATCACAATTGTTTATATTTCTTATCTTTATTCTTGAGTTTTGTCAGCTTTGCGTCCTTTTCAGTTCCTGACTGCGGATATTCCTGTGATTAAAGGGGAACTAAATACAATATTTCTCAATCTCGGCCTCGGTTAATAACAGCAGATCTGCCTCGCAACAACTCATTATGTATTCACGCTTCCCCAGCAACAGAGCTCACAGGGTTGTATGTCCATCCCTGGGGTCCAAAATACCACGGATCCGGAACAAACCTCCCCATGCACCAAGCAAAGGCACAGGAAAACCTCAGGGGAGCTGATACCCCGGTAACGTGCCCTCAAGCAACATTGGACAATCACCCAGTCTGAATCTCCTCTGGGGCCAAATCCCACGTCTGTTATTCCTTGTGCTTACTTATGACCTCATGTGTTGTGACACATATGTTAAGTACTTTGAGATATAAATGTAATTTAATAAAATTACTTCACTGACATTAAAAACGGTGGAATCAAAATCATGTCCCGAACATGTAATCAAATCCGGTTTGCTATAGAGCTGGGAAGGGCATTTTCATTCATTAAAAATGCCCTCTAAAAATCTCGCACTGCTAATTTACAAATAACGTTACAATTTGTTTCGGTGCAAAAGAAGGAGATTGAAAATACAATGCAGCGAACGCAGTGAGATAGAATTAAGCTTCTTATAAATTTGGTGCTGTGAAGTAACCGCTGAGCTATAGCTGGTGCCATTCAAAGTAAGAGAAACAACTCAATATAATGTATCAGCTCACAGATATCACGGGCTGTGCAGTCTGCTCAAATCGCTCATTTTTTTATTCAAAATAGGAAGAAGAGAATTGAAAGGGTGTCAGATGCCACAAAGTTTAATTAAAGACAAAAATAAAACTAAAACGTACTTCCAATCCTTTTCGCTGTAAAATTATTTCATTTCATTTGAAATCTTCTGCGTTTAATCTGAAAATGAGCACCATGGGATGTTCTCTTAAATCTGATTACATTTTCCGTGCATGGCATAAATGACCGGTCCATTTAACTTTGACAAAACTTGCCCCAGAGTCCTGGGTTCATCAGCAATGAACATTTTCAACCAGACACCTATCATATAGTGTATTTTTCAATATTATTTCATGGGAACTGGGCATCGCTGGCAAATCCAGCTTTAACTGAGCATCCCCAAATGCGCTTGAGAAGATGGTGGGGAGCCACCTTCTTGAACTGCTGCAGTCATGTGGTGAACGTGCTCGCACAGTGCTGTTAGCGAGAAGGGTCCAAGATTTTAACCCAGCGACAATGAGGGAATGGTTACGGATCTAGAGTTGGTACTTGGGATTAGCCAGGGTGACCTTTTGTTGGACGGCGCAGATAAAATGGTATGCAGTGCAGGGAACAGAATACGGCCAGGGTTATCTCCTGGACGAGTTTCGAATGCCTGGTCGCGAGTTCAGCAGTCAGAAGCTGTGTGGAGAGGCGTGAGTCTGGGGTCGGTGAGAGGCATATAAAGGCCGTGAGTTCAGCAGGCGGGAGGTGTGTGGACAGGCGTGAGTCCAGGGTCGGCGAGAGGCCTATAAAGGCCGCGAGTTCTGCAGTCGGGTGGT
This sequence comes from Pristiophorus japonicus, assembly GCF_044704955.1. Lineage (NCBI taxonomy): Eukaryota > Metazoa > Chordata > Chondrichthyes > Pristiophoridae > Pristiophorus > Pristiophorus japonicus. The sequence continues at coordinate 157,328,112 of NC_091987.1, forward strand.
GCATGGAGAGGAGTGAGTCCGGGGTCGGCGAGAGGCCTATAAAGGTAACGAGTTCAGTAGTCGGGAGCTGCGTGGAGATGCGTGAGTCCGGGGTTGGCGAGAGGCCATTAAGGTAATGAGTTCAGTAGTCGGGAGCTGCATGGAGAGGCGTGAGTCCGGGGTTGGCGAGAGGCCTATAAAGGCCGTGAATTCGGAGGTGCGTGGAGAGGCGTGAGTCCGGGGTCGGCGAGAGGCATATAAAGGCCGCGAATTCACCAGTCTGGAGGTTCGTGGAGAGGCGTGAGTCCGGGGTCGGCGAGAGACCAGCCGGTGCAGCTACAGGGAGAAGGCAAAAAGTAGAAAGAAATCTAAAGGTGACGTCTCAGCCAAGGTGGTAAGTGATTGGCTGGTGATGGATAAGTCGTTTTTCTTTTTTCTTTTCTATATCCGTAAGTAACATTTAGCATTGTTGTTGCCAATTTAAGTGTATCTAAGGGTTAATTCATGGCAGGAGAGCTCGGACACGTGATATGCTTCTCCTGTACTATGTGAGAAATCAGGGACGCTTCCCGTGTCCCTGACGACTACGTGTGCGGGAATTGTATCCGCCTCCAGCTCATGACGAACCGCTTTACAGAACTTGAGCTGCGGATGGATTCACTTTGGAGCATGCACGATGCTGAGAATGACGTGAATAACACGTTTAGTGAGTTGGTCTTACCGCAGGTAAAGAGTACATTGTCAGATAGGGAATGGAAGACCAACAGGAAGTGCAGTGCAAGGTAGGTAAAGCTGGTATTCCCTTGCGATCATCCCCCTGCAAAATAGATATACCGCTTTGAGTACTGTTGAGGAGGGTGACTCATCAGGGGGGAGCAGCAGCAGCCAAGTTCATTGCACCATGGCTGGCTCTGCTGCAAAGGAGAGCAGGAAAAAGAGTGGGAGAGTGATAGTGATAGGGGATTCAATTATAAGGGGAATAGATAGACGTTTCTGCGGCTGCAACTGAGATTCCAGGATGGTATGTTGCCTCACTGGTTCAAGGGTCAGGATGTCTCGGAGCGGATGCAGGACAATCTGAAAAGGGAAGGTGAACAGCGAATTGCCGTGGTGCATATAGGTAACAATGACATAGATAGAACACGGGATGAGGTCCTACGAGGTGAATTTAGAGAGCTTGGAGCTAAATTAAAAAGTAGGACCTCAAAAGTTGTAATCTCAGGATTGCTACCAGTGCCACGTGCTAGTCAGATTAGGAATCGCACGATAGCTCAGATGAATACGTGGCTTGAGGAGTGGTGCAGAAGGGAGGGATTCAAATTGCTGGGACATTGGAAACGGTTCTGTGGGAGGTGGGACCAGTAAAAACGGACGGTCTGCAGCTGGGCAGGACTGGAGCCAATATCCGAGGGGGAGTGGTTGCTAGTTCTGTTGGGGAGGAGATAAACTGATGTGGCAGGGGGATGGGAACCAATGCAGGGAGAAAGAGTGAAATACAAAGGAGGCAGAAGCAAAAGATAGAAAGGAGAATAGTAAAAGTGGAGGGCAGAGAAACCCAAGGCAGAAAACAAAAATGGCCACATTGCAGCAAATTTCAAAAAGGGCAAAGTGTGTTTAAAAAAACAAGACTGAAGGCTCTGTGCCTCAATGCGAGGAGTATTCGGAATAAGGTGGATGGATTAACTGCGCAGATAGCAGTTAACGGATATGATGTGTTTGAATCACGGAGACATGGCTCCAGGGGACCAAGGCTGGGAACTTAACATCCAAGGACATTCAGCATTTAGGAAGGATAGACAGAAAGGAAAAGGAGGCGGGGTGGCGTTGCTGGTTAAAGATGAAATCAAAGCAATTGCAAGGAAAGACATTAGCCTGGATGATGTGGAATCGGTTTGGGTGGAGCTGTGGAATTCCAAAGGGCAGAAAACGCTCGTGGGTGTTGTGATAGATGACCAAATAGTAGTAGTGAGGTTGGGGACAGCATCAAACAAGAAATAAGGGATGTGTGCAATAAAGGTACAACAGTAATTATCGGCGACTTTAATCTACACATTGATTGGGTTAACATAACTGATAGCAATGCGGTGGAGGAGGATTTCCTGGAGTGTATTAGGGTTGGTTTTCCAGACCACTCTGTCGAGGAACCAACCAGCGAGCTGGCCATCCTAGACTGAGTATTGTGTAATGAGAAGGAACTAATTAGCAATATTGTTGTGCATGGTCCCTTGGGGAAAAGTGACCATAATATGGTAGAATTCCTTATTAAGATGGGGAGTGACAAAGTTCTTTCGGAAATTAGGGTCCTGAACTTAAGGAAAGGAAACTTCGACAGTATGAGGCGTGAATTGGCTGGAATAGACTGGCAAACGATACTAAATGGTTGACGGTGGATAAGCAATAGCAAACATTTAAAGATCACATGGATGAACTTCAGTAAATGTACATCCCTATCTGGAGTAAAAATAAAACTGGGAAGGTGGATCAACCATGGCAAACAAAGGAAATTAAGGATAATGTTAAAGCCAAGGAAATGGCATATAAATTGGCTAGAAAAAGCAACAAACCTGAGGACTGGGAGAAATGTAGAATTCAACGAAGAAGGACTAAGAATTTAATTAAGCGGGTGAAAGTAGAGTACGAGCGGAAGCTTGCAAGGAATATAAAAACTGACTGCAAAAGCTTCTATAAATATGTGAAGAGAAAAAGATTAGTAAAGACAAACGTAGGTCCCTTCCAGTCGGATTCAGGTGAAATTATAATAGGGAATAAAGAAATAGCAGATCAATTGAACCAATACTTCGGTTCTGTCTTCACGAAGGGAGATACAAATAACCTTCCGAAGGTACTAAGGGACAGTGGGTGTGGTGAGATGGAGCAACTGAAGGATATCCTTATTAGGAGGAAAATTGTGTTTGGGAAATTGATGGGATTGAAGGCTGATAAATCCCCGGGGCCTGATAGTCTGCATCCCAGAGTGTTCAAGGAAGTGGCCCTAGAAATAGTGGATGCATTGGTGATCATTTTCCAACAGTCTATCGAATATGGATGAGTTCCCATGGACTGTAGGGTAGCTAATGTAACAGCACTTTTTAAAAAAGGAGGGAGAGAGAAAACGGGTAAGCTTGACATCGATAGTGGGGAAAATGTTGGAATCGATCATGAAGGATGAAATAACAGCGCATTTGGAATGCGGGGACAGGATCGGATCAAGCCAGCATGGATTTATGAAAGGGAAATCATGCTTGACTAATCTTCTGGAATTTTCTGAGGATGCAACTCGCAGAGTGGTCAAGGAAGAATCAGTGGATGTGGTGTATTTGGACTTTCAGAAGGCTTTTGACAAGGTCCCGCACAAGAGATTGTTGTGCAAAATCAAACCACATGTTATTGGGGTAATATACTGATGTGGATACGGAACTGGTTGGCAGACAGGAAGCAGAGAGTCGGGATAAACGGGTCCTTTTCAGAATGGCTGCCAGTGACTCGTGGAGTGCCGCAGGACTCAGTACTGGGACCCCAGCTCTTTACAATATACATTAACAATTTGGATGAAGGAATAGAGTATAACATCTCCAAGTTTGCAGATGATACTAAAGTGGGTGGCGGTGTGAGCTGTGAGGAGGACGCTAAGGGGCAGCAGGGTGACTTGTTCAGGTTAGGTGAGTGGGAAAAAGCATGGCAGATGCAGCATAATGTGGATAAATGTGAAGTTATCCATTTTGGGGGCAAAAACACGAAGGCAGAATATTATCTGAATGGCGTCAGACTCGGAAAAGGGGAGGTGCAACGAGACTTGGAAGTCATGGTTCATCAGTCACTGAAAGTGGGCACGCAGGTACAGCAGGCAGTAAAGAAGGGAAATTGTATGTTTTCCTTCATAGCTAGGGAATTTGAAAAAAAAGCAGGGAGGTATTGCTGCAGTTGTACAGGGCCTTGGTGAGGCCTCACCTGGAATATTGTGTTCAGTTTTGGTCTCCTAGTCTGTGGAAGGACGTTCTTGCTATTGAGGGAGTGCAGTGAAGGTTCACCAGACTGATTCCAGGAATGGCTGGGCTGTCATAGGAGGAGAGATTGCATCAACTGGGCTTTTAATCACTGAAGTTTAGAAGGATGAAAGGGGATCTCATAGGAACAAAGATTCTGACGGGACTGGACAGGTTAGATGCGGGAAGAACGTTCCTGATTTGGGTAAGTCCAGAACCAGGAGAAATAGTATTAGGATAACAGGTAGGCCATTTAGGACTGAGATGAGGAGAAACTTCTTCACTCAGAGTTGTTAACCTGTGGAATTCCCTGCCGCAGAGAGTTGTTGAATGCCATTTAACTGGATATATTCAAGAGGGAGTTAGATATGGCTCTTACGGTTAAGGGGATCAAGAGGTATGGAGAGAAAGCAGTAAAGTGGTACTGAAGGAATGATCAGTCATGATCTTATTGAATGGCGGTGCAGGCTCGAAGGGACGAATGGCCTACTCCTGCACCTATTTTTCTATGTTTCTATTTCTATGTCAGGATGTTGTGTGACTTGGAGTGGAACAACAAGATTGTCCTTCTAGGCTGTCGTGCTCGCAGGTTTGTGAGGTACTGAACATTGGCGAGTTGCTGCAGTGCATCTTGTAGCCATGGTGCACTAATGATTGAGGGAGTGCATGGTTAAGGTGGTGATGGGTGCCAAACATGCGGGCTGCATTGTCCTGGATGGTGTCAAGCTTCTTGAGTGTTGTCGGATGCACTCATATAGCAAGTGGAGATTATTCCATCAATTCATGACTTGTGCCTTGTAGATGCTGGAAAGGCTTTGGGGAGTCAGGAGGTGAGATACTCACTGCAGAATACCCAGCCTCTGACCATAGTCCAGAACTTGTTTGAGTTCGCCAGATAACACTCGCAAGACTTCGCTGTTAAGTGTATGTTTATTGTTGTATGCTTTGTAACTCCGATATTTAACATTGCGGACCCGATTACTGTAGTGCATGTTTTTGAGCTCTGCTTGGAGCGCCGTTCCCTTCAACCCATCGCTCACTGGGACAGTTCCCTTCACTGTTTCTTTCTCTGGCCCTTAGTGAAATTCCAAAGATTGAAAGTGACGCACATCAACCACAAAACTCGTCACCGACTCAGTAACTGCTACACCGCGATCGCACTCAGTGCCTGTGAGATGGAAGCCCAGTTGCTGTTTCAAGCTTGAAATCAGTTACATGCAGAACTCAATAAAGGAAAGTCCAAGTCACTGAGGCACATGATTATTTGCACCAAACTCCTTCACAAAGAGTTGAGGTTAGTGTGGGGTGATTTGGGCACATCTTTCACCACCTGACAAAACTTCAAAGGTAATTCAAATAGATCTAACGCGCTTTGGTTCATGCTGCGTTCCTAAAATGTGCTGCAGAAATATGCATCTTTCTTTGTGAATGTTTCAATTGAAAGTTCAAAATTCGCGGCCAAAATTAGGGTTTGTAAGGGAATTGAACCCGGGACCTCGAGAAAAATTCAACCAATAAAACTGAAGCGAGAATCAGAAGACGAGACCAACGATCCTGTTGCTTGGATAACGTGGAGTAAGGGCTAACTATTATAAAAACATTTTAGTTAGTTTTGATATTCATGATCGGAGGAACTCTTCAGTCACTTTACCTTTTAGGCCTGTCTTCTGAAGGGAACAGGGTCCCACTCCTATATTGAATGGGTTTTTGGGGCGATAGTGTATTCAGGCTGCGTGTGGTCACCCCGAACATGGCAGAGGAGTTTCTGCATTAGTTCTGGGCAGAAACAGTATTTTCCCCTTTCCCTCTTCTTCTTCTCTACTTATATTTCAATATTTTTCCCCCTGTCTCAGTTTCTAATATTTAAATGTGAACAAAATATCAAATGGACATCACTGTGGAACAGTTTCTCTAACTCAAAGTTAGACGCACTGCCGTTGAGCCATGACCTTGGTCATTGATATTCAGGTTCATATATGAATATATATTTAAATATACACAATTATAGTAGCTACTCACTGGTGGTCCAGTGCTTAAGATCGAGGTCACTAACTCGCTTTCGCTTCTCAATCAGTTCATCGCATCAAAATAATTGATGTCTTTGAGACCTTTAGTAATTGCTTCAATCGCCATGAATAAACCCCAATATCTTTTGTTACGAGCCGAATTTACAGTCTCTGTTGCTTCTCCCCACAGTTTGCAGGACACGTGTTCCAGATTTAATCTTACAAACTATATGAGTTCGCAGATTGCAGGGAGAAGGTAGGAGTCTGTGTGGTCCCACTGAGAAAGTGGATGCTAACGGTGGAGGAGCGGGGCGTGATCTGTAACATTGCTGTACATGGCAGTGGAGGAGGATTGAGAGATTTTAGAGCTCGTGAGAGTTAGTGGCTACACAACTAGGTGGATCGAGCAGATGAATACTAGGCTGGAGAGATGGCGAAAATGGAGGGCCTTAGCTTCTTGAGGCATCGGGACCGCTTCTTGGGGAGGTTGGACCTGTACAACCGAATGTTTGCACCTCAACAGAGATGGACCCTATATCCTCGCGGGGAGCGGCGGGGCATTGTGCGGTTGCATGTTAGTGCTGTTGGGGAGGGTGTAAACTAACTTCGCAGGGGGATCGGAAACTGAGATTAAATTCAGCAGGGAGTGAAATAAACATGGAATTGGAAAGCAAAAAATGAAGAAGATGATTTTGAAGAAGAGAGGATAAAATGGCGAGAAAATAGTTAATAAAGGGGTTTGCCTCTACTAAATGGCATATACTTCAATGCAGGTTATAACAAATGAGGTAGATCTGCTGAAATCACAGGTAGACACTTAGGACAATGATATTATAGCTATTGCAGAGACATGGATGAAAGCGGGGAAAGAATGGCAGTTCAACAATCCTGGTTACAGGTTTTTCAGACGGGGTAGAGAGAGGGGTAAAAATGGAGGGGGGGGCGGGGTGGCAGCGTATTGATTAAGTAAACTAGTACAGCTGCAAGCAGGGATAATACGTTGGAGCGATCATCAAACGTAGCCAAAGGGGTCGAATTGTAAAACAAAATTTGGCAATCACACTGCTGGGAGTATACGATAGACCCTCAGACAGTGAGAGGGAGATAGAAGAGGAAATATGAACGCACATTTCTGAGAAATGCAAATCTTTCGGTCAGTAACAGCAGGGCATTTCAACTACCCTATTATTAACTGTGATAAATACAGTGTTATGTTATAGAGATTGTGAAATTCCTAAAATGCATTCAGGAAAACATTGTTAGCCAATATGAAGCAAACCCAACACTGGAATGGGCGTTTTTCGATTTACTTTTGAGCAATAAATTGGAAGGGGTAACAGTGGGAGTGCATTTACGTGCCAGTGAACAAAATTCAGTTAGACTTAAGATAGTTCTGGAAAAGGTCAAGGATAGGCCAGGAATAAATGTAATTCATTTTGGAAAAGTTAATTTTGCTAAAAACATAAGAAATAGGAGCAGGTGTAGGCCATTTGGACCCTCAAGTCTGCTCCACCATTCAATAATATCATGGCTGATCTGCTAATAGTCTCAGTTCCATTTTCCTGCCCGCTCCCTATAACCGTTTACTACCTTATCACTCAAAAATATGTCTATCTCCGATTTAATTATATTCAATGACCCAGCCTCCCCAGCTCTCTGGGGCAGAGAATTCCACATATTTACAACTATCTGAGAGAAGAAATTTTGCCTCATCTCAGTTTTTAGTGGACAGCCCCTTATACTAAGACGGTGTCCCCTAGTTTTTTTTCCCCTATGAGTGAAAATATCATCTCTGTATCCATCTTGATGATCCCCGTCATTATCTAATAATTGTGGATATGGTCACCTCTCAATCTTATAAACTCCAAAGCGTATAGGCCCAACCTAGCCACATTAGTCAACCTCCTTATCTCTGGAATCAACCTACTGAACCTTCTCTGAACAGACTCCACTGCAAGTATGCCCTTCCTTAAATAAATAAAACAAACCGCATGCAGTACTCCAGGTGTGGCCTCACAAATAACCTGTACAGTTGTAGCAGGACGTCTCTGCCTTATACTTTATCCCCCTTGCAATAAAGTCCAACATTCCATTTGCCACCCTGATTAGTTGCTGCAACTGAATACTAACCTTTTTTTATTTATTCATGCACAAGGACCCCATTTCTCTTTGTATTGCGGCACTCGGTAATGTTCCTCTATTTAGTTTATTTTTCTATTTTTCTGGCAACGTGGATAACCTCACATTTTCCACAATTAACTCAATTTCTATTTTTTTCCCAATAACTTAGCCAGTCAATATCGCTTTGCAGATTTTTATGTGCCCTCCTCACAATTTGATTTCCCACTCATCATTTTATCATTAGCAAACGTAGATTCATTACATTAAGTCCCTTCATCCAAGTCATTAATAAAGATTGTTAGTGATTGAGGACCGAGCACTGATCTCTGCAGCACCCCACTAGTCACTATTTGCCAACCACAAAATTACCCATTTACCCAGCCTCTGTGTTTTCTGTTAGTTAGTCAATCCTCTATCCATACTAATATATTATCACTAAACCCATGACAATTGATCTCTGAGTTTTATTTATCAGTTCCTGTTATAACAAACAATTGTGAAATTATTCTGATCCAGGGAGGGGTCTCCATGCCTGTTGCTATTTACCACCAATCCATCGAATCTTCTGCATTTGAAATGTATTTAATTCTAGCATTATTACATTGTTCTAACTTGTAATGCCTTTGGGAAAATATTATTTTTGCATTTGTTCTTTTATAAAACGTGTAGTTCAGTGATGCCATACACAAAATTAGTAACATAATCTTCCAGTTTTACGTTCAAGTTCTGTTTTACTTGTAAGTTCTGTTTTTCATGTGTGGCCAATGCAAGTGGGTGAGTGGCTTCTCCCGATGACTTTAGTTTCGGTAGGCTTAATACAGTAGGTTCCAGGGTATTTGCACATTTAAGCTGCCCGTCATGATAATGATATTCAAACGTGGTATCACAATACCCTCCTTTTCTTACATAGACCGATCTGACGATTACGTTACTTCCACACTCCAGTTTGGACCCGTTTTATTCCAATTGAAATCATATGTTTCTTTTGGATGGTCATGTAATTCAAAGTGGCAAATGTGGGCAATTTCAATTTTATTCCATCGCTGCATGTTTGGTTCTACCCACGTTAGTTCTTCTAATTGGATCAACCATTTGGGTGCTGTCAGGAATCGACTAGTGATATAACTTTTCATGACCCCTATATTTTGTACTCTGAACAGAGGATTAGGCAAGGTTTTAATACATAAGACTGTGAATTTGTTTTGTTAGGCCCAATAGTTTCTGGTTGCCCGCTTCATGACATTCATGATTAACTGGATGGACCTCAATGAATTTCCGAAGTTACATAGTTCTGTATCATCAAAATAACGAGATAGTCCTGAGAAATGTGTATTCGTTTCCCAAGTGGAGATACTTCCCTTTGTACTAATTTATAAATTATCCTTGGATTGTTCGACCAACCAATTCCTCCACGTCATTATGAACTGCTTGGTCAGAGGCACTTCTGTCCTCTCTGATAAGTTCATTAATTCTATTGGCATGAACTTCGATCTGATGTATAATATCCTTTACCTGTTTGGACATTATTTGATATGCGCTTAGCTTCTCACATTCTATATTGTTTTCGTTAATGAGTATATCTTTCAATTCTCGTCATAATTTTCGTAACTGTAACTGTACAGCTGCTAAATCTACATAATTAATTTCTGAGGTGGTTGTATTTAAAGCGATGAGTGCATTATGTATGAGTTATTTTCTTTTCTTTCTACCCCTTTTTTGACTTGTTCATTGTGAGTACTATTCTTATCATGAAATGCATTCTCTACTTGTTCTTCTCTTCTGCACAAGGTAGCCTTTTCGCAATATTAATTAAAAACTTGCTGGTCATTTCCTGAGCTAACTGTGTTGGATTCTTGGGATGCCATTCTGGCAATATTTAGTATAACAGGGACCAATTCTGGATAAACGATGGTCTACCACTTTATGGGTCGGGGTAACTATGAGACCATTCTAGTTGGGGATATTTTCCCTTCTTTACCTGATCCTGAGGATCTGAGCTATAATTTTTCTCATATGGTGTGAGCATGACGCTGTACAAGTACTCGTCGTACTTCAAGCATCCCGTAACTGCATCTTCAATCATATTATGACGCTACCTGCCCCATTAAGATCCATTTTAGTGTAACTATAATCTCCCCAATGTTTACAGGTTGCAGCAAAGGGTGCATTTTTATACCCATTCTGACAATTGTTATTGGGCGTGACATGAGACCTTATGTAAGAATACTAGCCTTTAGGTTTCTCCCACCATCGAGACCAACACAGTAGAATGAACCCCTTGAATTTTGATGCGATTGGGTCTGGATTTGATTTGTTTACCTTTTCCCATTTCACATTATTCTTTTTCAGCAATATCCAAAACTTTAGGACTTTTCCATCCTTTACCATGCCACGAATACATGTTCAATACCGTTTTTATTTTTCCGTGGAGACGCTTCCCTGGAGAGTACCACACCCTGTCCCATTCATTATGTTATTTTATCCCTTGCACGATTTCTAAATCAAATCAATAGGTCCCCATTATATGTTTAGTATGAGTTATTGTAGTCACTTGATTTTCTGTGGCCACCAAGAATCTGAGGTTCTGTTCCGAAAATTGGGAGAAGAACATTCACTTCGTTCACCCAGTGTACAGCGGGTAATCCTGATTACAAATGTTTTCGCGTAGTTGGCTGTGCTCGCCGCACCACCAAGCATCAACAAAATGAAGTAGATACGCATCCTTCTCCTGTATAAAGACCAAACGTAACATCTTAATTCTTAACAGTTTAGATCAGGTTTATATGCAACCATTTCAATTTAGCTTCACGCTTTTGACTGTAAGTCCTTTCGTTTTTCAATTATGGTGTGTGTGTGTATGTGTTGGGCTCGCGGAGGCGGTTGGGAGGGGGGTGGGGTGCTATCCATTTGACATCTAAGAATTGTTTCTTAGCAGAAATATTTTGTAATGTCATTGATTCCCCAACCTCATATTGGTATGGTCTAACTTTCTTATCAAAACTTTGTTTGACCTGATTTCGTGACCTGCCCATGTTGTTTGCCACGAGTCAGCTTGCTATGTTCACATCGTCTGTCAGTGTCTATAATCAGTTCCGACTACGAGACTGCAATATTACTGGTGAGTTATTCCCCAAGGCTAACTGTCCCGCCATCCACAGTTATCTCCCCGTCAGAGCCTCATATAAACTTACTCCAATTGTATTGTCGGGGCTCGTACGTTGGTCGAACCTATTGCCCTTAAAGAAAGAGGCATCATGATAGTTCCTTGAGTACATAATTTACAAAACATGCTTTTGAATATCTGACAAACCATTTCCATAGTTCCTGGTGATTGTGGGTGAACAGCAATGTGCAATTTATGATTATCTGGAGTATTTCCTGCAAAATAGATGAATGTGGGTCCGGAATATATTCTCCCACTGGATACTGGGACTGTGTGACATAGAATTTGGGTCCCGAATATAATCTGCCACTGGATACAGGGACTGTGGGACATTGAATATGTTCCGGAATATAATCTCCCGCTGGATAAAGGGACTGTGGGTCATTGAATGCGGGTCTGGAATATAATCTCCCTCTGGATACAGGTCCGGTGCGACATTGAATGTGGGTCCGGAATATACTCTCCCGCTGGATACAGGGACTGTGGGACATTGAATGTGTTCCGGAATATAATCTCCCTCTGGATACAGGGACTGTGGGACACTGAATGTGGACGCAGAATATAATGTCCCTCTGGATACAGGGACTGTGGGACATTGAATGTGGGTCCGGAATATAATCTCTCGCTGGATACAGGGACTGTGGTACATTTAACGTGGGTCGGGAATATAATCTCCCGCTGGATACAGGGACTGTGTGACGTTGAATGTGGCTCCAAAATATCATCTCCGGCTGGACACCGAGACTGTGGGACGTTGAATGTGGGTCCGGAATATAATTTGCCACTGGATAGAGGGACTATGGGACATTGAATGTGGGTCCGGAATATAATCTCGTGTTGGATATTGAGACTGTAGGACATTGAATGTGGGTCTGGAATATAATCTCCTGCTGGATACAGGGACTGTGGGACATTTAATGTGAGTCGAGAATATAATCTCCCACTGGATAAAGGGACTGTGTGACATTGAATATGGCTCCAAAATATTATCTCCGGCTGGATACCGAGACTGTGGGACATTGAATGTGGGTTCGGAATATAAACTGCCACTGGATAGAGGGACTGTGGGACATTGAATGTGGGTCCGGAATATAATCTCCTGCTGGATATTGGGACTGTAGGACATTCAATGTGGACCCAGAATATAATCTCCCACTGGATACCGGGTCTGTGGGACATTGAATGTGGGTCTGGAAAATAATCTCCTGCTGGATACTGGGATTGTGGGACATTGAATGTGGGTCTGGAATATAATCTCCCGCTGGATACTGCGATTGTCGGACATTCAATGTGGGTCCGGTATTTAATCTGCCACTGGATAAAGGGACTGTGGGACATCGAATGTGCGTCCGGAATATAATCTCCCGCTGGATACAGGGACTGTAGGACATTGAATGTGGGTCCAGAATATAATCTGCCGCTGATAACAGGGACTGTGGGATATTGAATGTGGGCCCAGAATATAATCTCTCGCTGGATATAGGGACCGTGGGAGATTGAATGTGGGTCCGGCAAATAATCTGCCGCTGGAGACAGGGACTGTGGGACATTGAAATGAGGGCCCGGAATATAATCTCCTGCTGGATACAGGGACTGTGGGACATTGTATGTGGGTCTGGAATATAATCTCCCGCTGGATACAGAGAGTGTGGAAGATTGAATGTGGGTCCTGAATAGAATCTCCCGCTGGATATAGGGTCAGGGCAACATTGAATGTGGGTCCGGAATATAATCTCCCGCTGGATACAGGGACTGTGGGACATTGAATGTTAGTCCAGAATTTAATCTCCCGCTGGACACAGGGACAGTGTGACATTGAATGTGGGTCTAGAATATAATCTCTGGCTGGATACAGTGACTGTGGGACATCGAATGTGGGTCCGGAATATAATCTCCTGCTTGATATTGGGACTGTCGGACATTCAATGTGGGCCCAGAATATAATCTCCTACCGGATACCGGATCTGTGGGACATTGAATGTGGGTCTGGAATATAACCTCCCGCTGGGTACAGGGACTGTGGGACATTTAATGTGGGTCGAGAATATGATCTCCCTCTGGATAAAGGGACTGTGGGACACTGAATGTGGCTCCGGAATATAATCACCCGCTGGATACAGGGTTTCTGGGACATTGAATGTTGGCCCGGAATGTAATCTGCCGCTGGAGACAGGGACATGTGCGACATTGAATGTTGGCCCGGTATGTAATCTCCCGCTGGATACAGGGACTGTGTGTCATTGAATGTTGGCCCGGAATATAATATCCCGCTGGATATTGGGACTGTGTGACACTGAATGTGGGTCCGGAATATAATCACCCGCTGGATACAGGCCCTGTGTGACAGTGAATCAGGGGCTCGGAATGTAAACTGCCGCTGGATACAGGTACTGTGGGACATTGAATGTGGGTCCAGAATATAATCGCCCGCTGGATACAGGGACTGTGTGACATTGAATGTGGGTCCGGAATATAATCTCCTGCTGGATATTGGGACTGTATGACATTCAATGTGGACCCAGAATATAATCTCCCACTGGATACCGGGTCTGTGGGACATTGAATGTGGGTCTGGAATATAATCTCCGGCTGGATACAGGGAGTGTCTGACATTGAATGTGGGTCTGGAAAATAATCTCCCGCTGGATACTGGGATTGTGGGACATTGATTGTGGGTCTGGAATATAATCTCCCGCTGGATACTACGATTGTCGGACATTCAATGTGGGTCCGGTATTTAATCTGCCGCTGGAGAAAGGGACTGTGGGACATCGAATGTGGGTCCAGAATATAATCACAAGATGGATACAGGGACTGTGTGAGTTTGAATGTGGGTCCGGAATATAATCTCCCGCTGGATACAGGGACTGTAGGACATTGAATGTGGGTCCAGAATATAATCTGTCGCTGATAACAGGGACTGTGGGACATTGAATGTGGGCCCAGAATATAATCTCTCGCTGGATATAGGGACCGTGGGAGATTGAATGTGGGTCCGGCAAATAATCTGCCCCTGGAGACAGGGACTGTGGGACATTGAAATGAGGGCCCAGAATATAATCTCCCGCTGGATACAGGGACTGTGGGACATTGTATGTGGGTCTGGAATATAATCTCCCGCTGGATACAGAGAGTGTGGAAGATTGAATGTGGGTCCTGAATAGAATCTCCCGCTGGATATAGAGTCAGGGCAACATTGAATGTGGGTCCGGAATATAATCTCCCGCTGGATACAGGGACTGTGGGACATTGAATGTTAGTCCAGAATTTAATCTCCCGCTGGACAGAGGGACAGTGTGACATTGAATGTGGGTCTAGAATATAATCTCTGGCTGGATACAGTGACTGTGGGACATTGAATGTGGGTCTGGAATATAACCTCCCGCTGGGTACAGGGACTGTGGGACATTTAATGTGGGTCTAGAATATGATCTCCCTCTGGATAAAGGGACTGTGGGACACTGAATGTGGCTCCGGAATATAATCACCCGCTGAATACAGGGTTTCTGGGACATTGAATGTTGGCCCGGAATGTAATCTGCCGCTGGAGACAGGAACTGTGCGACATTGAATGTGGCTCTGGAATATAATCTCCCGCTGGATACAGGGACTGTTGGACATTGAATGTTGGCCCAGTATGTAGTCTCCCGCTGGATACAGGGACTGTGTGACATTGAATGTTGGCCCGGAATATAATCTCCCGCTGGATATTGGGACTGTGTGACACTGAATGTGGGTCAGGATTATAATCACCCGCTGGATACAGGCCCTGTGTGACAGTGAATCAGGGGCTCGGAATGTAAACTGCCGCTGGATACAGGTACTGTGGGACATTGAATGTGGGTCCAGAATATAATCGCCCGCTGGATACAGGGACTGTGTGACATTGAATGTGGATCCGGAATATAATCTCCCGCTGGATACAGGGATTGAGGGACATTGAATGTTGGTCCGGAATATAATCTCCCGCTGGATACAGGGACTGTGGGACATTGAATGTGGGTCAGGAATATAATCTCCCGCTGGATACAGAGACTGTGGAGCATTGAATGTTGGTCCTGAATATAATCTCCCGCTGGATATAGGGACAGTGCAACATTGAATGTGTGTCCGGAATATAATATCCCGCTGGAAAGAGGGACTGTGGGACATTGAATGTGGGTGCGGAATATAATCTCGCGCTGGATACAGATACTGTGGGACATTGAATGTTGGTCCAGAATATAATGTCCCGCTGGATAGATGGACTGTCTCACATTGAATGTGGCTCCGGAATACAATATCCCGCTCGATACAGGGACTGTGGGACATTTAATGTGGGCCCATAATATAATCTCCCGCTTGATACAGGGACTGTGGGACATTGAATATGGGTCCGGAATATCATCTCCCACTGGATACAGGGACTGTGTGACATTGAATGTGGGTCTGGAATATAATCTCCCGCTGGATACAGGGATTGTTGGAAATTGAATGTGGGACCGGAATATAATCTCCCGCTGGATACAGGGATGGTGCAACATTTAATGTGCGCCCAGAATGTAATCTCCTGCTGGATACAGGGAATGTGGGACATTTAACATGGCTCTGGAATATAATCTTCCGCTGGATACAGCGAATGTGGGACATTGAATGTGGGTCTGGAATATAATCTCCCGCTGGATACAGGGACTGTGTGACATTGTATTTGGGTCCGGAATATAATCTGCCGCTGGATACAGGGACTCTGTGGGACATTGAATGTGGGCCCGGAATATCATCTCCCTCTGGATTGAGGGACTGTGGACATTCAATGTGGTCCGTAATTTAAAAATCCCGCTGGATAAATGTACTGTGGGACATCTAATGTGGGTCTGGAATATAATCTCCCGCTGGATACACGGATTGTGGGCCACTGAATGTGGGTCCGGAATATAATCTCCTGCTGGATATTGGGACTGTGGGACACAAAAATGTGGGTCCAGAATATAATCTGCCGCTGGATATAGGGACTGTGTGACAATGAATGTGGGTCCAGAATATAATCTGCCGCTGGATACAGGGACTGTGGGACATTGAATGTGGGCCCAGAATATAATCTCTCGCTGGATACAGGGACTGTGGGACATTTAATGTGGGTCGAGACTATAATCTCCCACTGGATAAAGGGACTGTGTGACATTGAATGTGGGTCTGGAATATAATCTCCGGCTGGATACATGGAGTGTCTGACATTGAATGTGGGTCTGGAAAATAATCTCCTGCTGGATACTGGGATTGTGGGACATTGAATGTGGGTCTGGAATATAATCTCCCGCTGGATACTGCGATTGTCGGACATTCAATGTGGGTCCGGTATTTAATCTGCCGCTGGATAAAGGGACTGTGGGACATCGAATGTGGGTTCGGAATATAATCACAAGATGGATACAGGGACTGTGTGAGTTTGAATGTGGGTCCGGAATATAATCTCCCGCTGGATACAGGGACTGTAGGACATTGAATGTGGGTCCAGAATATAATCTGCCGCTGATAACAGGGACTGTGGGACATTGAATGTAGTCCCAGAATATAATCTCTCGCTGGATATAGGGACCGTGGGAGATTGAATGTGGGTCCGGCAAATAAACTGCCGCTGGAGACTGGGCCTGTGGGACATTGAAATGAGGGCCCAGAATATAATCTCCCGCTGGATACAGGGACTGTGGGACATTGTATGTGGGTCTGGAATATAATCTCCCGCTGGATACAGAGAGTGTGGAAGATTGAATGTGGGTCCTGAATAGAATCTCCCGCTGGATATAGGGTCAGGGCAACATTGAATGTGGGTCCGGAATATAATCTCCCGCTGGATACAGGGACTGTGGGACATTGAATATTAGTCCAGAATTTAATCTCCCGCTGGACATAGGGACAGTGTGACATTGAATGTGGGTCTAGAATATAATCTCTGGCTGGATACAGTGACTGTGGGACATCGAATGTGGGTCCGGAATATAATCTCCTGCTTGATATTGGGACTGTCGGACATTCAATGTGGGCCCAGAATATAATCTCCTACTGGATACCGGGTCTGTGGGACATTGAATGTGGGTCTGGAATATAACCTCCCGCTGGGTACAGGGACTGTGGGACATTTAATGTGGGTCGAGAATATGATCTCCCTCTGGATAAAGGGACTGTGGGACACTGAATGTGGCTCCGGAATATAATCACCCGCTGGATACAGGGTTTCTGGGACATTGAATGTTGGCCCGGAATGTAATCTGCCGCTGGAGACAGGGACTGTGCGACATTGAATGTGGCTCTGGAATATAATCTCCCGCTGGATACAGGGACTGTTGGACATTGAATGTTGGCCCGGTATGTAATCTCCCGCTGGATACAGGGACTGTGTGACATTAATGTTGGCCCGGAACATAATCTCCCGCTGGATATTGGGACTGTGTGACACTGAATGTGGGTCCGGAATATAATCACCCGCTGGATACAGGCCCTGTGTGACAGTGAATCAGGGGCTCGGAATGTAAACTGCCGCTGGATACAGGTACTGTGGGACATTGAATGTGGGTCCAGAATATAATCGCCCGCTGGATACAGGGACTGTGTGACATTGAATGTGGGTCCGGAATATAATCTCCTGCTGGTTATTGGGACTGTAGGACATTCAATGTGGACCCAGAATATAATCTCCCACTGGATACCGGGTCTGTGGGACATTGAATGTGGGTCTGGAATATAATCTGCGGCTGGATACAGGGAGTATCTGACATTGAATGTGGGTCCTGAATAGAATCTCCCGCTGGATATAGGGTCAGGGCAACATTGAATGTGGGTCCGGAATATAATCTCCCGCTGGATACAGGGACTGTGGGACATTGAATGTTAGTCCAAAATATAATCTCCCGCTGGACACAGGGACAGTGTGACATTGAATGTGGGTCTAGAATATAATCTCTGGCTGGATACAGTGACTGTGGCACATCGAATGTGGGTCCGGAATATAATCTCCTGCTTGATATTGGGACTGTCGGACATTCAACGTGGGCCCAGAATATAATCTCCTACTGGATACCGGGTCTGTGGGACATTGAATGTGGGTCTGGAATATAACCTCCCGCTGGGTACAGGGACTGTGGGACATTTAATGTGGGTCGAGAATATGATCTCCCTCTGGATAAAGGGACTGTGGGACACTGAATGTGGCTCCGGAATATAATCACCCGCTGGATACAGGGTTTCTGGGACATTGAATGTTGTCCCGGAATGTAATCTGCCGCTGGAGACAGGGACTGTGCGACATTGAATGTGGCTCTGGAATATAATCTCCCGCTGGATACAGGGACTGTTGGACATTGAATGTTGGCCCGGTATGTAATCTCCCGCTGGATACAGGGACTGTGTGACATTGAATGTTGGCCCGGAATATAATCTCCCGCTGGATATTGGGACTGTGTGACACTGAATGTGGGTCAGGAATATAATCACCCGCTGGATACAGGCCCTGTGTGACAGTGAATCAGGGGCTCGGAATGTAAACTGCCGCTGGATACAGGTACTGTGGGACATTGAATGTGGGTCCAGAATATAATCGCCCGCTGGATACAGGGACTGTGTGACATTGAATGTGGATCCGGAATATAATCTCCCGCTGGATACAGGGACTGTGGGACATTGAATGTGGGTCAGGAATATAATCTCCCGCTGGATACAGAGACTGTGGAGCATTGAATGTTGGTCCTGAATATAATCTCCCGCTGGATATAGGGACAGTGCAACATTGAATGTGTGTCCGGAATATAATATCCCGCTGGATACAGGGACTGTGGGACATTTAATGTGGGCCCATAATATAATCTTCCGCTTGATACAGGGTCTGTGGGACATTGAATATGGGTCCGGAATATCATCTCCCACTGGATACACGGATTGTTGGATATTGAATGTGGGTCCGGAATATAATCTCCCGCTGGATACAGTGACTGTGTGACATTGAATGTGGGTCTAGAATATAATCTCCCGCTGGATACAGGGACTGTGTGACATTGAATGTGGGTCTGGAATATAATCTCCCGCTGGATACAGGGAATGTGGGACATTTAACATGGCTCTGGAATATAATCTCCCGCTGGATACAGCGAATGTGGGACATTGAATGTGGGTCTGGAATTTAATCTCCCGCTGGATACAGGGACTGTGTGACATTGTATTTGGGTCCGGAATATAATCTGCCGCTGGATACAGGGACTGTGGGACATTGAATGTGGGTTTGGAATATAATCTCCCGCTGGATACAGGGACTGTGGGACATTGAATGTGGGCCCAGAATATCATCTCCCTCTGGATTGAGGGACTGTGGACATTGCAGATGGGTCTGCAATATAATCTCCCTCTGGATACTGCGACTGTGGGACATTCAATGTGGTCCGGAATTTAAAATTTCGCTGGATAAATGTACTGTGGGACATCTAATGTGGGTCTGGAATATAATCTCCCGCTGGATACACGGATTGTGGGCCACTGAATGTGGGTCCGGACTATAATCTCCTGCTGGATATAGGGACTGTGGGACATAAATTTGTGGGTCCAGAATATAATCTGCCACTGGATATAGGGACTGTGTGACAATGAATGTGGGTCCAGAATATAATCTGCCGCTGGATACAGGGGCTGTGGGACATTGAATGTGGGCCCAGAATATAATCTCTCACTGGATATTGGGACCGTGGGACATTGAAAATGGGTCCAGAATATAATCTCTCGCTGGATACAGAAACTGTGGGACATTGAATGTGGGTCCGGAATATAATCTCCTGCTGGATATTGGGACTGTAGGACATTCAATGTGGCGTTGCTGGTTCAAGAGGAAATTAATGCAGTAGTAAGGAGAGACATTCGCGTGGATGATGTGGAATCGGTATGGATGGAGCTGAGGAATTCCAAAGGACAGAAAACGTTAGTGGGAGTTGTGTACAGACCACCAAACAGTAGTAGTGAGGTTGGGGACAGCATCAAACAAGAAATAAGGGATGTGTGCAATAAAGGTACAGCATGTTATCATGGGTGATTTTAATCTAAATATTGATTGGGCCAACCAAACTGGAGCAATGTGGTGAAGGATGATTTCTGAGAGTGTATTAGGGATGGATTTCGAGACCAATATGTCGAGGAACCAACTAGAGAGCTGGCCATCATCGAGTGGGTAATGTGTAATGAGAAGGGACTAATTTGCAATCTTTTTGTGCGAGGCCCCTTAGGGAAGAGTGACCATAATATGGTAGAATTCTTTATAAAGATGGCGAGTGACACAGTTAATTCGGAAACTAGGGTCCTGAACTTAAGGACAGGGCACATCGACGGTATGAGGCATGAATTGGCTAGAATAGACTGGCAAATGATACTTAAAGGGTTGACGGTGGATAATCAATGGCAAACATTTCAAGATCACATCGAGGAACTTCAGCCTGTCTGTAGTAAAAATAAAATGGGGAAGGTGGCGCAACCGTGGCTAACAAGGGACATCAAGGATAATGTTAAAGCCAAGGAAGAGGTACCTACAATGGCTAGAAAAAGCAACAAACCTGAGGACTGGGAGAAATTTAGAATTCAACAGAGGAGGACAAAGGGTTTAATTAAGAGGGGGAAAATAGAGTACGAGAGGAAGCTTGCAGGAAACATAAAAACTGACTGCAAAAGCTTCCATAAATATGTGAAGAGAAAAAGATAAGGGAAGACAAACATCGGTCCCTTGCAGTCGGATTCAAGTGAATTTATAATTGCGAACAAAGAAAAGGCAGACCAATTGAACAAATACTTCGGTTCTGTCTTCACAAAGGAAAACACAAATAACCTTCCGAATGTACGAGGGGACAGTGGGTCTAGTGAGAAGGAGGAACTGAAGGATAGCCTTATTAGATGGGAAATTGTTTTCGGGAAATTGGTGGGATAAATCCCCGGCACCTGATCGTCTGCACCCCAGAGTACTTAAGGAAGTGGCCCTAGAAATAGTGGATGCATTGGTGATCATTTTCCTCAGTCTAGCGACTCTGGATGAGTTCCTGAGGACTGGAGTGTAACGACTGTAAAACCAATCTTTTAAAAAAGCAGGGAGAGAGAAAATGTGCAATTATAGACCGATTAGTCTGACATCAGTAGTAAAATGTAGGAATCAATCATTAAAGATGAAATAGCAGCGCATTTGGAAAGCAGTGACAGGATCGGACTAAGTCAGCATGGATTTATGAAAGCGAAATTATGCTTGACGAATATTGTGGAATGTTTTGAGGATGTAACTAGCAAAGTGGAAAAGGGAGAACAAGTGGATGTGATGCATTTGGACTTTCAAAAGGCTTTTGACAAGTTCCCGCACAAGAGATTGGTGTGCCAAATCAGAGCGCATGGTATTGGGGGTAATGTACTGACGTGGATTGAGAACTGGTTGACAGACAGGAAGCAGAGAGTTGGGATAAACGGGTCCTTTCCAGAATGGCAGGCAGTGACTACTGGAGTGCCTCAGAGCTCATTGCCGGGACCCCAGCTCTTTACAATATGCATTCACGATTTAGATGAATGAATTTATTTCAATATCTTCAAGTTTGCGGATAACACTACACTGGTGGCGGTGTGAGCTGTCAGGACGACGCTAATCGGATTCGGGGTGAATTGGGCCGGTTAGGTGAGTGGGCAAATGCATGACAGCTGCAGCATAATGTGGATAAATGTGAGGTTATAAATTTTGGGGGCGAAACCATGAAAGCAGAATATTATCTGAATGATGGAAGATTAGAAAAAAGGGATGTGCAACGAGTCCTGGGTATCATGGTTCATCAGTCACTGAAAGTGGGCATTCAGGTACAGCAGGCGGTGAAAACGGCAAATGGTATGTTGGCCTTCATAGCTAGGGGCTTTGAGTATAGGAGCAGTGAGGTCTTATTGCAGTTGTACAGGGCCTTAGTGATGCCTCGTCTGGAATATTGTGTTCAGTTTTGTTCTCCTAATCTGAGGAAGGACGTTCTTGCTATTGAGCGGGTGCAGCGAAGGTTCACCAGACTGATTCCAGGGATGGCTGGACTGTCATATGAGGAGAGACTGGATCAAATGGGCCTTTATTCCCTGAAGTTCACAAGGATGAAAAGGGATCTCATTGAAACGTATAAGATTCTGACAGAACTGGACAAGTTAGATGCAGGAAGAATGTTCCCGATGTTGGGGAAGTCCAGAACCAGGGTACATAGTCTTAGGCTAAGGGGTAGACCGTTTAGGACTGAGATGAGGAGAAACTTCATCATTCAGAGAGTTGTTAACCTATGGAATTCCCTGCCTCCGAGAGTTATTGATGCCAGTTCATTTGATATATTCAAGAGGGAGTTAGATGTGGCTTTTACTGCTCAGGGGATCAAGGGATATGGAGAGAAAGCAGGAAAGGGGTACTGAGGGAATGATCAGCATGATCTTATTGAATGGCAGTGCAGTCTAGAAGGGCCGAATGGCCTACTCCTGCACTTATTTTCTATGTTTCTATGTTTCATTTCGTTGGAACAGAGGATAATGAAGGGAGACCTCATTGAACTTCTTAAGATTAAGAGGGTCCTAGATATAGTGAATAGAATGGTCTTATTTCTATTAGCAGAGAGGACAAGAACCAGTGGGCGTAGATTCAACATTATTGGTTGGATGTTTAAAGGGGATTTGCATGAGAAACATCTTCAGCAAGAGTGTGGTGTGCGGGTGTGTGGTAGGGGTGTGGGGAGTGGGGAGTGGGGGGGACTGTAAATCAGTTATGAAAGTGTGGTGGAAGTATCAACCCTCATCACATTGGAACAATACTTGGATGTGTTCTTGAAGTACCGTAACCTACAGTGTGAGGGCCCAAGAGCAGGACAGTTGCATTCAGCTGGATAGCTCTTTGCTGACCAGAGCGGGAACGATGGGCCGAAATATCCTCCTTCCGTACTGTAAATTAATATCTTTTCTATAATTCTAAAACTATCATTGCACTGCTGAGACAGCTGCGAATTTCCGGTGAATGTCGATCGGCAAATTAAAGCATGAGATAAAGTTTTCGCTGCGCATCGAAGATGATTCCATGAATATAAATCTTAAGCTCACAAACAACAGACAAGTTGCCGGTCTGATCAAAGTCAAACATCAAATTTCTTATTCAATATAGGGAGAAGAGACAGGAAGGAACATGAGACAGCTGGAGGTATCATATTCATCAGAACAATTGAAGGCAGAACGCAAACGATACCACGTTCAAAACAATTTGGATGACAACAGAGTTAACAATGTAGGTCGAAGATTTTCAGGCGAATGCGTAGCTGCAGAATTGATGCCGGAGCAAAGCTTTCGGGTTCTTAAGGTGTCTTAGTGAACATGCAGCTGCAGCAAGCAATTTGGAAGGCAAATGGAATGTTGACCTTTATTTCTCGATCGTTAAAGTAAATAAGTCTTGCTCAAATTGCACAGGGCCTCGGTGAGATCACACTTATAGTACTGTGCAAAATTTTGTTCTTGTCATCTAGGGAAGAATATATTTGCCATAGATGCGATGCACCGAATGTTCACAAGATTGATTCCTTGGATGAGTGTGTTCTCCTATGAGAAGATATTGAGTACTTTGGGCTATACACTCTCAAGTATCGAAGAATAAGAGGAAAACTCATTGAAGCATACACGATTCTGATTGGGATTGACAAGATAGATGCTGAGGGATTGGCTGGAGACTCTACGACTTGGATACTTATCAGCTGACATTGTTAAGGGATGTCG
Source organism: Pristiophorus japonicus (assembly GCF_044704955.1). Classification (NCBI taxonomy): domain Eukaryota; kingdom Metazoa; phylum Chordata; class Chondrichthyes; family Pristiophoridae; genus Pristiophorus; species Pristiophorus japonicus. Next base: position 157,352,114 of record NC_091987.1, read on the forward strand.
CTCCTCGTTCAAATCTGCTTTCATCGCCCATTTCTTCAAAAACTAACCGACCCATCCGTCCTTGAAAAGCACGAACCCATCTCCAACATCCCTTTGCTTCCCAAATCCTTCAACGTGTTTCCGGATTCCGCACCTGCCACAGTACCGATAGGATTCTCATCAAAGCTACAAATGTCATCCCATGTGACTGTGGCAAAGGTATACTGTCCCTCCCTCTCTGGCTTTATTTTTTTGCAGCCTCGAGACTGTTCGCAACCTTAGTGTTATATTTTACCCTGAAATTAGATTTCGACCACAATCCACAGCATAACTAAGACCGGCTATTTCCAACTCCATAATATTAGCAGTCTCAGCCTTCGCCTCAACTCTTCCACTTCATCCATGCTTTTGTTAACTCTAGATTTAACTATTCCAACACACTCCTGGTTGCCCTCCAATATTAGACCCTATGTTCACTAGAGCTGATCCAAAACTCGGCTGCCCATGTGCTAACTATTCAATGCACCTGTGCTTGCTGACCTATATTGGCTTTCGGTTAAGTAATGCCTCGATTTCAAATTCTTATCCTTATTTTGAACTCCCTCCTTTGCCTCGCCCCTCCATATTTCTGTTATCTCCTCCAGCCGTGTGTGTGTGCTCCTCTAATTCGGCCTTTTTGAGGCTCCCTGTTTCTAATTCCTTGAGAATTGTTGGCCATTCCTCCTGTTGCTTTATGCCCCAAGCTCTGAGACGCCCTGCCTAAACTACTCCGTCTCTCTACCTTTCTTTCCTCCTTAAAGACGCTTATTTAAACCTAATTTTTTTGACCAATCATACGGTCACTTGTCTTCATTTCTCCTCATGCAGCTCGGGTTTGTAATATAAAGCTTACCTGCATGTTGTAATCGTGTTTTCATAATGCTCTTGTTTATCTATTATATGTTAAAATTAACTAAAATGCGTGTAAGCTTAGTTACTCATGGTAAATGCTGAGAAGCGAAGCATGATGGTAAATATAGCAATATGATGCAGACCATTGTAAATGCTGAAGCAGCTCTGTTGTGTCAGCGCCAGGATAGTCAAGGCTGGAACAAGAATTAGTCTTAAAATAAAATGTCAGCAACACAAATTTCTTATCGCTAACCTTCAGCCCAAATTAAACGAGCCGAGATTGTTTATGTAAAGGGTATTCTGGGATAATACTCCGTCTGCTAAAATACCAGATAAAATGTTGAAGATCGAAATCTAGAAATAATGGCAAGAGTATTGAAATGTCATCAGAAACCCTGCTTCAAGCTGTCATGTGTGTGTGTGTTTGTGTGTGTGTGTAGAATAAAAGGTACAAGAGATGCAACTATTAATACCTGAATGTAGCGCGCCCAAAGTTGAAGAGTGACAGAGATCTTCCATCAAAAGAACACAGCAAGATACAACGCTGCAGTCACTCGGTCGGCACCACTGGGCTTTCGAGGAACAGATTGTCCACTATCGCCTTGTGTCTTTCTACTGGATGTAAACAAATTATAAAACCTGTTGTGCGTATTTACAATATACCTGAACCCAGCGTGGTTTGTTGTTGTCACGGCCACAAGTTTCACATCTAACACATGGCTCCCCATATATGACTTTGACCAGAACTGAGACCACGTTTATTGTGCAAACGGCAGCAGGGCATGGGTTATCATTGGGACAAACGGTCAACCCTTGTGGATTAAGTTTCGTGAGAGGGAGCGTTAAAATTAACTGTCCGATAGGGCATTTTAATTGCAACAAGTTACCGACAGGGGATCTTTGGATGATACAGAAAGCGAATGTAAGTAAAAAGTGTGATGATACTGTGAGTTGCATTGCCGTGTCTAACTAATTACCCAAGGGTACCTTTGGAGGTTGCTTTGGCATTTAATAGAAGGAAGGTTATATCAAAGCAATGACAGCCAGGTAAAGTAATAGGTTTGTTTGCATATGCAGCGATGTCACGCATAGACAGAGATTGTGCTGTCGTCCTCGACCAGGAGCATACAATGATTGAAGAACGAAATCAGATTGATATTGTGCAGGGTCAAGTTGCCTCCGCTACTGTAGTTATACAACAGCAGAGTGTGAACACAGCTCAGGCTGGCTCAGCGTTGCACAATATTGACCAAGCTTGAATCCTCATGCATGGAACAAAGAGTTATTCACCTAATTGGGACCGTGGAGACTCTTCACAAGCCGCCTGCTGCACCAGCCGCACAATTAGGAGATGGAGCTCCAGCAAAACCCGAGCAGCTCAATCGGGAGTCCCGTGGGTGGGTACATACGAACAATACCAGTTCTTAGACTACTCCGAGTTACAGATACGTGTCCAACAATGAGGAGCGGTTAAGCCACAAACATGCCCCGTAGATGTAAGACAGTGTGTAAAAACATTTCGAAAATGTCACACCAATTTTGAAGACAGTGACATGCAGAATATTATTTTGTACAGTCTGGCTCCGGAACTGAGAAATGATCTGCCTTTTACTGTTTTTACCAAAGTTTCTAACCTGAGTGAGTTTATTAATCCTTGCAAGCCACGTTGGGAATAGGTAACGTCGAACTCGCGAAAAAATGCACCAGACGAAACAGGGTCCCCATGAAAGACCCACCATATTTGCAGACCGACTATACACTATATATGAGATAATGCGAGGAATCCCTATAATAATTATTTGCCTTGTAGAAACGAGGTTGCTGTTAAAATAAAATCGCTCGAAAATTTTAATCTTCCCGACGAGCCCCTCACGTCATCCATTTAATCACAACACACACTGGACTAATCTTTTGTGAGATGCGAAAGCCGTATCGAACTATTCTAAGCATCGGACCCATAGACCCCAGTGAGGAAACCCCGTCCATGTGCTTGAAGATACCTGAGTCATTCCATCTGCGCCACCCCTTAAAAAATCAGGGGCATGCTGTAATGTTCGCAAGCCAAGACATTATGCCAAGGTCTATCGTTATGCTTGGTGACTGGAGTTTGGGACAGGAAAACTGACACGCCACCAACGCTCAAATCCACCTCCTTATAACTCACGTCCACGTAGTCTGGTGGATACTAAAATAGAAGTGTTGCCTTCCAGTCTGGAACATTTAGCAGCAGGCACTGACAGTAATCTGGACAGACGTTCTACAATTGACAAGGCTCTGGTAGCGATTCAGACATCAGGACGCCCAATAGAACAACCTATGGGCCCTGCTCCACCCCATCCAAAGGGGACCGGAAGTAGCCAGTGACCCGGAATGCCCCAAGGTCTAGTTGTGATGTGGGATCCAGACGGGACAGTCACAGAGGATATTGTGTCTCCGCTTTGCTGCCTGGGGGCCGTCAGCAAACTTTTCCTATGGATAGAGTGTCGTCCGTTATGGTCTTACATACACCACACCCCGAATGCCAGCTGGCATGGTACAAGGGTTAGTTTAATATCAATGGTGATATGGGCAATCAAGTTCCAGCTCATCCAACGAACAGCACTATTGGCGCCTTGAGCCCCATTCCAGTGCAAATTGCCAAAACCGTTCATATCAATATGAACAATGTGATGGGAATTTTGCGGATTAATACCCTCCGTACAGTGGCAGCTCTTAAAGATTATAATCAAAGCTGTTTATGGGTTGATTCAGGACCAGGGGCTATCGGGCACATTATAGATGTTCACTCAGTGTTTGCTGTTGAAAAGCCGAAGCCTGTTGCCATTTGAACGCCTTCAGTGCCTGCTGGTAACATTGTAGTTGTTAATTATGCATTAGCTTTTGCTAAGTGGGATTGTGAGAGAATGACCTTTGAAGTACAAATGAATGGCCCACCAACTCGCGCCGATGAGCAGTCCCCTTTTCAGAGGGATAGTATTCCGTGTTTGCGAACAATCTTTGCCCCATGGGAAGAAGAAGGTGTGTTATGTAAAGGGTGTTACACCACGAACTTCACGGCATGGCCTGTTGGGAAGCCAGATGGGTGCTGGAGACTCACTATTGATTATCAAGCATTGAATAAAGCCACCACAATTCAAAGCCCGATAGTTACTCCAGCCCCTTCCCTGTTGGCTTCGGACCCTATCAACGCTACCGTTTTCACGACTCTTGATATAGTGAAAGTTTTTGGAGTGTTCCATTTGCTAAAGAGAACCAGTATCAATTCCCATTTACAGCTGAGGGGTAGGGGTACACATTTCCGTGTCTTCGACAGGGCTTCCATAACTGGCCTCAATATTCCATCAGCACAAACCCGTCAGAGTATTTGCTAAGCCATCAGCTCTCCTGCAGTATGTGGCCAAACTTTCCCTTTCCACAGAAAATGCCGAGGAGCAATTGTTGCTTTTAAATTAACTATTAGCTCTGTTATTGAAAGCAAGGCTGGTGAACCCGAAAAATGCTCACTCGATGCAGAACAAAGTCACCGTTTTGGATCTAAAGATTCCACCACGGGACATAGCCCTGATCAGGTTGAAGTCGAAATCGTTCAGGGACTCCCACTATCGTTATAACAGACATCGTTACGATCCATTACGGGGTTGAAAGGCTATTTGATAAATTTTAGCCCGAACTTTGCAGAATTGGCCAAGTCCATGTATGAACTGTGTGGGGGCGATAGCCAAACATAATCTGTGAACGCTTTGAAGCAAGCAACAGTACAAGCTTCTGCCCTTATCTCGCCATACCCCAATGAAACTTTTCACTTGAAAGAAGGATCCATCACTTCTAGCCGAACAGCTGTTTTGGGCCAGGAGCAGAAGAGGAGCGGACAGTATTTAGTTTGAAAACGCCACCTGCTAGCTACTTAATTGTATTTACATCAACGAGCTGCAGAATCAAAGAAATATAGAAAATAGGTGCAGGAGTAGGCCATTCGGCCCTTCAAGCCTGCACCACCATTCAATAAGATCCTGGATGATCATTTACTTCATTACGCCTTTCCTGCTTTCTTTCCATACCACTTCATCCCTTTAGCCTTAATAGCCATATCTAACTCCCTCTTTAATGTATATACCGAACTGTCATCAACAACTCTCTGCGTAGAGAATTCCACAGGTTAAAAACTCTCTGAGTGAAGAAGTTTTTCCTCATCTCTGATTTAATGGCTTTTCCCTTATCCTTATACTGTGACCGCTGGTTCTGGACTTTCCCAACATCGGGAACATTTTTCCGGCATCTAACCTGTCCAGTCCCGTCAGAATTTTACATGTTTCTATGAGATCCCCTCTCATTCTTCAAAACTCCAGTGAATACAGGCCCAGTCGATCCAGTCTCTCCTTATATATCAGTCCTGTCTTCCAGGGAATCAGCCTAGTGTACGTTTGCTGCACTCCCGCAATAGCAAGAATGTCCTTCCTAAGATTAGGAGACCAAAAACGGAACACACTATTCCAGGAGAGGCCTCACCAAGGCCCTGTACAACTGCAGTAAGACCTTCTGGTTCCTTTACTCAAATCCCCTAGCTGTGAAGGCCAACATGCCATTTACCTTCTTCATTGCCTGCTACAAATGCATTCCAACCTTCAATGACTGATGTACCATGATAGCCAGATCTCATTGCACCTCCCATTTTCCTAATCTGCCGCGATTCTAATAATGTTTTTGCCACCAAAGTGGATAAACTCACATTTTTCCACATTATACTGCATTTGCCATGTATTTGCCCACTTAACTAACCTATCCAAGTCACTCGCTTAGCATCCTCCTCACAGCTCACACCACCACCCAATTTAGTGTCATCTGCAAAGTTGGAGACATGACATTCAATTCCTCATCTAAATCATTGATGTATATGGTTAATAGCTGGGGTCCGAGCACTGAGCCCTGCGGCACCCCTCTAGTCACTGCCTGCCATTCTGAAAATGACCCATTTATCCCGACTCTTTTCTTCCTCTCTGCCAACCAGTTCTCTATCCATGTCAATATATTACCACCAATAACATGTGCTTTAATTTTGCACAACAATCGCTTGTGTGAGACTTTGGCAAAAGCCATTTGTAAGTCCAAATACACCACATCCTCAGATTCTCCCTTGTCCACTCTACTAGTTACATTCTCACAAAGTTCTCGAAGATTTGTAAAGCATGATTTCCCTTTCATAATTCCATGCTGACTTGGACCGATCCTTGAACTGCTTTCCAAATGCGCTTCTATTTCAACTTTAATAATTGATTCCAAAATGTTCCCCAGTACTGATGTCAGGCTTACCAGCCGATAATTCACCCTCTCTCCCTCCTTTTTTATATAGTGGTATTACATTCGCTACATTCCAGTCCATAGGAACTGATCTACTGTCGTTAGATTGTTGGAAAATGATCACCAATGGATCCACTATTTCTAGGGCAACTTACTTAAGTACTTAAGTGTTGAGTATGGAGAAAGAGTCAGACTGAACAGTGTGAGCTCAATGTAAAGTGTGACCTTAGTCTTTTATTGCAGGTCTCCTCATTGCATCTCTAACCTGTGAAGCCTCCTTAAATAACTTTGCGCCCAAGGCATTAAGATATCCCTTGGGACTTCAGGGGATGAGCATTCTGGTGGCTTTGCACTGTAAATACAAGTTTACATATATAACAACAGTTCCCCACCCCCCCCCCCCGCCCCAACGTCAATCATGTAAATATTTACAACGTGAGTCGATCTGGGGCCCTTCTTGCCCTGGTTGATCGTCTCAGTCTGAAAGCTGGTGTTTTGGAATCATTTGTTGGGCGCTCGCTGGGCTGTGCAGCTAGCCTTGCTAGGCTGCCTGCTGTGTTGGGCCCTGCGGGCCTGCTGTGTAAGATGGGTTATGCTTCATCGTCAACCCTGGTGCCGGTTGCCACTGGTGTGTACGCTGTCAGATCAAAAAAGTTAGGGTCTGAGGTGGGTTGCTCAGGATTGTCCGTGAATCTGAGTTTGATTTGGTCCAAGTGTTTCCGGTGAATGAGTCCATTTGAAAGTTTGACCCAAAGCACCCGACTCCCCACTTTTGCCATGGCAGTGCCGGGAAGCCACTTGGGACATTGTCCATTATTTAACACAAATACAGGACCATTAATTTCAATCTCGCATGACACATTTTCGTTATCATTGTTGAAGCAGGCTGTTCTCCACCTTTTCATGTAAATCAGGGTGAACTAACTGGAGCCTTGTCTTAAGTGCTCTTTTCATGAACAGTTAAGCAGGTGGGATCCCAGTGGTTGGGTGGGGTCTTGTGCAGTAGCTAAGCTGGACTCGGGAGAGGCGAGTCTGCAGTGAAGCTTCAGTTACCCTTTTCAAGCCTTGCTTAAAGGATTGCAATGTGCTCTCTGCCGGACCATTGGACACTGGTTTTAGTAGGGCAGATGTGACATGTTTGATCCCGTTATGGGACATGAAATCTCTGAAATCAGCACTGGTAAAACATGAACCGTTGTCACTCACAAGACATCAGGTAGGCCGTGTATGGCAAGCGTAGCCCGCAGGCTTTCAATACTGGCAGCGGACATGCCTGCCAAAATGTTCACAGATTCAATCCACTTGAAGTACGGGTCTACAAACGCGAGGAATATTTTTCCCAAGAACGGGCCTGCATTGTCGACGTGTACCTGAGACCACGGTTTGGAGGGCTAAGACCATAATCTTAGCGGCGCCTCCCTGGGTACATTGCTTAACTGCGAGCATGTAGTATATGTGTGAACGCAGACTCTAAGTCTTCATCGATACCGGTCCACATTACGTGGGATGAAGGTGTCTCTGCCCTTCATGGCAATCACTACTCGATTGCCCCACAGAAGGCAGTCTGCCTGCATCAACATTTCATCTCTGTGCCGCTGGTACGGCTTATATCTTCCTGCATTTCCACTGGGACACTGGACCAGTTCCGTGAAGCACACAGTTGTTGACTAGAGATAATAAGGGCTCCTGACTTCTCCAGGTGTTGAACTGCCAGGCAGTGACAGGTGATTGCTCACTCTTAAAAGCTTCCAAAACCATTACTAGATATTCGGGTTGACACATTTCCACCCACGTGGTGGGCAATGGCAGCCTACTGTGAGCATCGGCACAGTTTTCTTTGCCTGATCTGTGGCGGATGGTATAGTTGTATGTGGACAACGTGAGCGCCCATCTCAGGATGCGAGCCAATGCGTTGGTGTTTGTCCCTTTAATGTCGGAAAGCAGGGATATAAGTGGACTTTGGTCAGTTTCCAATTAGAATTTTAGCCCAAACAGTATTGATGCATTTTCATTACCCCATAAACACACGCTAACGCTTGTTTCTCAATCATGCTGTAGGCTGTCTCAGCCTTAGACAGACTCCTGGATGAATAGGCAATGAGTTGCAGTTTCCCGAAATCATTAGCTTATTGCAATACACACCTGATGCCATATGACGACGCATCATATGCTAGTACCAACCGCTCACATGGGACATACGGCACAAGCAATTTGTTGAGCATAACAATGTTGTCACTTTTACAAAGGCATTTTCTTGGCTTTTGCCCCAAACTCATTCGTTCCCTTTTCGTAGTAAGACATGTAGTGGTTCGAACAGTATGCTGAGACACAGTAAGAAGTTATCAAAGTTGTTCAGGAGTCCCAGACACAACCGCAGCTCCGCCACATTCTGTGGCCTCAGTGCATTCTCGATTGCTTCTGTCTTCGTGTTGGTGGATCTGATGCCGTCCGATGCAACACTCCTTCCCAGGAACTCCACTTCAGATGCCAGGAAAACGCACTTCGATTGTTTTAAACTGAGCCCCATGCGGTTGAGTCGATTTAGAACGTCATCCAGGTTCTGTAGATGCTCGACTGTGTTCCGACATATGATCAAGATGTCGTCCTCGAAGACCACGATATGCGGGACCGACTTCAGTAGGCTCTCTATGTTCCTCTGGAATATCGCCGCCATAGATCGGATTCCAAACGGGCATCTCTAATAAAATAAATTTCTGCGTGTTGATTAAGGTGAGGGCCTTCGATGAATCCTCCAGTTCCTGCGACATGTCGGCTGAAGTCAGATCGAGCTTCGTGAACGTCTTTCCTCACGCCAGCATTGCAAAGTGGTCGTCGGCCTTTAGTAGATGGTATTGGTCCTTCAGGGAGAAACGATTGATAGTTACTTGTAATCGCCACAGATTCTGATGGTGCCGTCTCCCTTGAAGACTGGAAAGATAGGATTGGCCCACTCGTTGAACTCGATCAGGGAAATGATCTCCATTCTTTGCAGCTGGTCTAGCTCGATCTCTCATCATGTATGGTACTGCTCTCGTCTTGAGATGAATGGTTCACGGCCCCAAAATTAGGTGGATCTGAACTTTTGCTGCTTGGAATTCTCTGATGCCGGGTTCAAACAGTGAAGAAAATTTGTTTAGGACCTGGGCACACGAAGTGATATCAGTGGGCAATAATGCTTGGAGGTCGTCGCAGTTGCAACGTATCTTTCCCAGCCAGCTCCTGCCGAGCAGCGTGGCACCTTCGTCCGTTGCCACCCAGAGTGGTAACTTGTGAAGCGCTCCATTGTAGGAGACCTTTACGGTAGCACTGACGATTACATTTATCAGTTCACTCATGTAAGTTCTTAGTTTCATGCAAACTGGAGTTAAGACTGGCCTTGAGGCCTTGTTGCATCACAAACTTTAGAAATTCTTTTTGCCCATGATAGTATTGCTCGCACCCGTGTCCAGCTCCATTGAAACCGGGAGTCTATTTATTTCAACATTCAGCACTATTGGGGATAATTCATACTGAATGTGTGCACCCCATGTACTTTTGCCTCATCGATCTGAGGCTCTGGTACGTCATGATCCTCAGTGGATCTGTCCTCCTCTGCAACATGGTGGTTTGTAGTTTTAACAGGCTTTGCAGCTTGCCTGCACACTTGCTGGAGGTGTCCCATTGTTCCACAGCCCTAGCAAACTTACTCTTTCAATCGGCATGATGGAAGCGATGATCACCCCCGCTGCACCAACAAGGTCTTAATGGCCTTGCATTCATCACCCTTGAAGGTGGACTCTGAGACATCTGCGGACGTGTAGCTGCAAGTAAGAGTGACCTGCCCTGTACGTTACGATTCGAAAACAACATCGCTTTGTTCACAGTAATTGTGCTGAGAGATTTGCTTCGTCATGTGGCAATGAACGCCTGGGCTATCGCTACGGCCTACTCAAGGTTGGGGTCTCTAGAGTCAAATGTTTGCGAAGTATGGTTTTGTGGCCAATTCCAGGTACAAAAAAGTCTCTGAGCATGTGCTCCAAATTCGCAATGTACTACAAGGCATCTTAGCTCGCCGATATAACTCGCCATTCGTAGCTGTAGAACCGGTTCCTCGCCATCAGAACGTTTTCCTTTGGGTTCAAATCTCTTGGACCAGTGTGCACAAATAATCGAACGATTTCTCCGTGGGTTTCGCTGGAGTGAGCAGATTCTTCATGTACGTTGGTGCCCCACAGACTGTGAGGAGGATAGCCCTTCGTTTGGCCACACTCTCTTCCCCTTCTAACTCGTTGGTCACGAACTATTGTTCGAGTCGCTCCACAAAAGTTTCCCAATCATCTCCCTAGGAGAATTTCTCCAGGATGCCCACTGTTCTCTGCATCGTTGAGTTCACTATCTGTACCTCGTTGCCAGTTGTTGAGCATGGAGAAAGAGTCAGACTGAACACTGTGAGCTCAAAGTAAAGTAAAGTGTGACTTAATATTTTATTGCAGATCTCCAGAGAGCCTCCCCAACCTGTGAAGCCTTTTAAATCCTGTGCTCCAAAAGTATTATGGGACCCCTTGGGACTCCAGGGGATTACCCCTCTGGTGGCTGTACAGAGTAAATACAAGTTTACAAATATAACATCTGTGATGCAGACTATCAGGCCCGGGGGATTTATCGGTCTTCAATCCCATCAATTTCCTTAAATCAATTTCCTGAATAATAAGGATTTCCTTCAGTTCCTCCTTCTCGCTAGTCCCGTTGTCCCCTAGTATTTTCGGAATGTTATTTGTTTCTTCCTTCGTGAAGATAGAGCCAAAGTAGTTTTTCAATTGGTCTGCCATTTCTTTGTTCTCCATTATAAATTCACCAGATTCTCACGACAAGGGACCTACGGTTGTCTTCACTAATCTTTTTCTCCTCAAATATCTATAGAAGCTTTTGCAATCAGTTTTTATGTTCTGAGCAAGCTTCCCCTCATAATCTATTTTCCCACTCCGAATGAAAACGTTTGTCCTCCTCTTCGGATTTCTAAATTTCTCCCAGTCCTCACGTTTGCTGCTTGTTCCGGCCAATTTTATGCCTCTTCCTTGGATTTAACATTATCCCTACTTTCCCTTGTTAGCATCGAACAGCATTTACAACAATATGTTAGCCAAGTGTTCCTGCACTCAACACATACACCCGTTACCTCCTCTTAAAACCAAGTGATCGAAAGTTGTCCGCACAACGGATAATTAAATGGCCACTTGATTTATTGCAGCGAGATTTCAATATCACCCGCGTGAACAAAGTTTCTGCCTCCGAAGCTCGTTTATGAGCGAAGTGCACAACAGTTCCCCTAACCTATGCTGGAGATGGACTTAAAACCAGTAAAAGCCAATGTTACTTCAGAAGCTCGAATGTGCATGTGGATTGTTCGTCTTAGTAAGTTGATGACCACGCGAAAGCGAATTGTGCCATGGTTGATATAGACGCTCCCAATTGTTCCATGGGATTCCAAATTGCCTTCCAACCATTTCAGGAAGCAGAGCTGATAGCTGTTACTCTCGGCGCTCAATTTACAGCATAGGCAGCAAGTAATATTTGGTCGGGCAGCAGTTATATCTGCAATGTAGCGATGGCCTTGCCTCTATACCACAAAAATGAGTATTGGTTATCAGATCGTAAACCTTTACTACATTCTGGTCTCCTTCATATATAATTGCAAGGATTCCAAGAGCGATTCGCACACTCTCATGTAGGAAAGATATCAGAACATCAGAAAGATTCAACACCCACACCCGATATGACAATGCAGCCGACTGGCTTGCAACGGAATCCACAAAGAAGAATTGCCAGTACCCAGGAGGGCAGTGGATACATTCCCGACACCAGTTGTGGCACCCGCTAATAAAGTAAAAGCTATCGAGTTCAGAGATCTACAACTTCGTGTACTCCATATGATCAAGTTATTGCATGGCAATATCAGGGTTGCCCGCTACCATATCCCACCCCATGGGCAAATTTCAAAGTGCTTCAGTGTAGCGATGGAGTCAGTCCCTCCCTGCGTATGATTAACAACAAGGATGGTAATTTAGTTGTGTGTATTACTCCCCAACTTAAAGACTTTCACTCCCACCAAGCGTCTGGACATTACTCAGCATCTACCAAGCTACAAAAGTTAATACGCTTCTGCTGGTGGCCCGAAAAGAAACAACATTTACCACAAAATGTTGAACGATGCCTACCATGCTTGCAAATTAAAAAACCTTCTTGTTCTATTCGTGCCCCACTCAGATCGCAGCGTCACCTGATAGCTGCCGGACACATTTACAGAACGATGTTCTTGTCTTGCAGTGGTTCACAAATTTACCATTGGAGAGAGAACTTTCCAATCAGGGACAATAAGGCGCATACTGCAGCACGAATCCATTTAAATGTGGTGTTCTGTAGATGGGGAAAACCTGTACAGGTGAATAACGACCGGTGTCCAGGAATATAATCACCCGCTGGATACATGGACTGTGTGACATTGAATGTGGCTCCAAAATATTATCTCCGGCTGGAGACCGAGATTGTGGGACATTGAATGTGGGTCCGGAATATAATCTCCCGCTGGGTCAAGGGACTGTGTGACATTGAAATGAGTGCCCAGAATATAGTCTCCCGCTGGATACAGGGACTGTGGGACATCGAATGTGGGTCCGGGATATAACATCCCGCTGGATACAGGGACTGTGGTTCATTGAATGTGGGTCCAGTATATAATCTCCTGCTGGATACAGGGACTGTGGGACATTGAATGTTGGTCGGGAATATAATCTCCCTCTGGATACAGGGACCATGGGACACTGAATGTGGACCAAGAATATAATGTCCCTCTGGATACAGGGACTGTGGGACATTGAATGTGGGCCCGGAATATAATCACCCGCTGGATACAGGGACTGTGTGACATTGAATGTGGCTCCACAATATTATCTCTGGCTGGATACCGAGACTGTGGGACATTGAATGTGGGTCCGGAATATAATCTGCCACTGGATAGAGGGACTGTGTGACATTGAATGTGGGCCGAGAATATAATCTCCGGCTGGATACAGGGACTGTGGGACACTGAATGTGGGTCCGGAATATAATCTCCTGCTGGATATTGGGACTGCAGGACATTCAATGTGGGCCCAGAATATAATCTCCCACTGGATACCTGGTCTGTGTGACATTGAATGTGGCTCCGGAATATAATCTCTGGCTGGATACCGAGACTGTGGGACATTGAATGTGGGTCCAGAATATAATCTCCCACTGGATAACGGGTCTGTTTGACATTGAATGTGGCACCAGAATATAATCTCCGGCTGGATACAGGGAGTGTGTAACATTGAATGTGCGTCTGGAATATAATCTCCCGCTGGATACTGGGATTGTGGAATATTGAATGTGGGTCTGGAATATAATCTCCCGCTGGAGACTGCGACTGTGTGACTTTGAATGTGGGTCTGGAATATAATCTCCCGCTGGATACACGGATTGTGGGACACTGAATGTGGCTCCGGAATATAATCCCTGGGTGGATACCGAGACTGTGGGACATTGAATGTGGGTCCAGAATATAATCTCCCACTGGATAACGGGTCTGTTTGACATTGAATGTGGCACCAGAATATAATCTCCGGCTGGATACAGGAAGTGTGTAACATTGAATGTGGGTCTGGAATATAATCTCCCGCTGGATACTGGGATTGTGGGATATTGAATGTGGGTCTGGAATATAATCTCCCGCTGGAGACTGCGACTGTGTGACTTTGAATGTGGGTCTGGAATATAATCTCCCGCTGGATACAGGGACTGTGTGACAAAGAATGTGGGCCCGGAATATAAACTTCCGCTGGATACAGGGACTGTGGGACATTGAATGTGGTTCCAGAATATAATCTGCCGCTGGATACGGGGACTGTGGGACATTGAATGTGGGTCCAGAATATAATCTGCCGCTGGATACAGCGACTGTGGGACATTGAATGTGGGTCCGAAATATAATCTCCTGCTTTATACAGGGACTGTGGGATATTGAAGATGGGTTCTGGAATATAATCTCCCTCTGGAAAGAGGGACTGTGGGACATTTAATGTGGGTCGGATATATAATCTCCCTCTGGATAATGGGACTGTGTGACACTGAAGGTGGCTCCGGAATATACTCTCCCGCTGGTACTGGGCCTGTGCGACATTGAATGTGGTTACTGAATATAATCACCCGCTGGATACAGGGATTGTGTGACATTGAATGTGGCTCCAAAATATTATCTCCGGCTGGATACCGAGATTGTGGGACATTGAATGTGGGTCCAGAATATAATCTGCCGCTGGATATTAGACTGTGGGACATTGAATGTGGGCCCAGAATATAATCTCCGGCTGGATACAGGGAGTGTGTGACATTGAATGTGGGTCTGGAATATAATTTCCCACTGGGTACTGGGATAGTGGGACATTGAATGTGGGTCTGGAATATAATCTGCCGCTGGACACTGCGACTGTGGGACATTCAATGTGGGTCCAGAATTTAAACTCCCGCTGGATAAAGGGACTGTGGGACTTCTAATTTGGTCTGGAATACAATCTCAAGATGGATACAGGGACTGTGCGACTTTGAATGTGGGTCTGGAATATAATCTCAGCTGGATACACGGATTGTGGGCCACTGAATGTGGGTCCGGAATATAATCTCCCGCTGGATACAGGGACTGTGTGACAATGAATGTGGGCCCGGAATATAAACTCTCGCTGGATATAGGGACCGTGAGACATTAAATGTGGGTCCGGAATATCATCTCCCGCTGGATCAAGGGACTTTGTGACTTTGAAATGAGGGCCCAGAATATAATCTCCCGCTGGATACAGGGTCTGTGGGACATTGAATGTGGGTCTCGAATATAATCTCCCTCCGGATACAGGGTCAGTGGAACAATGAATGTGGGTCCGGAATATAAGCTCCCGCTGGATACAGGGACTGTGTGACATTGAATGCGGGTCTGGAATATAATCTCCTGCTTTATACAGGGACTGTGGGATATTGAAGATGGGTTCTGGAATATAATCTCCCTCTGGAAAGAGGGACTGTGGGACATTTAATGTGGGTCGGAAATATAATCTCCCTCTGGATAAAGGGACTGTGTGACACTGAATGTGGCTCCGGAATATAATCTCCCGCTGGATACTGGGCCTGTGCGACATTGAATGTGGTTCCTGAATATAATCACCCGCTGGATACAGGGATTGTGTGACATTGAATGTGGCTCCAAAATATTATCTCCGGCTGGATACCGAGATTGTGGGACATTGAATGTGGGTCCGGAATATAATCTGCCGCTGGATATTAGACTGTGGGACATTGAATGTGGGCCCAGAATATAATCTCCGGCTGGATACAGGGAGTGTGTGACATTGAATGTGGGTCTGGAATATAATTTCCCACTGGATACTGGGATAGTGGGACATTGAATGTGGGTCTGGAATATAATTTCCCGCTGGATACTGGGATAGTGGGACATTGAATGTGGGTCTGGAATATAATCTGCCGCTGGACACTGCGACTGTGGGACATTCAATGTGGGTCCAGAATTTAAACTCCCGCTGGATAAAGGGACTGTGGGACTTCTAATGTGGGTCTGGAATACAATCTCAAGATGGATACAGGGACTGTGCGACTTTGAATGTGGGTCTGGAATATAATCTCAGCTGGATACACGGATTGTGGGCCACTGAATGTGGGTCCGGAATATAATCTCCCGCTGGATACAGGGACTGTGTGACAATGAATGTGGGCCCGGAATATAAACTCTCGCTGGATATAGGGACCGTGAGACGTTAAATGTGGGTCCGGAATATCATCTCCCGCTGGATCAAGGGACTGTGTGACATTGAAATGAGGGCCCAGAATATAATCTCCCGCTGGATACAGGGTCTGTGGGACATTGAATGTGGGTCTCGAATATAATCTCCCTCCGGATACAGGGTCAGTGGAACAATGAATGTGTGTCCGGAATATAAGCTCCCGCTGGATACAGGGACTGTGTGACATTGAATGCGGGTCTGGAATATAATCACCCTCTGGATACAGGTGCTGTGGGACATTGAATGTGGGTCCGGAATATATTCTCCCACTGGATACTGGGACTGTGTGACATAGAATTTGGGTCCGGAATATAATCTGCCGCTGGATACAGGGACTGTGGGACATTGAATATGTTCCGGAATATAATCTCCCGCTGGATAAAGGGACTGAGGGTATTGAATGTTGGTTTGGAATATAATCTCCCACTGGATACAGTGACTGTGGGACATTGATGGTGGGTCCGGGAAAAATCTCCCGCTGGATACAGTGATTGTGGGACATTGAATGTGGGTCCGGGATATGACATCCCGCTGGATACAGGGACTGTGAGTCATTGAATGCGGGTCTGGAATATAATCTCCCTCTGGATACAGGTACGGTGGGACATTGAATGTGGGTCCGGAATATAATCTCCCGCTGGATACAGGGACTGTGGGACATTGAATGTGGGTCCGGGATATAATATCCCGCTGGATACAGTGACTGTGTAACAAAGAATGTGGGTCTGGCAAATATTCTGCCGCTGGAGATAAGGACTGTGTGACATTGAAATGAGGGCCCAGAATATAATCTCCCACTGGATACTGGGCCTGTGCGACATTGAATGTGGGCCCAGAATATAATCTCCCACTGGATACAGGGAGTGTGTGACATTGAATGTGGGTCCGGAATATAATCTCCTGCTGGATATTGGACTGTGGGACATTCAATGTGGGCCCAGAATATAATCTCCCACTGGATAACGGGTCTGTTTGACATTGAATGTGGCACCAGAATATAATCTCCGGCTGGATACAGGGAGTGTGTGACATTGAATGTGGGTCTGGAATATAATCTCCCACTGGATACTGGGCTTGTAGGACATTGAATGTGGGTCTGGAATATAATCTCCTGCTGGATACTGCGACTGTGGGACATTCAATGTGGGTCCGGAATATAATCTCAAGATGGATACAGGGACTGTGTGACTTTGAATGTGGGTCTGGAATATAATCTCCCGCTGGATACACGGATTGTGGGACACTGAATGTCGGTCCAGAATATAATCTGCCGCTGGATACAGGGACCGTAGGACATTGAATGTGTTCCGGAATATAATATAATATGCTTTATACAGGGACTGTGGGACATTGAAGATGGGTTCTGGAATATAATCTCCCTCTGGAAAGAGGGACTGTGGGACATTTAATGTGGGTCGGGAATATCATCTCCCTCTGGATAAAGGGACTGTGGGACACTGAATGTGGCTCCGGAATATAATCTCCCGCTGGATACTGGGCCTGTGCGACATTGAATGTGTTTCCTGAATATAATCACCCGCTGGATACAGGGACTGTGTGACATTGAATGTGGCTCCAAAATATTATCTCCGACTGGATACCGAGATTGTGGGACATTGAATGTGGGTCCGGAATATAATTTCCCACTGCATAACGGGTCTGTTTGACATTGAATGTGGGCCCAGAATATAATCTCCGGCTGGATACAGGGAGTGTGTGACATTGAATGTGGGTCTGGAATATAATTTCCCACTGGATACTGGGATAGTGGGACATTGAATGTGGGTCTGGAATATAATTTCCCGCTGGATACTGGGATAGTGGGACATTGAATGTGGGTCTGGAATATAATCTGCCGCTGGACACTGCGACTGTTGGACATTCAACGTGGGTCCACAATTTAAACTCCCGCTGGATAAAGGGACTGTGGGACATCTAATGTGGGTCTGGAATATAATCTCAAGATAGATACAGGGACTGTGTGAATTTGAATGTGGGTCTGGAATATAATCTCAGCTGGATACACGGATTGTGGGCCACTGAATGTGGGTCCGGAATATAATCTCCCGCTGGATACAGGGACTGTGCGACAATGAATGTGGGTCCGGAATATCATCTCCCGCTGGATCAAGGGACTGTGTGACATTGAAATGAGGGCCCAGAATATAATCTCCCGCTGGATACAGGGTCTGTGGGACATTGAATGTGGGTCTGGAATATAATCTCCCTCCGGATACAGGGTCAGTGGAACAATGCATGTGGGTCCGGAATATAATCTCCCGCTGGATACAGGGACTGTGGGACATTGAATGTGGGTCTGGAATATAAGCTCCCGCTGGATGCAGGAACTGTGGAACATTGAATGTGGGTCCTGAATAGAATCTCCCGCTGGATATAGGGACAGGGCAACTTTAAATGTGGGTCCGGAATATAATCTCCCTCTCGATACAGGGATTGTGGGATACTGAATAAGGGCCAAGAATATAAGCACCCGCTGGAAACAGGGACTGTGTGACATTGAATGCGGGTCTGGAATATAATCTCCCTCTGGATACAGGTGCTGTGGGACATTGAATGTGTGTCCGGAATATATTCTTCCACTGGATACTGGGACTGTGTGACATAGAATTTGGGTCCGGAATATAATCTGCCGCTGGATACAGGGACTGTGGGACATTGAATATGTTCCGGAATATAATCTCCTGCTGGATAAAGGGACTGTGGATATTGAATGTGGGTTTGGAATATAATCTCACACTGGATACAGTGACTGTGGGACATTGATGGTGGGTCCGGGAAAAATCTCCCGCAGGATACAGTGATTGTGGGACATTGAATGTGGGTCCGGGATATGACATCCCGCTGGATACAGGGACTGTGGGTCATTGAATGCGGGTCTGGAATATAATCTCCCTCTGGATACAGGTACGGTGGAACATTGAATGTGGGTCCGGAATATAATCTCCCGCTGGATACAGGGACTGTGGGACATTGAATGTGGGTCCGGGATATAATCTCCCGCTGGATACAGTGACTGTGTGACAAAGAATGTGGGTCTGGCAAATAATCTGCCGCTGGAGATAAGGACTGTGTGACATTGAAATGAGGGCCCAGAATATAATCTCCCACTGGACACAGGGACTGTGGGACACTAAATGTGGGTCCGGAATATAATCTCCCTCCGAATACAGGGTCTGTGGGACATTGAATGTGGGTCTGGAATATAATCTCCCGCTGCATACAGGGAGTGTGGATCATTGAATGTGGGTCCTGAATAGAATCTCCCGCTTGATTTTGGGACAGGGCAACATTGAATGTGGGTCCGGAATATAATCTCCCACTGGATACAAGGACTGTGGGGCATTTAATGTGGGTCAAGAATATAATCTCCCTCTGGATAAAGGGTCAGTGGAACAATGAATGTGGGTCCGGAATATAATCTCCCGCTGGATACAGGGACTGTGGGACATTGAATGTGGGTCTGGAATATAAGCTCCCGCTGGATGCAGGAACTGTGGAACATTGAATGTGGGTCCGGAATATAATCTGCCGCTGGATATAGGGACTGTGGGACATTGAATATGTTCCGGAATATAATCTCCCGCTGGATAAAGGGACTGTGGATATTGAATGTGGATTTGGAATATAATCTCCCACTGGATACAGTGACTGTGGGACATTGATGGTGGGTCCGGGAAAAATCTCCCGCTGGATACAGTGATTGTGGGACATTGAATGTGGGTCCGGGATATGACATCCCGCTGGATACAGGGACTGTGGGTCATTGAATGCAGGTCTGGAATATAATCTCCCTCTGGATACAGGTACGGTGGGACATTGAATGTGGGTCCGGAATATAATCTCCCGCTGGATACAGTGACCGTGTGACAAAGAATGTGGGTCTGGCAAATAATCTGCCGCTGGAGATAAGGACTCTGTGACATTGAAATGAGGGCCCAGAATATAATCTCCCACTGGACACAGGGACTGTGGGACACTAAATGTGGGTCCGGAATATAATCTCCCTCCGAATACAGGATCTGTGGGACATTGAATGTGGGTCTGGAATATAATCTCCCGCTGGATACAGGGAGTGTGGATCATTGAATGTGGGTCCTGAATAGAATCTCCTGCTGGATTTTGGGACAGGGCAACATTGAATGTGGGTCCGGAATATAATCTCCCAGTGGATACAAGGACTGTGGGGCATTTAATGTGGGTCAAGAATATAATCTCCCTCTGGATAAAGGGACTGTGGGACACCGAATGTGGCTCCGGAATATAATCTCCCGCTGGATACTGTGCCTGTGCGACATTGAATGTGGGTCCAAAACTTATCTCCGGCTGGATACCGAGACTGTGGGACATTGAATTTGGGCCCGGAATATAAACTGCTGCTGGATAGAGGGACTGTGTGACATTGAATGTGGGTCCGGAATATAATCTCCTGCTGGATATTGGACTGTGGGACATTCAATGTGGGCCCAGAATATAATCTCCCACTGGATAACGGGTCTGTTTGACATTGAATGTGGCACCAGAATATAATCTCCGGCTGGATACAGGGAGTGTGTGACATTGAATGTGGGTCTGGAATATAATCTCCCACTGGATACTGGGCTTGTAGGACATTGAATGTGGGTCTGGAATATAATCTCCTGCTGGATACTGCGACTGTGGGACATTCAATGTGGGTCCGGAATATAATCTCAAGATGGATACAGGGACTGTGTGACTTTGAATGTGGGTCTGGAATATAATCTCCCGCTGGATACACGGATTGTGGGACACTGAATGTCGGTCTGGAATATAAATTTCCACTGGATAAAAGGACTGTGGGATGTAGAATGTGGGTCCAGAATATAATCTGCCGCTGGATACAGGGACGGTATGACATTGAATGTGTTCCGGAATATAATATAATATGCTTTATACAGGGACTGTGGGACATTGAAGATGGGTTCTGGAATATAATCTCCCTCTGGAAAGAGGGACTGTGGGACATTTAATGTGGGTCGGGAATATCATCTCCCTCTGGATAAAGGGACTGTGGGACACTGAATGTGGCTCCGGAATATAATCTCCCGCTGGATACTGGGCCTGTGCGACATTGAATGTGGTTCCTGAATATAATCACCCGCTGGATACAGGGACTGTGTGACATTGAATGTGGCTCCAAAATATTATCTCTGGCTGGATACCGAGATTGTGGGACATTGAATGTGGGTCCGGAATATAATTTCCCACTGGATAACGGGTCTGTTTGACATTGAATGTGGGCCCAGAATATAATCTCCTGCTGGATACAGGGAGTGTGTGACATTGAATGTGGGTCTGGAATATAATTTCCCGCTGGATACTGGGATAGTGGGACATTGAATGTGGATCTGGAATATAATCTGCCGCTGGATACTGCGACTGTGGGACATTCAATGTGGGTCCAGAATTTAAACTCCCTTTGGATAAAGGGACTGTGGGACATCTAATGTGGGTCTGGAATATAATCTCAAGATGGATACAGGGACTGTGTGACTTTGAATGTGGGTCTGGAATATAATCTCCCGCTGGATACACGGATTGTGGGACACTGAATGTGGGTCCGGAATATAATCTCCCGCTGGATACAGGGACTGTGTGACAATGAATGTGGGCCCGGAATATAAACTCTCGCTGGATACAGGGATTGTGGGACATTGAATGCTGGCCCAGAATATAATTTCTCACTGGATATAGGGACCGTGAGACATTGAATGTGGGTATGGAATATAATCTCCCGCTGGATCAAGGGACTGTGTGACATTGAAATGAGGGCCCAGAATATAATCTTCAGTTGGAAACAGGGACTGTGGGTCACTAAATGTGGGTCCGGAATATAATCTCCCTCGGGATACAGGGTCTGTGGAACAATGAATGTCGGTCCGGAATATAATCTCCAGCTGGATACAGGGACTGTGGGACATTGAATGTGGGTCCGGAATATAATCTCCCGTTGGATTCAGGGACTGTGGGACATTGAATGTTGGTCCAGAATTTAATTTCCCGCTGGATACAGGGACTATGTGACAATGAATGTGGGTCTGGAATATAATCTCCCTCTGGATACAGGGATTGTGGGATACTGAATGAGGGACAAGAATATAAGCCCCCGCTCGATACAGGGACTGTGTGACATTGAATGCGGGTCTGGAATATTATCTCCCTCTGGATACAGGTGCTAACCCTTTTCCTCGCTTCCTATCCTTCCTAAATGTTGAATGCCCCTAGATGTTGAGTTCCCAGCCTTGGTCACCATTGACCCATGTCTCCGTGATGCCAATCACATCATATCCGTTAAAAGCTGTCTGCGCAGTTAGTTCGTCCAACTTATTCTGAATACTTCTTGCATTGTGGCACAAAACCTTCAATCTTGTCTTTTTTACACACTTTGTCCCTTTAGAATTTTTGTGAAATGTGGTCCTTTTTGTTTTTGCCTTGGGTTTCTCTGCCCTCCACTTTTACTATTCTCCTTGCTGTCTTTCGCTTCTGCCTCCATTTTAGTTCCCTCTGTCTCCCTGCATCGGTTCCCCCTGCCATGTTTGTTTAACTGCTCCCCAACAGCACTAGCAAATACTGCCCCTCGGACATTGGTTCCGGTCCTTCCCAGGTGCACACAACCTATTCAAAATGTTCTTATTGCTAAATGCTCCAGTCCAAGAAACATCCTCGTTAATATAATCTGTTCGCTTTCTAGTGCAATCACATCTTTCCAGTACTGTCGTGACCAGAACTGCACGCAGTACGCTAGCTGTGGTCTACATAATGTTTTGTACATTTCAAGCTTAACCACCCTGCTCATGTCTTCTATGCCTCAGCTAATAAAGTCATATTTTCCGTACATCTTCGTAACCACATTATCTACCTGGCCTGCTTCGGGATCCGTGGGTATGCACTCTAAAGTCCGTTTGTTGCTGTACACTTCTCAGTGTCCTGCACTTTAATGTATATTCCATCGCGGTGTGAGCCCTCGCCAAATCCATTCCCCCAACAGTTCTCTGGTTTGAAGTTCATTTGCCACTGTTCTGCCGTGCAGAGCAGTTCATTTATATCATCCTGCAATCTACAGATTTCTTCTTCATTATCAACCAGACAGCCGACTTTAGCATCACCTGCAAACATCTGAAGCATACCCGCTACATTTAAGTTTAAATCAATGATATATGCCATAAAAATCAAGCGACCTATTAGTGAGCCCTGCTAAACCCCACTGCAAAAAAGACTTTCAGTCACAAAACCATCATGAACCAATATACTTTGCTTCCTGCCTCAGTTTGCCACTTTTCCCTGGATTCTCTGGGCCTTTAATTTCGTGACCAATCTGCCATTTGTGATATTATTTACAGCCTTGCTACACTGGAACAAACGCACTACCCTCATCCACCCTCCTTGTTAACGGCTCACATGAATCAATCAAATTATTCAGTCACAGCCTTCGCTTAACAAATCCATGCTGACTGTCCTTGATTAATCCATCTGCCTTATAAATTGATTGATCCTTTCCATCAGTATGTTCCCATCACCGACTTTGTGTTGACTGGCCTGTTATTACTCGGTCTCTCCCCTTCTCCTCTTTTAAACAAAGGTATTACATTTGCAGACTTCCAGTCCTCCGAAGTCACACCTGTAGCAAGAGAGGATTGGAAATTGATTGTGAGAGCCCCTGCAAATTACCTTTTGCTGCTCTTAACAGCTTGGGATACACGTCATCCGCGCTTGAGGATGTAGCCACTTTCAAAACTGCTCAGACCATTATTATTTCCTTTTTCACTATTTTTATGTTAAATAATATGTCACACTCCTCTCTGATTGCACTGCCTGCAACTCGCTTTGTCTTTTGAGAAAACAGACGTAAATTATTCATTAAGTGCTCTACTCGCTTCTTATGCCTCCACAAACAGATTACCTTTATGGTCTCGAATAGACCCTAATCTTGCTTTACTTACCCTCCTCCTCTTATGTATTTAATCCACTTAATGTGGTAATGCACTTATTTTCGATCTAAAAATGTAACCGTGATTTCATGTTGGAAGACATCACTTCATTTTTAACAATTTAAATAACTGGTATCTTGACAATCAGTGTTACTGTTTCTCTTTTTCTTTTAACCATTCTCTCTCTTATTTTTCCCTTTCATTCCATTCCCTCACAATCCAGGCTTACTTCTCTCACTTCTGTCACCTCTGTTTCACCTCTATCTTAATGTTATTTATTATTAGATTCTCAGCTTATTACTTATGTGTCTTTCACTTCCCTTGGTACATTCTTACTTATCCCGCTCGTTCTCTTTTAGTTCATTATCGCTCTAGAGAAAGATGAAGTAGAGGTGTTGAGGAAACAAGCTGTGAAAAGCAGAGGGCATGGAGGACAGAGAAAATGAGAAGAGGAAACGATAAAAACGAGGATGAAAACTGCGATAACAGAGGGAACATTTTGGATGGCCAGAAAGAATACAAACATCAAAGAACACATCGAGGCAAAGCAAGACTTGCAGAAAGAAGACAAGGAGGGAGGTGCAGCGATAGGAAATTAAAGAGAGATTACAAAGCAAGGACTCAGTGAGAAACAGTGAGCCAGGATAAAGACGCAAGAAGTGAAAATTAGACAGAGACCCAATTCAATTCAAAAAATAACCAACCGAGTGGGAGGGAAATAGAGTGAGCAAATGCTAAAATAGAAAAAATGATAAATAGTGAATGATACAATGAAGTACAAAAAAGGGAACACGAGAAAGATTGATGCAATGATAAACAAACAGTAGAGCTGTGCAATTAGAACGCGAAAGAAGCACATCGTTGGTAAGAAGATGAGATGAGAGAGGGCTTTTCAATTAAAATAACCAATATCTGCAGGAACCTGTGATTACCGCAGAGACACTTAGTGTCAGATGATAATGATGTATCCGATGCATAAAATCTTCATATTCTATTTTGAAATTCCAGACCTTCCTTCAACTGGGGAGAGCAGCTGCCCTTCTTTTTGTTTTTACCAAATTCTAATACAGGGATGGGCAATTATTTGGGCTGGACTAGCACTTAACAATTTTGCTGATATGTTGCATATCACCCACCAATATTCCCCTTACGTCACGTGAATGCACGGTCATCCACCAATTGCATGGTCCCCAGCTCTTGCCACTGGAGGAGAAACTGCGCATGCGCGGCTGCATAGTGGCCAGTCATGCAGAACATTTAATGGGACCGCACTCGAAAACAAATGAGAGGGGCAATTGGATAAATATAAACATTGCATAAATATAAATTCTAATAATAGTCAGATGTTATCTTACATACACATCATTTATTCGATATGCTTCGAAGCAAATCAAAGAAACAATTGAAAATGTACGGTATATTCTGCTTTCTATAAACCAGTGTTGTGAAATAGAACTTCACCCTCTTTGGACCCTGTTTCAGCTTTAATTCCCCACCTCAGTATCCTTTTGCCTCCCCCCTCCCCCCGTAAAGATTACGACTGCCGTCTCAATTGGTGCCAGATAAAAACTACCGTGCCATGATACTTTGGGTACCGGGAGAGGAAAGATGCGGTGCTGGTCACTTTCTTCGGTGAAAGAGTTGTGGATATTAGCAGCCACGACTCCACTCTAAATTGGATAGGGTGTATTACAGGACACAGTGCATGCTGGATACGACGTCCGCCATTGCATCCCAGAATCACGGAATGAATCCTTTTCAGATAGGGCCCGGGAGAAGCGCTTTTGAGTATTGTGAATTTGAGTGAAAAATTTCTGCATTTTTTCCTTAGTTGATGTTCCAGTCTTTCTGTGACCCATGAGAATTGGAAGGCGATAGAGGAATTGTATTCAACTCAAAATGTTAACTCGAATTCTTCTCCAAAGATGCTCTCTGACCTGCTGAGATTTCCAGCATGTTCTTTTTTTATTACAGACGAACGTGCAGCTCGAACTTCGGCACGCATTCAATTTTTGTCCCATCCTGGGAGCAGGATAAATGATTGGCGTGCCGGATCTGGCCAGCAGGCTGTATTTTAGCCACGACTATTCTAATGGGGCTGTAACAAATGTGGTGCATGTCAACCTAAACAATGATAAACTCGAAACAACGGCTGCCTTGCTCCTAGTGCATATCAAGATATCGAATGATTAGCGGTACATTTCAAGGTGGAGAATTCCGGGGAAGAATATTGATGATTATACTGGAAGCACTTGGATCATCCTCTGTACTGAGCTCAAATGGTTTTATTATTAATTCATTTAACAATTAGTGTCACTGGATATTTCACTGCACACTTGAACTGCTCTCTGAACTTGGTCTGTGTTACCCCATAAATAAATGTGTTCGTGCAGCAACTTAAATTCTGCAGTATATATCTGACTTGTTCAAATATATATAAGGAATCATTGTGATCATAATTATTTGTGTTTGCAATAGTAAAATAGAAGAATTCTATAACATATAAAAGCCACAGCAATATGAAACTCACTGATACAGTGAAGAGTAAAATAATAGACTTCCATTGCTCTCCATCTCTGTGTCACTGCCATTCTCTCCCTTGCTCTCCCCCCTCAGTCCCTTACGGACACAACTGGCCACTAAAATGTGTCTGACTGTCAGAGGGTTAAGCAACAAAATTAAACCGAATGAGAGCAAAGGGGTTAAAATCGTATCAAACCAGTCATCCTGGCTCAGTATAGTGGCTTAATTTGATATCACAAAACCACGGGACATTGTTGATTATCTCTCCGGGTTTATATGTGAAATAATAGGGAACGTTTTTCAAACAGAACCACAGTTGCAGTTTTCCCAGTGCAAAAATTTGTTTTCAGCTTCTGGCAACAAATAGCCACAAAGCGATCAAAGCTGAAAGCGATTGTTAACCAGACAGAGGAGTCTATGGATGCACGGCGCAGTATTTTAATAACACTGCATATTGGTGTGATGCGCTGGAAAGATCCTGGAAAAAATACAAGAACTGATCCGGTTCAATATGACCTCAATGATAATGACCAGTTGGTCTGAAGCTGCCATCGCCACCAGGTCGCGTGTGACACATGTGGAGAGAACACACTTTCCGCGGGACAGGATCACAATCGCCACTAAATTATCTGTAAAGAAGAGAAGGGAAAAATGACGAAGATTTATTGATTAAACTCAACAACCATCTTCCATAACTGAGCTCAAACAGTAAGTATATTAATGTAGGATATCGCAGTTATCTCACCCCAGGTCCATGCAGCTGTACTGTGCGCAACAGTCACTGCACAGGGGTCAAGGGCAGGATCCAGGGAGGAATTGATTTCCCCAGCCCAGAGGCTCTGGGCTCACATTCCAATTCCTATAATGTTCCCGGGCAGAAAGACAGTACGTTCCATGGAATTCCAAGCTTTGAGGCTGCATCTTTATATTGAGGCAATGAAGAAAAAACTGCCCAATATCAAAACATTTCAGTGTTCACGTTAAAAAGCATTTTGTGAACAACAGCGATTATGATTCTACATCGACTGATTTTCCCAGTAATACATGTGCTTTAAGAGTTGCCAGCACTGTAGTCAATTGCAAGATTAAAATGATTTCCACAAACAACAATAACTTGATTAGTTAGCGCGCCTATAGTTTTGAAACAGTATTATATACCCTGTTAATTCAACGGAATGAAAGGGTGCGACCTTTGAAATTCTATCACTGACCCAGTCACTAAATAAAGGTCATAATTTGTCCAGAGTTTAACTGTGTTCGTCACCGAGCAATCCCAAGGAACAGTTCACACAGATTATATAACTTGTCTGATTATAGTCACATACCAGAAACACCAATGACAGCAAGGGCCACATAGCATATTTTTCTGATGCTGCAAAATGTTTCAGTCATTTTCTGTTGGAAGTGTTGCTGTCCTTTCGTGCTATCGGCAATTGCTCTAAATTACATCTGAATTGATACATTCATACAGCCTTTAATTTATACCTTGTGGTGTCTCTGCTGGGAGAGGCAGGTTGTAGCACCGGTAAAATTAGTTTCAGATGTTTGAACAAATAGATTACGACACTCGAGTTCAGTCCCTGTTGTGATCGCATATATTGAAATTGCATTGCCCTGTTGAAGGGAAAATAACCAAATACTGGACAATTTTTTTTTTTTTTAATCCAATTTCGTTCCAGATCAACTCTTACGCCAAAGATCACTTTGCGCCAATGTGTTTGATCTTAGGCCAAAAGGCCGAGAGGCGAAGTTGCACCGTTCCTGGAAATATTGCAATACCAGGTCGGTGCATGGAGTGGACGGGGCAGGCCCCTGATCCAGCTCCCTGTCCAAAAATCAATTCAATATCATGTCCCCATAGGGGATATTAAACTGATAAGAACAGATACTACACTTGATCTTAGCCAAAAGGCCGAGAAGCGATACTGGACAATTCAGATAACAGTTGTGATCTTAAATTAAAACTGAAGCCTGTATTATATCATGAATAGTGCAGATCTTTGACAGTACCGCAATACACATCTATATTTGTGTGGTGATTTACTGCATTCTGCTCTGTAAATTGAAAGTAATGCAGCAACTCAAACTAATCCCTACCTGAAAGCAATCCCAAAATCAAAGCAAACTGGCCAACTCAAGTCTCAAAGCAAATCAATCAAATTCAAAGCATTCCGAAATCGAACAAACTACTCAACATAAACCAACCTTCTCATGCAAAATACAAGTCGTTAATAAACCTACATAGTGGGCGTATAAATGTCAATGTATATTAATAAAGATGGATGTGAGGGCCTGAATGTAGTTAGGAGGAATAAAGATGCCACGTGTTCAATGGAATATCAGAGTCTAATTGGAATACAGGAGCAAAGAGATGAAGGATCATTGAAAGCAGCCACATACATTAACAAGTTCACAACAAATACAAAAAAAGGCAGATGGGTTAATTTCTAGAAGACAGCAGGGACGTTAAATTAAACTTATGTAGAAAATTGGTTTGACCAGACTCAGAGTACTTTGCATAATTCTCGTCTCCATATTACAAAAAGTATATTGAGGAGTGGAGATGGTGCACATGTATTTAAAACGACAATAGTAGAACTGGATGCAGTAAAGTATCAGGGGAACTAAATAGGCCCTGACTCTTTTCTGTAAAAAGGAAAATCTGAGGGGTGACATTATAACGTCATTTATACTTATACAGGTGCTGATTGCGTCGACGTGGAGAAGGTGCTACCAATTGTGGGGAGTCAAAACAAGGTGCCATAACAATAAGATAGTGACCACTAAATCCAATCCATAATTGATGGAAACTCTTTCCGAACAAAGTGGATAGAACATAAGAACTTAAGATTAAAGAACAGGAGAGTTTCATACGGCCTGTCAAGTCTGCGCCTTCATTCAATAAAATTATCACTGAAATTCGACATCAACAACACTTTCCTGCATACTCACTTGATTCATTAACTGCAAAAAATAAGAACTTAATCATCAGAACATAAGGAATAGGAGCAGGATTAGGCCATTCGGCCCCTCGAGCCTGCTCCGCAACACAATAAGTTCAAGGCGGATCTAATCATGGAGTCAACTTCACTTCCTTGCCATCTCCTCAGAAATGTTAAATCCCTTAACTTTCTAAAATCTGTCGATTTCCACCATAAATATATTCAATGACCCAGCATACACTGCTCTCTGTGGAGAATTCCAAAATTTCACGACCTTCAGAGAAGAAATTCCTCCTCGTTTCCTTTTTAAATGGGCGATACGCTATTCTGAAGTGATGGCTCCTATTTCTAGATTCCCCCTTGAGGGTAAACAACGTCTCTGCCTCTACCGTGGCAAGTCCCCTCAGAATCTTAGACTTCCAATAAGTTCACCTCTCATTCTTCTATACACCAGTGTGTACAGGCCCAACCTGCTCAAGGTTTCTGATAAGATAACCCCTTCATCTCAGGAATCAAACACTTGAACATTCTCTGAACTGCATCCACTGCAAGTTTATCGCTGCATAACTGACGATACCCAAATTGAATGCAGTACTGCGGGAGTGGTCTCACCAACGCTCCGTACAGTTGGAGCAAGACGTCCCTACTGTTATATTCCATTCCCCTTGCTATCAAGGCCAATATTCAATTTGCCTTCCAATGTATTGCTATACCTGCATGCTAACTTTATGTGTTTCATGTGCCTTGCGCAGATCAATCAGTAGCAGCGCAGCATTTTTTAATTTCTCCACATTTAAATCATAATTTACTTTTTTATTTTTCTTACCAAAGTGGATAACCTCACATTTTCCAACATTTTACTCCATCTGCCAAAGTGTTGCCCACTCACATAGCCTATTTATAAACCTTTCTGGGTTATTTGCGTCGTCCTCACAAATTGCTTTCCCACCTACCTTTGCATCATCAGCCAATTTGGCTATGTTACATTCTGTCTCTTCATCGAAGTCATTAATATCGATTGTAAATAGTTGAGGGCGCAGGAATGATACCTGTGGCACCCCACTGGTTAATGTCTGCCAAACTGAAAATAACCCATTTATTCCAACTCTCTGTTTTCTGTTAGCTCGCCAATCTTCTATCCGTCCTAATATATTACCCCACCCCGTGCTCTCTTATCTTCTGCAACAACCTTTTATATGGCACATTTTCAATGCCTATAGGAAACCCAAATACACCACATCCACTCGTTCCCATTTATCCACCCTGCTCGTCAGATACTCAAAGAAAGGCAATAAATTTGTCAAACATGTGTTCGCTTTTCATAAAACCGTGCTGAATTTTCTTGAGTGCGTTAGGATTTTCGGAATGTCCTTGTAGACCAGTTTATAGACGAGACTATAGTTTATAGAAATAATCCATCAGTTATTGGCAGTCTGGAATATACTCATCGATTGAAAATGCACAGTCCTGTGGAATAGAAAATTCGAAAGTTTCACAAGCCTCTAATTGAAGAAATGTCTTCTTACCTCAATCCTAATTGGACGACCTCTTATGCTAGGAATATGACCCTACTTCTACATGCACCATCATGGGAACACACTCACTTCACATCTAACCTGTGAAG
The DNA here is from genome assembly GCF_044704955.1 of Pristiophorus japonicus. Taxonomy (NCBI): domain Eukaryota; kingdom Metazoa; phylum Chordata; class Chondrichthyes; family Pristiophoridae; genus Pristiophorus; species Pristiophorus japonicus. The sequence goes on from NC_091987.1 coordinate 157,383,177, forward strand.
CCCTTTATGAATTTTAAACGTTTCAGTGAAATCACCATTCTAAACACAAGCAAATATCGCTCCATTGCATAAACAAGCAAATAGAGACACAAATCCAAAACCCGTGTCATCTACTACACAGCAGCACAAATATAGCAGACACATGGAAATAACTAGACAATATATTGGTGAAGACAAACGTAGGTCCCCTGCAGTCAGAATCAGGGGAAGTCATAACGGGGAGCAAAGAAATGGCGGATCAATTGAACAAGTACTTTGGTTCGGTATTCACTAAGGAGGATACAAACAACCTTCCGGATATAAAAGGGGTCAGAGGGTCTAGTAAGGAAGAGGAACTGAGGGAAATCTTTATTAGTCGGGAAATTGTGTTGGGGAAATTGATGGGATTGAAGGCCGATAAATCCCCAGGGCCTGATGGACTGCATCCTAGAGTACTTAAGGAGGTGGCCTTGGAAATAGCGGATGCATTGACAGTCATTTTCCAACATTCCATTGACTCTGGATCAGTTCCTATGGAGTGGAGGGTAGCCAATGTAACCCCACTTTTTAAAAAAGGAGGGAGAGAGAAAACAGGGAATTATAGACCGGTCAGCCTGACCTCAGTAGTGGGTAAAGTGATGGAATCAATTATTAAGGATGTCATAGCAGTGCATCTGGAAAATGGTGACATGATAGGTCCAAGTCAGCATGGATTTGTGAAAGGGAAATCATGCTTGACAAATCTTCTGGAATTTTTTGAGGATGTTTCCAGTAAAGTGGACAAGGGAGAACCAGTTGATGTGGTATATTTGGACTTTCAGAAGGCTTTCGACAAGGTCCCACACAAGAGATTAATGTGCAAAGTTAAAGCACATGGGATTGGGGGTAGTGTGCTGACGTGGATTGAGAACTGGTTGTCAGACAGGAAGCAAAGAGTAGGAGTAAACGGGTACTTTTCAGAATGGCAGGCAGTGACTAGTGGAGTGCCGCAAGGTTCTGTGCTGGGGCCCCAGCTGTTTACATTGTACATTAATGATTTAGACGAGGGGATTAAATGCAGTATCTCCAAATTTGCGGATGATACTAAGTTGGGTGGCAGTGTGAGCTGTGAGGAGGATGCTATTAGGCTGCAGAGTGACTTGGATAGGTTAGGTGAGTGGGCAAATGCATGGCAGATGAAGTATAATGTGGATAAATGTGAGGTTATCCACTTTGGTGGTAAAAACAGAGAGACAGACTATTATCTGAATGGTGACAGATTAGGAAAAGGGAAGGTGCAACGAGACCTGGGTGTCATGGTACATCAGTCATTGAAGGTTGGCATGCAGGTACAGCAGGCGGTTAAGAAAGCAAATGGCATGTTGGCCTTCATAGCGAGGGGATTTGAATACAGGGGCAGGGAGGTGTTGCTACAGTTGTACAGGGCCTTGGTGAGGCCACACCTGGAGTATTGTGTACAGTTTTGGTCTCCTAACTTGAGGAAGGACATTCTTGCTATTGAGGGAGTGCAGCGAAGGTTCACCAGACTGATTCCCGGGATGGCGGGACTGACCTATCAAGAAAGATTGGATCAATTGGGATTGTATTCACTGGAGTTCAGAAGAATGAGAGGGGACCTCATAGAAACGTTTAAAATTCTGACGGGTTTAGACAGGTTAGATGCAGAAAGAATGTTCCCAATGTTGGGGAAGTCCAGAACCAGGGGTCACAGTCTGAGGATAAGGGGCAAGCCATTTAGGACCGAGATGAGGAGAAACTTCTTCACCCAGAGAGTGGTGAACCTGTGGAATTCTCTACCACAGAAAGTAGTTGAGGCCAATTCACTAAATATATTCAAAAGGGAGTTAGATGAAGTCCTTACTACTCGGGGGATCAAGGGTTATGGCGAGAAAGCAGGAAGGGGGTACTGAAGTTTCATGTTCAGCCATGAACTCATTGAATGGCGGTGCAGGCTAGAAGGGCTGAATGGCCTGCTCCTGCACCTATTTTCCATGTTTCGATGTTTCTATGTCCATTCATAGTCACTGGATCAACATCCTGGAACTCCTTCCTTAACAGCACTGTCGGAATGCCTTCAGGATACTGACTGCCGCAGTTTAAATAGGCGACTCCCCAACACCTTCGAAAGGGCAATTGTGGAAGGGGCATAATCGCTGTCTTTGCCCACGGCAACCACATCCCATGATAGAATAGTAATCAAATGCTGCCCCAAATCTCCTCACAAGAGAGCACTCTCGAACCAGGAACTATTCTTTGTTGCTCACCATCTATGGCAATCACGTCCATCCTTTGGTAAGGAGACCAATATGTGCACGATACTCCAGCTGTGTCCTCACAAAAGACCGATAGAATTCAGCAAGACTGCCTCACTGTAAACCAATTGCAATAAAACCTAACATAGTGAGGTAGGATTTTAGAATTCCACGATAGTAAGACACTGGCAGTAGACAATGTAGGTGAGCAGCAATCCCACAGCCCGAGCAACAGTAGGATAGAGCTATAATAATAAAGTACATTACGTACACTGTTCCAAGAAATCGCATAGGACAGGATGTCCAGATGCGACAATGTAAAACCACAATCGTCTGAGACTGAGAGATGTGCACTTTTCTGTAACGATAATAGACATTGTGTTTGAGATGTACAGCCCACACAATTCGAGCGAACTTGTATTAATGCATTGTCATCATGAGGTTTTTGATGTAACGTTAATTGTCATGAAACCTTGCGGTCGTGCTGATCAAGTGTGTCTCTGTTCAAAATAGATCAATGTCGCTGTATAATTGAAGTAAAAGAGAAAATGAGTGTGGAAAATCTTCAGTAAGGACTCAGTAAGATCGCTCTCACTGCAGGTATAGGATTAAACGATTCTTTGACTGGGAGACAAACATATGGCCATTAAGAGATCATCACCGAGTGAATATTTTAACTACCACGCTAAAAATCTGTGACGGAACGTGTCGGTCAACTAGGGAATCCGAACATAGAGAAGGCTGTGAAAGAAAAAAAGACTCGTGGTAAACGTAAGTATGTCTGTGATGTGTACATTGTGTGTGTGGTTGTGTTTAGTTGATTAAGAATATTATATTTTTTGATTAAAGAAATTTGTATAGAATTGTGTTGCGATATTTGCAGGCACATTGGAAGACAATAAGAGATTGATATTTTGAACGGGATATATATTGTGTAATATATATATATATATATATGTGCAAAGGATACTCTTAATGCAGTAGTCCGACTGTGGTCTATCAAGGGCCGCCTGTCACGGGCGCGGAAAGTACTGCCTAAGTAGTAGTCAGATAATTCTTATCCGTCTCTCAGTTCGGTCATTGGTGATGACTGGCAGCAGTAAAATAGAGTGGGGGCCTGAAGGGTCGCTCACCAATTTTACGCGTATGATCGCCAGGGACTTATAGACAAAATGATGAAGGACGGATGGGATCCCTCACAAGAGCCATCAATTCAGAAGGAAGGGTGGGAGCAATAAAAACGAAAAAGCGCAACGAAAGCTGGTATAATTATAGCACGACAGGTTCTAACATACAAAAAACTGACGAAACCAGGAATAGAAGAAATTAAGAAATTTTGAAAGGAAAATAAAAAAATTGAAGAAAATGTTACAAGAACGTAGGGTGGGAAGATTTGGATGTGGAAACATGGAGGTAATCACAGATGTACCCCTGCCACATAGAGAAGTCGGGGAGAAAGCGCTGGAGTGCACATCAAGTGATGAAGAGGAACAGGCATCTCTGGCACCTGTGAGAACCTCGGTAAATCACCAGCAAAATATAAAGGCAACATATGCATCGTTCACACCATTATTAAAACAGGGAATTATCAACGACCTGACTTATTAAAAGTCCCATCACGGAAATACTGTTCTCTGGAGTTAAAGGAGACCGCTGAAATGCATAACATGGATGATCGAGATGTAAACCAAATCATAACGGCAAAGTGTCCACGCGATACGTGGAATACCTTGACAAATGCCCAACGTGGTTAAGGATTGATTCGCGCATATACACTGATACTGACGTATGACAGAAGGCGTTAGATGTTTGTATCGTGACAGTCCACACAGCCTTGGGCAATCCTACACCAAACTGGAGGCTCATACTATTAGTTAAATAAAAGAAAAATGAGAACAATAATGAAGATGGAGAAAGGTTGTGGACGGCATATCAGTAATTCTCAGGACAACCTGCGCCAAACAAGGACGACCAGGCATATCGGAAAATGTTTAAAGATGGTTCCTCCTCGGAAATCCAGAAATTCCTAAAATTGTGGGTGATAACCGCCGATACGTATGATGGCTTGATCACCTGGTCATGTCAAGTGGATAGTGATAGCAATGCAACACAGATAAAAAAAGGAAGTGGCTGCAGCTACAACCTCCGGGAGCATGTTGTGGCTGCGGGTTAGTGGGACACATAAAAAGTGATTGCGGCCAAAAGCAACCCACGCGGCCGCCAGTCCAATGCATTAATTGCCAATGTATCGGCCACACCAGGTAACAGTGTCGGGTCAAGGGCGGCGGTTGCCAGGGACAGGGACCCATGCTGGGGTCGGGGTGGGGTGGGCGATTCATTTAAGTTCACCCAAACTCAGCGACCAACAACTGCTCCAGGCCTTGATGGACCTGGACCGCCTTTGAAGGTCAGCTACCCACTTGCGGAGTGAATTTGACCCACGATCAATGTACCAGCGTTGTTAGGTGGCCGGCTGTGCGAAATTCTAGTGGTCATGGGAGCGTCAGTCTCAATTACGGATGTACTTTGTCAATAACGGGGGTGTGGATATCATCCATATAAGAAAAACTAAGTGAAGTCATGTAATTAAAGTTAGCGGGAATCTTATTACATAATAAGTTAAGAACATAAGAAGAGTGAAAAGGAGTAGGCTTCCAGCCTGCTCCGCCATTAAATTAGATCATGGCTGATCTGATCAAGTACTCAGCTCCACTTCCTTGCCTGCTCCCCATAACCCCTTATCCCCTTATCTTTTAAGAAACAGTCTATTTCTGTGCTAAATTTAATCAATGTCCCAGATTCCACAGCTCTCTGAGGCAGTATATTCCACAGATTTGCAACTCTCTAAGAGAACAAATATCTCCTCATCTCTGTTTTAAATAGGCAGCCCCTAATTCTAAGATCGTGCCCCCTAGTTCTATTCTCCCCCGTCAGTGCAAACATCCTCTCCGCATCCATCTTTCGAGCCCGCTCATAATCTTACACATTCACCTCTCATTCCTGTGAATTCCAATGAGTAGAGGTCCAACCTACTCAATCATTCCTCATAATCAACCCCCTCATCCCGGAATCAACCTAATGTACCTTCTCTGAACTGCCTCCAATGCAAGTATATCCTTTCAAAAATATGGAAACCAAAACTGCCCACAGTATTCCAGGTGTGGCCTCACCAATACCTAATACAGCTGTAGTAAGACTTCCTGCTGTTATACACCTTTCCCTTTGCAATAAAGGCCTTCCTGATCATTGCTGTACCGGCATACTATCATTTGTGTATCATGCACAAGTATCCCCAGGTCCCGCTGTACTGCGGCAATTTGCGATCTTTCTCCATTTAAATAATAACTCGGCATGACCTCACACTTTCCAACATTATACTCCATCTGACAAGGTTTTGCCCACAAACTTAGACAGTCAATGTCCTTCTGCAGATTTTTTTGCATCCGCCTCACACAATGCTTTTCCTCCCAATTTTGTATCGTCAGCAAACTTGGCTATGTTACACTCAATCCTTTCTCCCAAGGCATCAATATAGATTGTAAATAGATGGGGCCCCAGCTGAGATTTATGTCATGCCTAATAACGAAGACACAATATTGGTGATAATTCTCTTGGCCCAATTAGCAGCATTAGTTGATCGGCGAGAAAATAAAATAGTCTGGGTAAAGACCAGCGGACAAAATACCAACACCTTTGTGGAAATTTACAATGCCGATAGTCAAAATAGGGTAGGGAGTAAGCAACGCTTCGAAGGAACTGGAAAGCCCTGTAATGATGGGGACCCATTTGCCAGAATATCAGTGGAGTGTGACCAACGTCCAAACAGGACTGCGCGCTTGTAAAGTGCGACACCGTCACAATTCCAGGACCTGTATGCACCCCTCACAGGCAGTATCCCATTAAGACCGAGACTATGTATGCCGTAAAAAAATTGTAAGTGACCTACTTGAAGTGGGATAATTGATGAGGCGGAAGGGACTATTAACTCCCCATGTGGCCTGTAAAGTAACATGATGGATCATACCAGCTGGCTATTGGTTATACAGCACTCAATAAAGTAAACCCTAGACAAAATCATTTCATGGCCATTCCAGCCACGAATTTGAAAGGACTCAAACCCGAAAACAAGGCATTCACCGTGTTGCACATAGCCAACGGATTTTGTTCCATAACCCTGGAATAATAAACCCAGGATAAATTCGCCTTTACGATATACCTGGAAACAGGTCCCACAAGAGTTCCACAACAGCCCGGCGATATTTCACCGGACTATGATTCGAATCATTGAGAAGATGGACCTAACCCCTGAGAGAAGCACGATGCTGCAGTAGGTAGATGACTTGCTGATAGTCTCAGAGGATGACAGGGGTCACACAGATGCACGTATAGAGGTCCTGGAATCAGGGCTTAGAGTGAACCATAAGAACTTTCAGATTGGACAAGCCACAGTACAATGTGTAAAGACAGCAAATAATCTGTTAGAATTATGTCACAAGCAAAGACAGTCCGTGGGGTTCGCAGAGTACTGTGACTCTTTAGTTACTGCAGGAACTTCACAACTAAGTTCGCGGCAATCACGGAACTGGTGCATAGACTGGTAATGCCGCCTGAGAGGCTGATACCTCTGCAGAAGTGTAAATAGTACCAGTCTACAGTATCGCTACTGAAGAAGACATAAATTTAGTAAAATTTCCTGTGGACATAAGTAATAGGGAAAAGGCAGAATGGAAAAAAAGGGAGGCGTTCCTGGCCCGGAATCCGTATGGAAAAAAGCTTTTGGCTCCCTTCTGCACAAAGAAGAAGATCATGTAATTACATCATAGTATTCGACACGCCGGGCATGAAGATATGATAACAAGTTCCTCCCGAGACAATTGGTGGCCAGTAATGTGACGCGACTTTGCTACGTATTGTCAGCAATGCATTACATGCGCCCAACATAATCCAGGAAGGCCATAAAAATAAAAATCGCCCAGCAGCCACGCCCACGGGGACCAAGGGAGTAGATATAAATTGATTTAACAGGGCCACTGCTAAAGTCTCGTGGAAGAAAATACTGTCTAGTGATAATACATGTGTTCACACGGTGGGTGGAAGCATTTACTACCCGAAACTGCACGGCAACAAACGAAGCAAGAAAACTTGCAGACGAGGTAATTTCTCACTGGGGAATAGCCACTCAAATTGATTTGATCAGGGAACCCATTTCACAGAGTAGGTAGTAAAGTTATTGTGCACCACATTAGGCATGAAACAGAAATTTCACATTCCTTGCCAGCCCCAGAGTTCGGGGATTGTGGAACTGGTGAAACGCACTATAAAGACAGACGTTGCCAAGGCCATCCAAGGGACATAACATACCTGCTTGAATTGTTACCTGCTATATTAATGAGGCTGAGAGCAACTCAGAAGCGTACAACGGGTCTAACCCTATAGGAACTCATAGCAGGTAGGGCAATGAGATTATCTGAAGGAGAAATTCCATTAATGGACCGCATTGGAAGATATGTAATGGAATTGAGCAAACAGTTAAAAGGCATGGGACAGGAAGTTAGGGAACAGCAGGCAGGTAGGGACCAGGATGAGGATTTAGAATCACCGGTAGACGTCCCACAGGTTGGGGAAAGTTAATGGTAAAAGAAATAATGGGCCGAACGGGATTTGCCCCGAATTGGTCCGGACCATATGAGAATCTAATCAGCGGTGACACATGCGCTTGTGTAGGCGATGGAAACATTGGTCCCAGTTGAAACAATACACTGACATGTACTGGATAGCTCAAGGGCGTCCACCCTTTTCCTATTTACAGGATGACCTGGATGATCGAGGTTCCGATAACACTTTGGAACCACAGAACAGAAACCTTCTGAGAAATGGACATCCATAGGATCAGGGAGACTCGAATTATCAACAGGGAGGTGAATATGCCAGTCAGATAGATTCCACCTCCTGGGAGGTGGAATCTATCTGACTGGAATATTCCGGCAAGAGGGCGGAGATACCCTCCTCAGATTGGGCCGAACATTTCGCGGGTGTAAAGGAACCCCATTCACAATATTGGGTGTTGAAATAGTGTACAAAAGTGCCTTGTGCATTGAATGTGGCAACAATAGAATAGGGACCAATTTACGGACCTATTAGAGATGTTGTTCCCAGGGCCGACACATGTATTAGATGCCCGTAGAAACCTATGGCGGCGCGGTAGCTATATGCTGTGCCTTACAAAGGAGGGTAGCCACAGCCACATAGAAGACTTCACATCAGACATCGTGCGAGATTGCGGGATATTTTACCGGGACATCATCCCGAATTTGGTCCACTAACAGTCTCTCGACTTCACTATGTGCGTTGGACCAACGCAAACGTTTGAGCCTACAAAATACGTTTGTTCACGAAACGATGAGACATATCTATCCCCAATAATTCGGCTGAAGTTGTCTAAATATTCGCCAACCACAGCACCAACACCATCAGCCCCCACAACAATTGCGCCCTCTCCGTCTTCACTGGAGTGACCAATCCATATTGATGGACCTCCGAGCGGAGTGGTCTTGCGAACGGAGGGAATCCAGTTGTATGATAATGTGCACCACGAGATACTCCCGGTATGAGTTAATCTGACAGGCCAAAACTTACCATCAAAATGTGATCACAAGGTAAGGGGACTTTATGCCAGAATGCTGGGCATAGTACTCAGGGAAGATAGGGACGCCTCAGCTACCTCCCAATACCGAGGACACAAGCGAGGACTTGTCAACGATATACTGACTGCCGTAAATACCTGCACAATCCTTGCAATTACCCTGGCTATCCAATCCAACAATGCAATCTCAAAGAGTCTTAAGGATACCATGCGGATCTTACTCCAGAAGTACACGGGTGATGCCAGGACGGCGGTAGATGTGGGACCACACACCTGCAAAATACTATTACAGGGGCTTACAGTGGCATGGTGCCACCATTAACCACCTATTTGACGGAGAATATAAAAAAGCCACAAACGGGATAAAACGAGATATTTGTCAGGCCTATGCGGGATGGCTGCTAGAAGAAGTTCACCATAACCTGGATCTAATGCAGGCCGGAAGTGGCGCTGACTGGATGAACAGCACCAACTAATTCAGTTGGCACAGCACACGGGATCACTGGATGGGTGTATATTAAAGGCATGACAAGGATCTACCCTGTTATGGGTGGGTGTGCTGACTCGCACACCTCATTAGTAGGTATGGTGCTTATGATCCTGCGAATGACCGGAAACGTGAAACCATACCTGCAGCACGAGGTAGAGTAAACAGAATTGATTAGTGAAAGGGACTACCTACATTACTATTATTATGTGCTCAAAAGAAATTGAACAATGAGAGGGGTCTCATTGACTGTGTACCACAGGGAAGGGAGCCTAATGATCTGTCCACACCAGGTGGGACAAGGTACTAAGGATGGATGCGGGTTCAATCAGACTATCGGATGTGTGCTGGAAATAAGTCCAGTGGAATCTGAACCGACCTACGCGGCTTAGTGGGTAAAGGCCGAGTATTCCTTAGCAACAACCGAACGGACTAGGGCAGATTGACATGTAACTTCACCAACCCAACATCAGCTTTACATCCAGCCTACCCGTGACAATCGGGCGTTCACTGATGACCTGTGGAAAACGGTCACCCAGAAATTAACCGAACAGATAAGCATGGACCTAGGCCACTACGAGGAACCCCTCACAGCGCCCATCCTTCATCTTCCAGAAGATCTAAAGAACGTCAGAAATCCTTTACAGAAGTACATTAAACGGTGTCACCTACTAAGGCAGGAATTACAAGAATTAGACTAAAAGATCGAAACTGAACCCAATTTGGTCCCGTATTACGAGCTAGCCTGGAATCCGGGTTTAAAACATATAAAATATGAGCAGGAGTAGGCCATACGCCCCCTCGAGCCTGCTCCACGATTTAATACGATCATGTCTGATCCGAGCATGGAGTCAGGTCCATTCCTCTACCCGCTCTCCATAACCCCTTAATCCCTCATCTTTTAAGAAACTGTCTATTTCTGTCACAAATGTATTCACTATCCCAGCTTCCACAGCTCTCTGAGGCAGCAACTTGAACAGATCCACAACCCTCTAAGAGAAGAAATTTCTCCTCATTTCAGTTTTAAATGGACGGCCCCTTATTCTAAGATTATGCCCTCTAGTTGCAGTCTCCCTCATCCGTGGAAACATCGTCTCTGCATCGACCTTTTCAAGCCCCATCATAATCTTATACGTTTCGATAAGATCACCTCTCGTTCTTCTGAATTCCAATGAGTAGAGGTCCAACCTACTCAACCTTTCCTCAAAAGTCAACCCCCTCATCTCCGGAATCAACCTTGTGAACCTTCTCTGAACTGCCTCCACAGCAATTATATCCTTTCTTAAATATGGAATCCAAAACCGCACGCAGTATTCCAGGTTTTACCTCACCAATACCTTCCATAATTGTAGGAAGACTTCTCTGCTTTTATACTCCATCCCCTTTGCAATAAAGGTTAAGATTGCATTGGCATTCCTGATCACTTGCTGAACCTGCAAAATTACCTTTTGTGTTTCATGCACAAGTACCCCCAGGTCCCGCTGTACTGCGGCACTTTGCAATCTTTCTCTATTTAAATAATAACTTACTCTTTGACTTTTTCTGCCAAAGTCCATGACCTAACACTTTCCAAAGTTATACTCCATCAGCCAAATGTTTGCCTGTCGATGTCCTTTTGCAGAATGTTGTGTCCTCTTCACACTTTGCTTTTCCTCCCATCTTTGTATCGTCAGCAAACTTGGCTATGTAACACTCGGTCTCTTCTTCCAAGTCGTTAAGATTGATTGTAAATAGTTGGGGTCCCAGCACTGATCCCTGCGGCTACCCACTGGTTACTGATTGCAACATCTAGAATGAACCATTTATCTCTACTCTCTGTTTTCTGTTCGACAGCCAATCCTCTATCCATGTGATATTTTATCTTGTGCAGTCACCTTTTATGCATTACCTTGTCAAATACCTTCTGGAAGTCCAAATACACCACATCCACTTTTTCCCCTTTGTCCGTCCTATTTGTAACATCCTGAAAGATTTCCAGCAAAATTTCAAACATGACTTCCCTTTCAGAAATGTAAACATCCGCGCTTGGATTCGCATTATCTCGCATATATTGGTGGCATTATAGGCGGGTTTATAATTATGCTGGTTGGTTATGACATGCACCACTTGTTGAAAGCAAAGAAATAATAAGAAAGCTAAAGCAATAGTTAAAGTACAGGCGGAGCTCCTTAGACAAGACGTGATTTAGTGCTTAACAGGCACTGGAACTCCCCAATCCTGTAGTGGCCACTACACAAAGGGGGCCGGACGTATAAGACAGAGAAGGCAGAAGGCAGTAGTTGTGTTCTTGGGCGGGTAGCCAAGGGCCAAAAGCAGGCTTTGAAGGGGGGATTTTTCGAATTCCACCCTAAAATAGACCCTGAATAGCAGTAGAATATAGGTCTGCATCAAAATATGCACAAATAGCTCACAGCTGACACATGAAATTAAGCAAGTACACATTTCTAAGAAGTATAATGGAACATGATGTCCAGCTATGAGCGTATAGACCACAGTCGTTTGAGACTGAGTTGCGCGCTTCTCTATACCTGTCCTAGACATTGTAGTTGAGAAGTCCAAAACGCACAATTCAATCGTACTTGTTAACACAATGCTTTTCTCTGTCCGAAATGGATCACTTTAGCTGTTTAAACGATTGGACCATTTTATGTTTGGAGAGAGTGAGGCCTGAAATGCCTGAGTCCGGACCGAGCAAGTTCGTCTCTCCACTGCAGGTCTAGGCAACAAACGATTCTTTGACTTTCAACAGACTTCGATTGGTGTAATCATTTGTTCCACGACAACACCGATATAATACTCAACCCTCTATATAACACTGAAGTAGCCTACACCCATCACTGTAACACTGATATAGCCAGCACCCATCACTGAAACTGCCAATAAATCCCAGACCACTCACTATAAAATTCAGATAAAAAACGCACCAATCACTGTAACTGATGGACCACGCACCCCTGACTGTAACACTGATATACCCCACAGCCCTCACTGCAACACTGATATAAACCACGGCCATCACTGTAAGACTGATATACTCAACACCGCTCACTGTAACCGCAATTAAAGCCCAGACCCCTCACTCTAACTGATAGACCACGCACCCTTCACTGTAACACTTATATAGCCCACACCCCTCACTGTAACATTGATATACCTGCACCCTCACTTTAACAACGATAAACCACACACCCCTCTGTAACACTGATAAACTCCATACCCCTCACTAAAACTCTGATATACCCCACATCACTCACATTTACATTGATATACACCGCACCCCTCACTTTAACACTACGATATAAACCGCACTCCTCAGTGTAACACTGATATACCCCACACCCCTCACTGAAAAACAATAATATTTCACACCCACTCTCTGCAACTCTGATATACCACGCACATTTCACTGCAAGAATTTTATACCCCACACCCCTCACTGTAACACAGATATACCCCACACCCCTCATGTTAACACAATGATATATCCTGCAATATTCACTGTATCAATGATAAACCCCACACCAATCACTTTAACAATTACAAACCAAATAGCCCTCACTGTAAAGCTGATATGCCTGACACCCTTCGCTAAACAACAGATATACCCCTCACTCTAACACTAATATATATAACACCCCTTATTGCAACATTCAGATATATACCGCACGACTATCTGTGACACTGATACACCCCACACTCCGTATTTTAACATTGATATAACAAACACCCTTCAATGTAAAACGGATATAACCCCCACACCTCACTGTAATAGACAGACATATCCACCCCCGCCTAGCAACTCTGATATACCATACATAACTCAGTGTAACGATTATATACGGCACACGCCTCACTGTCAAACTAATACACCGCACACCCCTCACTGTAGCACACTGATAAAGCACACGCCCCTCACAGTAACACTCTGAAATAAACCGCAACCTTCACTATAACTGATATACCACACACCATTCACTGTAACGCTGATATACCTCACACCACTCACTTTAACCCACATCCCTCACTGTATCAATCTGACATACACCACACATCACTGTAACAATGATATGCCTCACACCTCTCATTTTAACACACTGATATATACCGCACCCCTCACTGTAACACTGATAAGCCCCTCACCAATCACTGTCATAATTACATACACAACACTTCTGTTACTGACTGTATCTCAAGTGATGTTAATCCAGCTCCCTCGCACTCTCACTCAGTCAGCGCTCTCACCCAGCGCACTGTGGCACTGACTCGATATCTACTGATGTTATTCCAGCTCTCTCACACTGTCACTCAGTAATCCCGCTCAACGAGCATAATATATCACTGACTGTATCTCTACTGATGTTAACCAAGTTCCCACACATTGATACTCAGAAACCCCTCTTCTCCAGCGTACTGTTTCACTGACTTTATCTCTAATAATGTTAATCCTGCTCCCTCACACTCTCACGCAGTAACCCCTCCCATCCAGCGCCATTTCTCACTGAATGTATATCTACTGATGTTATTCCAGCTCCCATACACTGTCACTCAGTAACCACTGTCCTCCACTGTCCTATGTTGCTAACTTTAGCTATACTGATGTTAATCCTGCTCCCTCATTTTATCACAGTTACCCCTCTCCCCCAGCGCCATGTGCTACTGACTGCCTATCTGCTGATGTTAATCCATCTACCACGCACTGTCACAGTTACGCCGCACCACCATCGCCCTGAGTTATTGACTGTATCACTACTGAATTTAAACTGGCTCCCTCACACTGTCACTCAGTAAATCCTCTCCCAAGCGCCCTGTGTTACTGACTATATCACTACTGATATCAAAACGGCTCACTCACATTGTTATTCAGTAACCGCTCACACCCAACTCCCAGTGTTGCTGACTGTATATCTACTGATGTTAACCCAGCTCCCTTACACTGTCACTCAGTAACCCCTCTCCCGCAGTGCCATGTTTTACTGTGTTTATCTCTGCAGATGATAATCTTGCTCTCTCACTCTGTCACTCAGTCAACCGGCCAGCAGTGCCCTGTGTTACTGACTCTATCTCGACTGATGTTGGATCTGGCTCCTTCACACTGTCACTCAGTAACACCGCTATTCCAGAACCCTTTTTCACCGACTGTATCTCTACTGATGTTAATCCATTTCACTCTCACTCAGTAATCCCGTTCACCCAGCGCACAGTGTCAATACTGTATCTCTACTAATGCTAACCCCGCTCGCTCACACTCTCACTCAGTCAGCCCAATTACTGCAGTTGTACAGGGCATTAGTGAGGCCTTACCTGGAATATTGTGTTCAGTTTTGGTCTCCTAATCTGAGGAAGGACGTTCTTGCTATTGAGGGAGTGCAGCGAAGATTCACCAGACGGATTCCAGCGATGGCTGGACTGACATATGAGGAGAGACGGAATTAACTGGACCTTTAATCACTCGAATTTAGATAGATGAGAGTGAATCCCGTAGAATCGTATAAGATTCTGACAGGACTGGACAGGTTAGATGCGGGAAGAATGTTCTTGATGTTGGGGAAGTCCAGAATCAGGGGACATAGATTAGGATAAAGGTTAGGCCATTTAAGATAGAGATGAGGAGAAACTTCTTCACTCAGAGAATTGTTAACCTGTGGAATTTCTTGCCGCAGAGAGTTGTTGATGCCAGTTCATTGGATATTTTCAAGAGGGAGTTAGATATGGCCCTTACGGCGAAGGGGATCAGGGGTATGGAGATAAAGCAGGGAAGGGGTACTGAGGGGATGATCAGCCATGATGTTATTGAATGGCGGAGCAGGCTCGAAGGGCCGAATGGCCTACGTCTGCACCTATTTTCTATGTTTCACTCAACCAGCGCCCTTTGTCACTGACTGTATTTTTAATGATGTTAATCCAGCTTCCGTGCACTATTACTCAGTAACCCCTCTCCCCAGGACCCTGTTTCAATGTCTGCACCTCTAATGATGTTAATCCAGCTCCCTTACACTGTCACTCAGTAACCTCTCCACCAGCGCCCTGTGTTACTGAATGTTTCTCAACTGATATTAATCCAGCTCCCTCAAACTGTCACTCACTAACCTCTCTCCCAGCTCCCTTTATTACTAACTGCATCTCTAGTAATGTTAATTCAGCTACTTCACACTGACACTCAGTAACCGCTCTCCCCCAGCGCTCTGTGTTATTGACTGTAATTCTACTGATGTTAATCCAGCTCCCTCAAACTGTCACTCAGTAACCACTCTCCCACAGCATTCTCTGTTACTGACTGTATCTGAGCTGATATTAATCCAGCTCCTTCACACTGTCAATCAGTAATCTCTCTCCCCAACTCCCAGTTTCACTATCTGTATCTCACCATATGCTAATCCAACTCCCTCACACTCTCACTCAGTAACCCCTCTCCCCCAGAGCCCTGAGTCACTGACTTTATCTCTACTGATGTCAATCCAGCTCCCTCATTCTGTGACTCAGTAATCCCTCTCGCCAATCGTGCTGTGTTATGGCTCTATCTCTAATGATATTAAATCCAGCTCTTTTACAGTGTCACGCAGTAACACTTTTCCTGCATTGCCCGGTGTTACTGACTGTATCTGTACTGATCTTACTCTGCTCCCTCACACTGCCACTCAGTTATCACTCTCCCCCAGCGCACTGTGTTATTGAATGTGTCACTAATGATGTTAATCTGGCTCCTCCACACTGTCACTCAGTCACGCCTAACCCCAGCCACTTGTGTTACTGACTGTACCTCTACAGATGCTAATGCATCTCGCTTACACTGTCACTCAGTAATTGCTCTCCCTCCAGCACGCTGTGTTACTAACACTATCTATACTGTTGTTATTCCAGATCCCTCACATTGTCACTCAGTAACCCCTCTCCCCCAGTGCCCTGTTTTACTGACTGTATCTCTAATGATGTTAATCCGGCTGCCTCACACTGTCTCAGTAAAACCTCGCCCCCAGCGCACTGTGTTACCGACTGTATCTCTACTGATGTAAATCCAGCTCCCTCTCATTGTCAATCAGTAACCCCTCCCCGCTACACGCTGTGTTACAAAGAGTATCTCTCCTGATGTTAATCCATCTCCCTCACACTGTCACTCAGTAGCCCCTCTCACAAAGCGCTCTCTGTTACTGAATATATCTGGGCTGATGGTAATCCAGCTCACTCACACTGTAACTTAGTTATCCCTCTCCCCCAGCGCTCTGTTTTACTGACTGTATCTCTAATGATGTTAATCCGGCTGCCTCACACTGTCACTCAGTAACCCCTCTCTCTTAGCGCCCTGTATTACTGCCTGTTACTCTACTGCTGTTAATCTTCCTCCTTCACACTTTCACTCAGTAACCGCTCTTTACCCAGTGCCCAGTTGCACTGAGTTTATATCTACAGATGTTATTCCAACTCCGTCACACTTTCACTCAGTAACACTTTTCTTGCATTGCCCTGTGTTACTGACTGTATCTGTACTGATCTTAATCCAGCTCCCTCACACTGTCACTCAGTTATCACTCTCCCCCAGCGCACTGTGTTATTGAATGCGTCACTAATTTTGTTAATCCAGCTCCCTCACATTGTCACTCAGTAACTCTTCCCCCATCCACCTGTGTTACAGACAGTATCTCTGCTGATGTTAATCCAGCTCACTCACACTATCACTCAGTTATCCCTCTCCCCCAGCACTCTGTTTTACTGACTGTATCTCTAATGATGTTAATCCGGCTCCCTCACAGTCTCACTCAGTCACCCCTCTCCCCCACCGTCCTGTGTTACTGCCTGCATCTCTACTGCTGTTAATCCACCTCTTCATACTTTCTCTCAGTAACCCCATTTACCCAGCGCCCTGTTTCACTGAGTTTATATCTACTGATGTTAATCCAACTCCGTCACACTGTCAATCAGTAACCCCTCCTCAAGCATCCTGTGTCACTGACTGTATATCGACTGATGTTAGTCCAGCTCCCTCACCCTGTCACTCAGGAACCCCTCCCCAACAGCACCCTGTGTTCGAGACATTATTACTACTGATGTCAATCCATCTTGCTCACACTGTCACTCAGGAAACCCTGTCACAAAACGCCCTGTGTTACTTAATGTATCTGAGCGAATGTTAACCCAGCTCGCTCACACTGTCATTCAGTAACCCCTATCCTCCAGCGCACTGTGTCACTAACTGTATCTCTAATGTTATTGATCCAGCCCCTTAAGATGGTCAGTCAGTAACCGCTCTCTCCCAGCGCCCTGTGTTACTGAGTTTATCTCTATTAATGTTAACCCAGCTCCTTGACATTGTCACTCAGCAACATCTCTCCCCCAGCGCACTGTGTTAATGACTGTATCTCGAATGATGTTAACACAGCTCCTTCACACTGTCATTCAGTAAACAATCTCTACCTGCGGCCTGTGTTACTGACTTTATCTCTACTTCTGTTAATCCAGCTCCCTCAAACTCTCACTCAATAACTACACTCCCCCAGCGCCCTGTGTCACTGACTGGATACCCACTTTTTAAAAAAGGAGGGAGAGAGAAAACAGGGAATTATAGACCGGTCAGCCTGACCTCAGTAGTAGGTAAAATGATGGAATCAATCATTAAGGATGTCAGAGCAGCGCAGTTGGAAAGAGGTGACATGATAGGTCCAAGTCAGCATGGATTTGTGAAAGGAAAATCATGCTTGACAAATCTTCTGGAATTTTTTGAGGATGTTTCCAGTAGAGTGGACAAGGGAGAACCAGTTGATGTGGTATATTTGGACTTTCAGAAGGCTTTCAATAAGGTCCCACACAAGAGATTAATGTGCAAAGTTAAAGCACATGGGATTGGGGGTAGTGTGCTGACATGGATTGAGAACTGGTTGTCAGACAGGAAGCAAAGAGTAGGAGTAAATGGGTACTTCTCAGAATGGCGGGCAGTGACTAGTGGCGTACCGCAAGGTTCTGTGCTGGGGCCACAGCTGTTTACACTGTACATTATTGATTTAGACGAGGGGATTAAATGTAGTATCTCTAAATTTGCGGATGACACTAAGTTGGGTGGCAGTGTGAGCTGCGAGGAGGATGCTATGAGGCTGCAGAGTGACTTGGATAGGTTAGGTGAGTGGGCAAATGCATGGCAGATGAAGTATAATGTGGATAAATGTGAGGTTATCCACTTTGGTGGTAAAAACAGAGAGACAGACTATTATCTGAATGGTGACAGATTAGGAAAAGGGGAGGTGCAACGAGACCTGGGTGTCATGGTACATCATTCATTGAAGGTTGGCATGCAGGTACAGCAGGCGGTTAAGAAAGCAAATGGCATGTTGGCCTTCATAACGAGGGGATTTGAGTACAGGGGCAGGGAGGTGTTGCTACAGTTGTACAGGGCCTTGGTGAGGCCGCACCTGGAGTATTGTGTCCAGTTTTGGTCTCCTAATTTGAGGAAGGATATTCATGCTATTGAGGGAGTGCAGCGAAGGTTCACCAGACTGATTCCCGGGATGGCGGGATTGATCTATCAAGAAAGACTGGATCAACTGGGCTTGTATTCACTGGAGTTCAGAAGAATGAGAGGGGACCTCATAGAAACGTTTAAAATTCTGATGGGTTCAGGCAGGTTAGATGCAGGAAGAATGTTCCCAATGTTGGGGAAGTCCCGAACCAGGTGTCACAGTCTGAGGATAAGGGGTAAGACATTTAGGACTGAGATGAGGAGAAACTTCTTCACCCAGAGAGTGGTGAACCTGTGGAATTCTCTACCACAGAAAGTTGTTGAGGCCAATTCACTAAATATATTCAAAAAGGAGTTAGATGAAGTCCTTACTACTAGGGGGATCAAGGGGTATGGCGAGAAAGCAGGAAGGGGGTACTGAAGTTGCATGTTCAGCCATGAACTCATTGAATGGCGGTGTAGGCTAGAAGGGCCGAATGGCCTACTCCTGCACCTATTTTCTATATTTCTATGTTTCTATGTTCTTGATATTGAGGGAGTGCAGCGAAGGTTCAGCAGACTGATTCCTGGGATTGCTAGACTGACATATCAGGAGAGACTCGATCAACTGAGCCTTTATACACTGGAGTTTAGAAGGATGAGAGGGGATCTCATAGAAACATATATGATTCTAGCGGGAAGGGATACGTTAGATGCGGGTAGAATGTTCCCGATATTGGGGAAGTCCAGAACCAGGGGACACAGTCTTAGGATAATGGGTAGGCCATTTAGGACTGAGATGAGTAGAAATTTATTCACTCAGAGCATTGTTAACCTGTGAAATTCCTAGCCGCAGAGTGCTGTTGATGCCAGTTCAATGGATATATTCAAGAGGGAGTTAGATATGGCCCTTAAGGCAAAGGGGATCAAGGGGTTTGGAGAGAAAGCAGGAAAGAGATACAGAGGGAATGTTCAGCCATGATATTTTTGAATGGTGGTGCAGGCTCGAAGGGCCGAATGGCCTACTCCTGCACCTATTTTCTACGTTTTTATGTTTACTGGTGTTAATCCAGCTCCCTCAAACTGTCACTCAGGAACACCTCTGCACCAGCGCTCTGCGTCACTGACTGTATCTCTACTCGTGTTAATCCAGCTCCCTCACACTGTCACTCAGTAACACTTCTCCCTCAGCATTCTGTGTCACTTTGTGCATCACTACTGATGTTAATTCAGCTCCCACACACTGTCACCCAGTAACCTCTCTCCCCAACATGCTGTGCTGCAGGTTCTATCTCGACTCTTGTATTCCAATTACATCAGACTGTCACTCAGTTACCCTCTCCCCCAACGCCGTTTGTAACTGACATATGAGGAGAGGCTGGATCAACTGGGCCTTTATATACTTGAGTTTAGAAGGATGAGAGGGGATTTCATAGAAACATCTAAGATTCTGATGGGACACGACACGGTAGATGCGGGTAGAATGTTCCCAATGTTGGGGAAGTTCACAATTTGGGGACACAGATTCGGATAAGGGATCGGCCATTTAGGACTGAGATGAGAAGAAACTGCTTCACTCAGAGAGTGGTTAACCTATGGAATTCCCTGCCGCAGACAGTTGTTGATGCCAGTTCACTGGATATATTCAAGAGGGAGTTAGATATGGCTCTTACGCTAAAGGGGATCAAGGGGTATAGAGAGAAAACAGGAAAGGGTTACTGAAGGAATGATCTGCCATGATCTTATTGAAAGGCGGTGCAGGATCGAAGAGCCGAATGGCCTACTCATGCACCTATTTTCTATGTTTATATGTTTCCATGTTTCTATGTTTCAATGACTGTATCTCTATTGATGGTAACACAGCTCGTTCACACTGTCACTCAGTAACCCCACACCCCCAGCGCCCAGTCTTTTTGACTGTGTTTATACTGATGTTAATCCAGCTCCCTCACACTGCCACCCCGTATCTGCTCACCCATTGCGTCCTTTTCTTGTTGACTGTATCTCTAGTAATATTAATTCAGCTCCCACACACAGTCTCCCAGTCACGCTTCTCCACCAGCGACCTGTGTTACCGAACTTATCTCTAAAGATGTCAATCCATATCCCTCGCATTCACTCAGTAGCACATATCGCTGCACGCCCTTCGTGACGGACTGTATCTCTACTGGTGTTAACCGAGATCCCTCAGTGTCACTCAGTCAACCATCCCACAACGTGCTGTGTTACTGACTATCTATACTGATGTTAATCGATTTTATTCACATTGTCTCTCAGTAACTACTCTGCCCCAGAGTCTTGTGTTTCTGCCTGTATCTCTACTGTTGTTAATGCTGTTCCCTCACACTGTCATTCAGTATCCACACACATCCAGCGTCCTGTATTACTGACTGTATCTCTACTGATTTTAAGCCAACTCCCTTACACTGTCCCTCAGTAACCACTCCCCCGAACGCCCTATGTTAATCACTGTATGTCTATGCATGGTAATCCAGCTTCCTCAAACTGTCACTCAGTGACAACACTCTCCCCACCCCAATGCCCTTTATTACTGATTGTATCTCGACCGACATTATTCGAATTCCTTCAGACTGTCAATCACTAACCCCTCTCTCCCAGCGCTGTTTTTAACTGACTGTATGTCTACTGATGCCCATGACGCTCCCTCACACTGGCGCACATTTTTACCCTTCTCCCGCAGTACTCTGTGTTACTTACTCCATCTCTGTTGATGTTAACCCAACTCCCTCACACTGCTACTCAGTGATCCCTCGCCCGCCCCAGCAAACTGTTTCACTGACTGCATCTCTACTGATGTTAAGCCAGACCTCGTACACTGTATGTGAGTAACCTCGCTCCCCCAGCGCCCTTTTTGATGACTGTATCTGTACTGATGTTAATACAATTCCCTCATACTGCCACGTCCTAACCCCGCACGCACAATTCCCTTTGTTTTGAGTGTATCTCTAGTCTAGTAATATTAATTCAGCTCCCTCACACTGTCCTTCAGTAAACCCTCTCCAACAACATCCTGTATGACTGACCTTATCACATGATGTCAATCCAGATCCCTCACACTGTCACTCAGAAACAAATCTCCTCGCATCACTTTGAGTTAGTGATGTGTCTCTACTGATGTAAATCCAACTCTCTCACGATGTCGCTCAGTAACAACTCTCCCCCAGCGCCACACATTACTGACTATCTCTGTAGATGTTAATCGAGCTCCCTCAGACTGTCACTGTGTAAGTGCTCTCCTCCAATGCACTTTGCAATTTGACTGTATTTTTACTGATGTTAACCCAGCTCCCTCACAATGTCACTCGGTAACAACGCTCCCACAGCGCCATTTATAACTGACTGTATCTCTACTGATGTTAATCGAGCTACATCAGTGTACCTCAGTAACACCTCAGCGCAGTACCCTCTGCTACTGACTGTATCTCTATTGATGGGATTCGAACTATCTCACACAGTCACTCTGCAACCCCTCTCCCACAGCGCCATTTATAACTGACTGTATCTCTACCGATATTAATCCAGCTACCTCATACTGTTACCCTGTAGCTCCTCTCCCCCAACGCCCTCCGTTACTGACTGTTTCTCTACTGATGTTAATCCAACTCACTCACACTGTCATTCAGTAACCCCTCTTCTCCAGCACCCTGACTGACTGACTGTATCTTTACTGATGTTAATCCAGCTCCCTCACGCTGTCATTCAGTAATATAGAAATATAGAAAATAGGTGCAGGAGTAGGCCATTCGGTCCTTCGAGCCTGCACCACAATTCAATAAGTTCATGGCTGATTATTCAACTCAGTACCCCTTTCCTGCTTTCTCTCCATACCCCTTGATCCCTTTAGCCGCAAGGGCCTTATCTAACTCTGTCTTGAATATATCCAATGAAATGGCATCAACAACTCTCTGCGGGAGGGAATTGCACATGTTAACAACTCTCTGAGTAAAGAAGTTTTTCCTCATCTCAGTCCTAAATGGCTTACCCCTTATTCTTAGCACTGCTAATGGACTTCCCCAACATCGGGAACATTCTTTCTCATCTAACCTATCCCATCCCGTCAGAATTTTATGTTTCTATGAGATCGCCTTTCATCCTTCTAAACTCCAGTGAATACAGGCCCAGTTGATCCATTCTCTCCTCATATGTCAGTCCTGCCATCCCGGGAATCTTCGCTGCACTCCCTCCAAACAGTAGTAGTGATGTTGGGGAGGGCATCAAACATGAAATTAGGGGTGCGTGCAATAAAGGTGCAGCAGTTATAATGGGTGACTTTAATATGCACATAGATTGGGTTAACCAAACTGGAAGCAATACGGTAGAGGAGGATTTCCTGGAGTGCATAAGGGATGGTTTTTTAGACCAATATGTCGAGGAACCAACTCGGGGGGAGGCCATCTTAGACTGGGTGTTGTGTAATGAGAGAGGATTAATTAGCAATCTCGTTGTGCGAGGCCCCTTGGGGAAGAGTGACCATAATATGGTGGAATTCTGCATTAGGATGGAGAATGAAACAGTTAATTCAGAGACCATGGTCCAGAACTTAAAGAAGGGTAACTTTGAAGGTATGAGGCGTGAATTGGCTAGATAGATTGGCGAATGATACTGAAGGGGTTGACTGTGGATGGGCAATGGCAGACATTTAGAGACCGCATGGATGAACTACAACAATTGTACATTCCTGTCTGTCGTAAAAATAAAAAAGGGAAGGTGGCTCAACCGTGGCTATCAAGGGAAATCAGGGATAGCATTAAAGCCAAGGAAGTGGCATACAAATTGGCCAGAAATAGCAGAGAACCCGGGGACTGGGAGAAATTTAGAACTCAGCAGAGGAGGACAAAGGGTTTGATTAGGGCAGGGAAAATGGAGTACGAGAAGAAGCTTGCAGGGAACATTAAGACGGATTGCAAAAGTTTCTATAGATATGTAAAGACAAAAAGGTTAGTAAAGACAAACGTAGGTCCCCTGCAGTCAGAATCAGGGGAAGTCATAACGGGGAACAAAGAAATGGCGGACCAATTGAACAAGTACTTTGGTTCGGTATTCACTGAGGAGGACACAAACAACCTTCCGGATATAAAAGGGGTCGGAGGGTCTAGTAAGGAGGAGGAACTGAGGGAAATCCTTATTAGTCGGGAAATTGTGTTGGGGAAATTGATGGGATTGAAGGCCGATAAATCCCCAGGGCCTGATGGACTGCATCCCAGAGTACTTAAGGAGGTGGCCTTGGAAATAGTGGATGCATTGACAGTCATTTTCCAACATTCCATTGACTCTGGATCAGTTCCTATGGAGTGGAGGGTAGCCAATGTAACCCCACTTTTTAAAAAAGGAGGGAGAGAGAAAACAGGGAATTACAGACCGGTCAGCCTGACATCGGTAGTGGGTAAAATGATGGAATCAATTATTAAGGATGTCATCGCAGTGCATTTGGAAAGAGGTAATATGATAGGTCCAAGTCAGCATGGATTTGTGAAAGGGAAATCATGCTTGACAAATCTTCTGGAATTTTTTGAGGATGTTTCCAGTAGAGTGGACAAGGGAGAACCAGTCGATGTGGTATATTTGGACTTTCAGAAGGCTTTCGACAAGGTCCCACACAAGAGATTAATGTGCAAAGTTAAAGCACATGGGATTGGGGGTAGTGTGCTGACATGGATTGAGAACTGGTTGTCAGACAGGAAGCAAAGAGTAGGAGTAAATGGGGACTTTTCAGAATGGCAGGCAGTGACTAGTGGGGTACCGCAAGGTTCTGTGCTGGGGCCCCAGCTGTTTACACTGTACATTAATGATTTAGACGAGGGGATTAAATGTAGTATCTCCAAATTTGCAGATGACACTAAGTTGGGTGGCAGTGTGAGCTGCAAGGAGGATTCTATGAGGCTGCAGAGCGACTTGGATAGGTTAGGTGAGTGGGCAAATGCATGGCAGATGAAATATAATGTGGATAAATGTGAGGTTATCCACTTTGGTGGTAAAAACAGAGAGACAGACTATTATCTGAATGGTGACAGATTAGGAAAAGGAGAGGTGCAACGAGACCTGGGTGTCATGGTACATCAGTCATTGAAGGTTGGCATGCAGGTACTGCAGGCGGTTAAGAAAGCAAATGGCATGTTGGCCTTCATAGCGAGGGGATTTGAGTACAAGGGCAGGGAGGTGTTGCTACAATTGTACAGGGCCTTGGTGAGGCCACACCTGGAGTATTGTGTACAGTTTTGGTCTCCTAACCTGAGGAAGGACATTCTTGCTATTGAGGGAGTGCAGCGAAGGTTCACCAGACTGATTCCCGGGATGGCGGGACTGACCTATCAAGAAAGACTTGATCAACTGGGCTTGTATTCACTGGAGTTCAGAAGAATGAGAGGGGACCTCATAGAAACGTTTAAAATTCTGACGGGGTTAGACAGGTTAGATGCAGGAAGAATGTTCCCAATGTTGGGGAAGTCCAGAACCAGGGGACACAGTCTAAGGATAAGGGGGAAGCCATTTAGGACTGAGATGAGGAGGAATTTCTTCACCCAGAGAGTGGTAAACCTGTGGAATTCTCTACCACAGAAAGTTGTTGAGGCCAATTCACTAAATATATTCAAAAAGGAGTTAGATGAAGTCCTTACTACTAGGGGAATCAAGGGGTATGGTGAGAAAGCAGGAATGGGGTACTGAAGTTGCATGTTCAGCCATGAACTCATTGAATGGCGGTGCAGGCTAGAAGGGCCGAATGGCCTACTCCTGCACCTATTTTCTATGTTTCTATGTTTCAATAGTAAGACTGATCTTCCTCAGATTATGAGGCCAAAACTGAACACAATATTCCAGGTGAGATCTCACTAATGCCCTGTACAACTGCAGTAAGAAGTCCCTGTTCCTATACACAGATGCCCTAGCTATGCAGGCCAACATACCATTTGACTTCTTCACTGCCTGCTGTACCTGCATGCCAAATTTCAATGACTGATGTACCATGACACCGAGGTCTCGATGCACCTCCCATTTTCCTGATCTGCCGCCATTCAGATAATATTCTGCATTCGTGTTTTTGCCACCAAAGTGGATAACCTCACATTAATCCACATTATACTGCATCTGCCACGCGTTTGCCCACTAACCTAACCTGTTCAAATCATCCTGCATCATTTTAGCGTCCACCTCACAGCTCACACCGCTAGCTATCTTATTTGCCATCTGCAAACTTGGAGATGTTACACGCAATTCCTTCATCCAAATAATTAATGTATATTGTAAATAGCTGGGGTCCCAGCACTGAGCCCTGCAGTACCCCATTAGTACCTCACTGGCCTGCCATTCCGAAAAGGACCCGTTTATCCCGACTCTTTGCTTCCTGTCTGCCAACCAGTTCTCTGTCCACTTCAGTATATTACCCCCAATATCATGTGCTTAAATTTTGCACACTAATATCTTGTGTGGGGCCTGGTCAAAAGCATTTTGAAAGTCCAAATACACCACATCCACTGGTTCTCCCTTGTCCACTCTACCAGTTACATCCTACAAAAATTCTAGAACATTTGTCAAACAGTATTTCCCTTTCATAAATCGATGCTGACTTGGGCAGATCCCGTCACTACTTTCCAAATGTGCTGCTATTTCATTTTTAATAATTGATTCCAACATTTTCCCCACTACTGATGTCAGGCTAACCAGTCTATTATTAGCCTTTTCTCTCACCCGTCTTTCTTAAAAAGTGGTGTTACATTAGCTATCATCCAGTCCACAGGAACTGATCCAGAGTCGCTAGACTGTTGGAAAATGATCACCAATGCATCCACTATTCCTAGGGCAACTTCCTTAAGTACTCTGGGATTAGGCCCCGTGGATTTATCGGCCTTCAATCCCATCAATTTCCCCTACACCATTTCCCGCCAGTAAGGATTTCCTTCAGTTTCTCCTTCTCACTAGACCCCCGGTCCTCTAGTATTTTCGACAGGTTATCTGTGTCTTCCTTCGTGAAGACAGAACCAAAGTACTTGTTTAACTTGTGCACTATTTCTTTGTTCCCCATTATAAATTCAACTGCAGCTCACACCAAGGGACCTACGTTTGTTTTCTCTAATCTTTTTCTTTTCTCATATCTAAGATAGCTTTTGAAGTCAGTTTTTATGTTCCAAGCAAGCTTCCTCTCATACTCTAGTTTCCCCCTCTTAATGGAACGCTCCGTCCTCTTCTACTGTATTACAAAATTGTCCCAGTGCTCAGGTTTGCTGCTTTTTCTGGCAATTTATATGCCTCTTCCTTGGATTTAACACAATCCTTAATTCTCCTTGTTAGCCACTGTTGAGCCACCTTCCCTGTTTTATTTTTACTCCCGACAGGGATATAAGATCGTTGAAGTTGATCCATGTGATCTTTAAATGTTTGCCATTGCCTATCCAACGTCAAAACTTTCAGTGTCATTCGCCAGTTTATTCTAGCCAATTCACGTCTCATACCATCAAAGTTACCTTTTCTTAAGTTCAGGACCCTAGTCTATGAACTAACTGTGTCACTCTCCACCTTAATAAAGAATTCTACCAGATTATGGTCACTCTTCCCCAGGGATCCTGGCACAACAAGATTGCTAACTAGTCCTTTCTCATTGCACATCACCATGTCCAGGATGGCCAGCCCTCTAGTTGGTTGCTCCACATATGGGTCTAGAAAACCAGCCCTAATGCACTCCAGGAAATGCTCCTCCACCGCCTTGCTACCAGTTTGGTTAGCCCAATTAATATGTAGATTAAAGTCACCCATGATAACTGCTGTACCTTTATTGCACGCATCCATAATTTATTGTTTAATACTGTCCCCAACCTCACTACTACTGTTTGCTGGTTTGTACACAACTCCCACTAGCGTTTTCTGTCCTTTGGTATTCCGTAGCTCCAACCATGCCGATGCCACATCATGCAAGCTAAAATCCTTCCTTATTATTGCATTAATTTCCTCCTCCTTAACTAGCAACGCCACCCCATCTTCTTTTTCTATCTGTCTATCCTTCCTAAATGTTGAATACCCTTGGATGTTGAGTTCCCAGCATTGGTCATCCTGGAGTCATAGAAACATAGAAACATAGAAAATAGGTGCAGGATTAGGCCATTCGGTCCTTCGAGACTGCACCGCCATTCAATGAGTTCATGGCTGTACATGCTACTTCAGTACGCCTTTCCTTCTTTCTCGTCATACCCCTTGATCATCCTAGTAGTAAGGAGTACACCTAACTCCTTTTTGAATATATTTAGTGAATTGGCCTCAACAACTTTCTGTGGTAGAGAATTCCAGAGGTTCACCACTCTCTGGGTGAAGAAGTTTCTCCTCATCTCGGTCCTAACTGGCTTACACCTTATCCTTATACTGTGTCCCCTGGTCCGGGACTTCCCCAACATTGGGTATATTCTTCCTGCATCTAACCTGCCTAAACCCGTCAGAATTTCAAACGTTTCTATGAGATCCCCTCTCATTCTTCTGAACTCCAGTGACTACAAGCCAGCGGCTCCAGTCTTTCTTGATATGTCAGTTCCGCAATCCCGGGAATCCATCTGGATAACGTCGCTACAATCCCTCAATAGCAACAATGTCCTTCCTCAAGTTAGGAGAACAAAACTGTAGACAGTACTCCAGGTGTGGCCTCACCAAGGCCCTGTACAACTGTCGTAACACCTCCCTGCCTCTGTACTCAAATCTTCTCGCTTTGAAAGCCAACATGCCATTTGCTTTCTTAACCATCTGCTGTACCTGCATGCCAACCTTTAATGACTGATGTACCATGACACCCAGGTCTCGTTGCACCTCCCCTTTTCCTAATCTGTCACCATTCAGATAATAGTCTGTCTCTCTGTTTTTACCACCAAAGTGGATAACCTCATATTTATTCACATTATACCTCATCTGCCATGCATTTGCCCACTCACCTAACCTATCCAAGTCACTCTGCAGCCTCATAGCATCCTCCTCGCAGCTCACACTGCCACCCAGCTTAGTGTCATCCGCAAATTTGGAGATACTGTATTTAATGCCCTCGTCCGAATCATTAATGTACAAAGTAATAAGTGTCTCCGTGATGCCATTTACATCATATCCATTAACTGCTATCTGTGCAGTTAATTTGTTCACCTTATTCCGAATACTTCTCGCTTTGAGGCACAGAGTCTTCAGGCTTGTGTTTAGAACACACTTTGCCCCTTTAAAGTTTTGGCTGTAATTTGGCCCTTTTTGCTATTTGCCTTGGGTTTCAGTGCCCTCCACTTTTACTTTTCTTCCTCACTTAATCACTCCCCCCAACGCCCTGTTTTACTGACAGTGTCTCTACCTATGTTAAATCAGCTCCCTCACACTGTCACTCTGTAACACCTCTCCCACAGCGCCTGGTGTTACGGACTGTATCTCTACTGATGTTAATCGAGCTACCTCAGTGTCACTCTGTAAACCCTCACCTCAGCGTCCTGTGCTACTGAATGTATGTTTACTGATGTCAATCCGGCTCCCTCAAACTGTCACTTAATAACCCGCACCACGGAAGGCCCTGTTTTTCTGATTGTACCTCTACTGATATTATTGCAATTCTCTCAGTATGCCATTCACTAAACCCTCTCCCCCAGTGCCGTTTGCAAATGACTGTATGTCTACTGATATCAATTCAGCTCCCTCATACTGGCACACAGTAACTCCTCTCACGCAGCGCCTGTATTTTTGACTGTATCTATACTGATGTTAATCCAGCTCCCTCACACTGTCACTCAGTAGCCGCTCTTACCCAGCACCCAGTGATTTTGATTGTATCTCTATTGATGTTAATACATCACATTCACATTGTCACTCAGTAATCCCTAGCCCCCATCGTCCTGTGTTACTGACTGTATATCTACTGATGTTAATGCTCCTCGCTCACATTTTACTTACTAACCCCTCAGCTCCTGCGCACTGTGTTATTGACTGTATCTCTACTGATGTTAACCCAGCTCCCTCACACCGTCATTTGGTAACCCCGCTCCCGCAGTGCCGTTTGCATCTGACTGTATCTGTACTGATTGTACTTACCTGTCTGGCGTAAAATTAAAAAGTGGAACGTGGCTCAATCGTGGCTAAGAAGGGAAATTAGGGATAGTGTTAAATCCAAGGAAGAGGGATATAAATTCACCAGAAAAAGCATCAAACCGGAGGACTGGGAGAAATTTCGCATTTGGCAGAGGAGGACAAAGGTCTTAATTAGGAGGGGGAAAGAGAGAATGCAGGAAACGGAGAACTGATCGCAAAATCTTCGATATATACTTGAAGAGAAAATAATTAGTGAAGACAAACGTAGGTCTCTGGCAGTCAGAATCAGTGGAATTTGTAATGGGGAACAATGCAATGGCAAAGCAAATGAACAAATACTTTGGATCTGTCTTCACTAAGGAAGGCACAATTAACCTGCTGGAAATACTGGGGGACCGTGGTTCTAGCTAGAAGAAGGAACTGAAGAAAATCCTTCTCAATCAGGAAATTGTCTAAAGGAAACTGATGGGATTGAAGACCGATATTCTGCTTGGTCTGATAGTCTGCATCCCAGAGTACTTAAGGAAGTGGCCCTACAAATAGTGGATGCATTTGTGTTCATTTTCCTTCATTTCATGGACCAATTCCTATGGATTGGAGGGTAGCTAATGTAAGCCCACTTTAAAAAAATTGAGGAAGAGAGAAAGCAGTGAGTTATCCACCGGTTATCGGTCGTGAGTAACATGTTGGAATCAATTATTTAAAAAGTAATAGCAGCACATTTGGCAAGCAGTGACGGTATTGATCCAAGTCAGCATGGATTTATGAAAGGAGAATCAGGCATGAAAAATCTTCCACAATTTTTTGAGGATGTAACTAGTGGAATGTATAAGGGCGAAACACAGGATGTGGTGTTTTTGCACTTTCAAAAGGCTTTTGACAAGGTCGCACACCAGAGATGAGTGCGCAAAATTAAAGCACATGGTATTGGGGGTAATGTATTGACGTGGATAGAGAACTGGTTGGTAGACAGGAAGCAAAGAGCAGGAATAAACTAGTCTTCTTCAGAATGGCAGGCAGTGACTCGTGGTGTACCTCAAGGTCCAGTGGTGCGACCCCAGTTACTTTCAATGTACAGTAATGATTTAGACGAAGGTATTGAACGTAATTTCTCCAAGTTTGCAGATGACACTAAGCTGGGTGGCAGTGTGAGCTATGAGGAGGATGCTAAGAGGCTCCAGTTTGACTTGAACAGGTTGGGTAAGTGGGCAAATTATGGCAGATGTTGGATTATGTAGATAAATGTTGGGGTGTCCACTTTGGTGGCAAAAACAGAAAGGCGGAATATTATCTGAATGATGACAGATTAGGAAAAGGGGAGGTGCAACGAGACCTGGGTGTCATGGTACATCAGTCATTGAAGGTTGGCATGCACGTACAGCAGGCAGTGAAGAAGGCAAATGGCATTTTGGCCTTCATAACGAGAGGATTTGAGAATAGGAGCAGGGAGGTCTCAATTCAGTTATACGTGGCCTTGGTGAGGCCACACCTTGAATATTGTGTACAGTTTTGGTCTCCTAATCTGAGGAAAGACTTCCTTGCTATTGAGAAAAAGCAGCGACGGTTCACCAGACTGATTCCCTGGATTGCACGACTGAAACATGAAGAAAGAGCGGATCGACTCGGCTTATGTTCACTGCAATTTAGAAGAGTGAGAAGGGATCTGATAGAAATAACTAAAATTCTGAAGGGATTCGATAGTTTAGATGCAGGAATAATGTTCCCGATTTTGGGGAAGTCCAGAGCCAGGGCTCACAGCCTAAGGATAAGGGGAGAGCCATTTAGGACTGAGAGGAGGAGAAACGTCTTTACTCAGAGAATTTTGAACCTGTGGAATTTTCTACCACAGGAAGTTGCTTAGGCCAGTTCGTTAGATATATGCAAAAGGGAGTTCGATGTGGCCACTATGGCTGAAGGGATCAAGATGTATGCAGTGAGAGCAGGAATGGGGTACTGGAGTTGCATGATCACATATGATCATATTGAATGTTGGTGCAGGGTCGAAGGACGAATGGCCTAATCCTGCACCTATTTTCTATGTATCCCCTATCGCGCAGCGTCCTGTGTTACTGACTTTATCTATACAGATGTTAATCCAGATCCGTCAGACTGTCACGTAGTGAACCTCTCGCCCAGCGCCCTGTTTTACTGACTGTTTCACTTCAGATGTTAATCCAGCTCACTCAAACTGTCACTCAGTAACTCCTCACCGGCAATGCTGTGGCATACTGATGTTAATCGAACTACCTCCCACTGTCATTCAGCAACCCAACTCCATCAGCGCCCTCTCTTACTGACGATCTTCACTGATGTTAATCCAGCTCACTCGCACTGTCACTCAATAACCACTCCTCCCAATGCCCTTTGTTACTGACTGTACCTCTACGGATGTTAATCCAACTACCTCACACTGCCACTCAGTAACTCCTCTCCACCAGCGCTCTGTGGTAGTGACCCTATATTTATTGATGTTTTTTTTTTAAATTAATTTTTCGTAGCCAATCTTTCCAATTCTTTGTCAGATCACAAACGCCAGAGGTCACCTTGCACACATCAAGGATCACCCTGTGCTAATGCTCTTAGCCAAAAGGCCTAGAGCCCAAGCACCGTTCCTGGAAGTACTGCAATACCAGGTTCATGCCATGGAGGTGGATGGGTCAGGTCCCCCACACACCTCCATGGAGGTGGATGGGTCAATCCACTCCACCCACCTCCTATTTCCAAAAAGCATAGGAGAACCACCTTCCTGATCCAGGGAGAACCACGTTGGGGTCATGGTTACTCCCCTGTCAGGTCAGTTACGCATGATCTTAGCCAAAAGGCCAATGTTTTTTTTTGAAATTCGTAGCCAATCATTCCAATTCTTTGTCAAATCACAAACGCCAGAGGTCACCTTGGGCCCATTCAAGGATCACTCTGCGCCAATGCTCTTAGCCAAAAAGCCTAGAGCCACTGCACCGTTCCTGGAAGTACTGCAATACCAGGTTCGTGCCATGGAGGTGGATGGGTCAGGTCCCCCACACACCTCCGTGGAGGTGGATGGGTCAAACCACCCCACCCACCTCCTATTTCCAAAAAAGCAAGCATATACCTTCCTGATCCAGGGAGAACCACCTTGGGGTTATGGTGGTTACTCCCCTGTCAGGTCAGTTACGCATGATCTTAGCCAAAAGGCCGAGAAAGGCCGATGTTACTCCAATTCCCTCATACTGTCACTCACTAACCCTTCTCCCCCAGCGCCCTTTGTAAATGACTGTATGTCTAATGATGTCAGTCCAGCTCCCTCACACTGGCACACAGTAACCCCTCTCTAGCAGCGCCCTGTGTTACATGCTCTATCTCTATTGATGTTAATCCAGTTGCCTCACACGGTTACTCAGCAAACACTGTCCCCGCCCCCACCCCCAGCAAAATGTTTTGCTGACTTTATCTCGACTGATGTTAAGTAAACTCCCTAACACTATCACTCAGTAAACCCTCTCTCCCAGCGCCCAGTGTTTTCGATTGTATCACGAGTGATGTTAATCTTGCACCCTCACACTGTCAATCATTAACCCCTCTCAACCAACGTTCTTTGTTAATGACTAACTTACTGATGTTTATCCACCTTATTCACACTGTCACTCAGTAACCCCTCTCCCCAAGCGTCCTGTGTTACTGACTGTATCTGCTCTGATTTTAACCCAGCTCCCTCACACTGTCATTCAAGAGTACTTCTCACCTAGCGCCCTGTTTTACTGACTGTAGCTCGAATAATATTGATCCAACTCCCTCACACTTTCACTCAGTAAACCGTCTCTCCAGCGCCTGCAGGGTGTTTGTTTTACACTTTACCCTGATTATTTGACCTCAGGTGAACAATACAACACGAGACACAAAATTTAGTCTTGAACCAGCGTCAGCTTTATTAAGCTACAAAAACTGACGAAAGCTACAGACCTAGAATTCTGAGAGAAACTGACAAGACTTACAATCATCACCCCTGGCGTTAGCTATTGTAGGTTCTTAGTCGTTGAATCCATGACCAGTTGGTTCTTCTTCTCTCCGTTCACTGAAGTGCTATTCCTATTCCTCTCCTTTTGTCTCTCTGTCTTTCTGTGTTTGTATCTTACTGCAACTGGTACATTTATATCCATACTATGAATACGTTTCACGCTGGGCAACCGGCCGATTAATGCGTTTGTATCAAAGTGGTGAATTGTTTAACTGGCTGTGGTGATATAAACATAGAAACAAAGAAAATAGGTGTAGGAACAGGCTCTTTGGCACTTGGAGCCCGCACCGCCATTCATTATGATCATGGCTGTTCATTCAACCGAAGAATCCTACCCCAGCCTTCTTTGCTTGCTCCCTGATCATTTTAGCCTTATGGGCCACAGAATATGTCCAACTTACTGGACTCAACAACTTTCTGTGGCAGACAATGCCACAGGTTCAAATCTCTCTGGGTGAAATTGTTTTTACTCATATCGGTCCTATATGGCTTACCCCTTATCCTTAGATTGTATCCCCTGGTTCTGGACTTCCCGAACATCGGGAACCTTCGTCCTGCATCTACCCTGTCTAGTCCCGTCAAAATTTTACACGTTTCTATGTGATTCCCCCCTCATTCTTCTAAATTCCAGAGCGTACAACCCTCGTCGTTCCAGTCGTTCCTCATATGTCAGTCCTGCCATCTCAGATATCAGTCTGGTGAGCCTTTGCTGTACTCCCTCAGTAGCAAGCACGTCTTTCGTCAGATTAGGAGACCAAAAGTGCACACACTACTCAAGGTCTGATTCACCATGACCCTGTGCAACTGCAGCAAGACTTCCCTGCTCCTGTACTCAAATCCCCTAGTTATGAAGGCCAGCAAGCCATTTGCTTTCTTTACTGCCTGCTGCACCTGCATGCCTACATTCACTGACTTATGTCATGGATTAAAGTCCATTTGCCACTGTTCTGGCCAACTTACCAGTTGATTGATATGTTCCTGCAATCTCCAGCTTTCTTCTTATTATCAACCACACTGCCTATTATACTAAAACCCGAAAACTTCTTAATCATAACCCCTATATTCAAGTTTAGATAATTGATAAATACCATAAAAGGCAATGGACCTTGCACGGAAAACTGCGGAACCCCACTGGAAACATCTTTCTAGTCACGAAAATACCCATTCAATTATTACCCTTTGCTTCCTGCATCTGAGCCAAATTTGTATCCAATTTGCCACTTCGCCCTGGATCCCATGGGCTTTTAGGCTTTTATTTTCATGACCATTCTGCTATGTGGGACCTTAGCGGAAGCATTAATAAAATCATATGCACTACATCATAGGCACTACTTCATCGACACACCTGGTGACCTCCTCCAAAAATGCATTCATGTTAGTCAAAAGCAACCTTTCCTTAACAAACCGTGCTGACTGTCCTGATTAACCTGTGTCTTTCGAAACGTAGAACATGTATAATCGTTAAATGTTATCCTGTTTTCACGTGAAAACATCATTAATTAACTGATGATCTTTATTTGCACAACTAAAGAAATGTTAACTGAAGGACAGTCCTTAATTGAATCATTTTCTGTGCTCTGTAAATTACCTCTTAAAACATAAACCATTTTAGACACTGTGCTTTAGTGATCTGCTTCATCACGTTCATTGCTGGTAACATGCATATGGGACTAGGGAAACAGTGAGATAGATTGTAGAGCAAGGGACTGGTTATTGTGAAACAGCAAAGAAAATATACACTCTGGAAGAATAACATCAAAAAGAAATGTGACTCCAACAGCCAGAAAGACGATTAAATGCTGAGTCCCTTTCTGCAAAAAATTCCTTTCCCAAATATTTCTCTGACCGAAACTTCACAAAACAAAAATGATGCTTTTAAAGTCACTAAACCCGAATGTTCGCGCACCCGAATCTTCTGAATCAGATGCCTCTAGTTGTGCCGACTCAAGCCACGTCGCTTTGCAATATTCTGCTTCCATCCACACTGTTAAATGTGCCACTAACTGATAGAATCACAGTATAATGGAATGGTTACAGCATGGAGGAAGACCATTTGTCCGGTCGAGCCCATGCCAACCATCAACGAGCCCCACACCTCTGTTGTTTACCCGCGGACGTGGATTTTATTTCCTTCAGATACATATCCAACTCCCTTTTGAATGATAAGATTGACCACTTTTTAAGAAAGGAGGGAGAGAGAAAACAGGTAATTATAGACCGGTTAGCCTGACATCAGTTGAAAATGTTAGAATCAATTATTAAAGATGAAATAACAGCACATTTGAAAAGCAGTGACGGGATCGGATCAAGTCAGCATGGATTTATGAAAGGGAAATCCTGCTTGACAAATCTTCTCGAATTTTTTGAGGATGTAACTGGTAGAGTGGACAAGGGAGAACCAGTGGATGTGGTGTATTTGGACTTTCAAAATGCATTTGTCAGGGTCCCACACAAGAGATTGATGTGCCAAATTAAAGCACATTTTATTGGGGGTAATGTAATTCCGTGGATAGAGAACTGGTTTTCAGGCAGGAAGCAGAGATTCGGGATAAACGGGTCCTTTTCAGAATAGCAGGCAGTGACCAGTGCGGTACCGCAGGACTTAATTTTGGACCCCAACTATGTACAATATATATTAATGATCTGGATGAGGGAATTGAGTGTAATATCTCAAGTTTGCAGATGACACTAAGCTGGATGGTAGTGTGAGCTGTGTGGAGGATACTAAAAGGCTGCAGTATGAATTGGACACCTTCAGTGAATGGGGAAACGCATGGCAGATGCAGTATAACATGGAAAATGTGAGGTTATCCACTTTGATGGCAAAAACACGAAAGCAGAATGTAATACGAATGGCGGTAGATTAGGAAAAGGGGAGGTGCACCGAGACCTGGGTGTCATGGTACATCAGTCAGTGCAAGTTGGCATGCAGGTTAAGCAGGTGGTTAAGAAGGCAAATGATATGTTGGCCTTCATATTTAGTGGATTTGAGTACAGGAGCAGTGAGGCCTTACTGCAGTTGTACAGGGCCTTAGTGAGGCCTCACCTGGAATATTTGTTCAGTTTTGTCTACTAATCTGAGAAATGACGTTCTTGCTAGTGAGGGAGTGCAGTGAAGGTTCAGAAGACTGGTTCTCGGGATGACAGAACTGACATACGAGGAGAAACTGGATTGACTGGGCTTGTATTCGCTGGAGTTCAGAAGGATGAGAGAGGATCTCATAGAAACATATAAAATTCTGACGGGGCTGAACAGTTTAGGTGCAGGAAGAATGTTCCCGATGTTGGTGACGTCCTGAACCAGGGGACATCGCCTATGGATAAGGATTAGGACTGAGATTATGGAGAAACTTCGACACTAAGAGAGTTGTTAACCTTTGGAATTCCCGACCGCAGAAAGTTATCAAAGCCAATTCATTGGATATATTCAAGAGGGAGTTAGATATGGCCCTTACGCCTAAAGAGATCAAGGGGTATGGAGAGAAAGCAGGAAAGGGTATTGAAGTGAATGATGGCCTACTCCTGCACCTATTTTCTATGGTTCTATGTTTACTTTTTTCTATTCAGATGTTTGATAGCATTTATTTATGAGCTGACAGAAATCAATAAGCTGCTGTCTGTCGCTCTTTGAGTAAAGAGAGAGACAGCTGTAATATCACTACGGCCATGCCAGTCTGAAAAAAATTACTCTCGGAGGCGAGGCAGGCTAAAGCCTGGTAAGTATTTGCAAGTGAGACCGACTGTGAATACCAGGTGCTGTAGACTTTTGCTGCCACCACAGGCTGCTCACAACATTCACACTGGCTTCAACCAATCAACAAATAGTTAGCTTCTCTACCCTTCATTCAATTTCTCTCTCACCCTCTATTTATTTTTCGAAATCTTTGCTGCCCATTCTCCTGCTGCCATAGAAAGTCAAGGGGGTCCACACAAACCAAACAAAAAACACAACAATAAAGTAACCGAGCAAATCAACATATGCAAACCAATAAGTCCTTGTCATTGAACGCTTCCACTATCAAACTGAGATATTGTGCTGTAATTACCACATCGTAGCTTATTTCTGCAACAAAGTAGGGAGAGGTCTGATTAGTACTTGGATAGGTGTCTTAACACCAGGTGGACTAGGCTTTTCCAATTAATGGAACTTCCATTTGAAGTTCAATCGTACAATTTCAACAACTCTCTCTCTGTCGCTCTCGCTCTCCTGCTCCCTCAACTGTCCATCTCGCTCTCCTTCTTTCTCTTTTTCTCGATCTCGCTCTCTTGCTCTCTCTCTTTCTCTCTCTCTCTCTCTCTCTAGCTCTGCAATGGAGGCTCGGGATTATGCATTCTCTGTGTTAGCGAGAGATGGCGCGAAGATAGACAGAAAACAAGGCAGGTAAAAGGAAACGTAACAAATACAAATGCTTCCGAGCTTTTCAATTGCATTCAATTATGAGTTGACAGAAAGCAATAAGCTGCTGTCTGTCGCTCTATGTGTAAAGAGAGAGCCAGCTGTTCGATACCTGCGGCCATACCAGTCTGAAAAAGTCTGATTTCCGATGCGAAGCAGATTAAGACCTGGTCATTACCTGGGAGATGGCCGCTCGGCCTTTTGGCTAAGATCATGCGTAACTGACCTGACGGGGAGTAGCCACCATGACCTCCGGGTGGTTCTCCCTGGATCAGGAAGGTATATGCTTGCTTTTTTGGAAACAGGAGGTGGGTGGGGTGGCTTGACCCATCCACCTCCACGGAGGTGTGTGGGGGACCTGACCCATCCACCTCCATGGCACAAACCTGGTATTGCAGTACTTCCAGGAATGGTGCAGTGGCTCTAGGCCTTTTGGCTAAGAGCATTGGCGTGTGCAAGGTGACCTCTGGCGTTTGTGATTTGACAAAGAATTGGAACGATTGGCTACGAATTTCAAAAAAAAAAAAAAAATTACCTGGGAGATGGAATGGGAATATCAGGTACTGTTGACACTTGCTGCCATCACAGGCTGTTTGCAACATTCCCACTGCCATCAAACAATCAACAAGCCCTTTGCTTCTCCCTCCTGCATTCAATTTCTCCATCACCCTCTCCTCTTATTTTTCCAAATCTTTGCTACTCATTCTCCTGCTGACAAAGTCAAGGGGGCCAAACACAACTAAACACAAAATACAGCAACAAAATAACCGAGCAAAACAACACACCCATACCAGTAAGCCCTTGTCATCCAAATCATCCTAGATCAAAGTCAGACATTGCGCTATAACTACCACATAGGAACTCATTTGTGCACCAAAGTAGGGACAGGTCTAATTAGTACTTGGATAGGATTCTTAATATCAGGCGTACTAGGGTTTTCCTGTTAGTCGAGGTTGTTGCTGCCTTCATTCAGCACTACATTTGCTGTTGTTATCCGCTTTTTTTCTCTCTCTCTCTCTCTCTCTCTCTCTAATAGCCACAGGCCTGATTTGCACTTAGCAATGGAGGCGCGGGCTTGAAAATTGTGTGTGTGTTAGTGAGAGATGGCGCGAAGAGAGATAGAAAACAAGGTGGGAAGGAAGGTAAAAGGACATGTAAGAAGTACAAATGCTTCCGAGCTGTTAAATAGCATTCATATCGGAGCTGACACAAAGCAATAAGCAGCTGTCTGTCGCTCTTTTAGTAACGAGATAGCCAGAAGTTATATCGCTACGGCCGTACCAGTCTGAAACTGTCTGA